>NC_133523.1:7539166-7843125 GCF_049354715.1 Callithrix jacchus | reverse complement strand
GGTCCTATAAAGGCTAACAGCCCAAGGCTTCCTGGAGGAGGTGGGATTCTGCTTGGGGCAAAAGGATGAATCAGATTCAGAAAGACAGGAGGGAGAGAAAGACCAGGCAGGGTGTGCAGAGGCCACCAGGAGAGCAAGACCCTAGGCAAGGCGTGCCAGTGACGGCCTCTGAACCAAGTTTTATGACGCCGACTTTTCTTTTTTTTTCGTTTTTGTCTCACTCTGTCATCCCAGGTTGGAGTGCAATGTTGTGGTCTCAGCTCACTGCACCCTTCACCTCCTGGGTTCAAGCGATTCTCCCACCTCAGCATCCCGAGTAGCTGGGGCTACAGGCGAATGCCACCACACCTGGCTAATTTTTGTATTTTTAGTAGAGATAGGGTTTCACTATTTTGGCCAGGCTGGTCTCGAACTCCTGACCTTGTGATGCACCTACTTCGGCCTCCCAAAGTGCTAGGATTACAGGCGTGAGCCACTCATCCAGCCAACTTTTTGAAGAAATGTGGTCTTCCTAGGAGGCCAAGGCGGGAGGATCACTTGAGGCCAGGAGTTTGAGACCAGCCTGGCCAAAATGGTGAAACCCCGTCTCTACCAAAACACACACACACCAGGGGGTGGTGGCAGGTGCCTATGATCCCCAGTACACAGGATGACTCAGGAGAATCACTTCAACTCCAGAGGCGGAGGTTGCAGTGAGCCAAGATTGCGCCATTGCACTCCAGCCTGGGCAACAAGAGCGAAACTCAGTCTCAAAAAAAAAAAAAGAAATGGGGTCTCACTGTCACCCATGCTGGAGTGCAGCCCCAAGTGATGCTCCTATCTCAGCCTCCTGTGCAGCTGGGACTACAAGCTAGAGCCACCAGGCCCAGCTAATTTTCTTTTTACTTGACACAGGGACTTGATGTGTTACCCAGGCTGATCTCAAACTCCTTGGCTCAAGCGATCTGCCGGCCTCTGCTTCACCAAAGTGCTGGGATTACAGGCATGAGCCACCACATCCGGCCTTTATTAAATTTAATTAATTAATTTATTTTCTTTCCTTTTTTTTTCCCCCAAGCAACCCGACTCTGGGGTCGTTTACTCACCAAATATTTACTAAGAACCTACTATGAGTCAGGTACTATGTGTCAGGCCCTCAGAATAAAGCAATGAGCAACAGAAAATCCCTGCCCCCCAGTAGTTGGCATTGTATGGGGACTCGGACAATTAACCAGAATAAGTAAATAAAATTAATTACCTGTCGGCGCCACGAAAGCAGTGAGATGAGGGAGGAAGGAGGAGTGCTTGAGGGGCGTGGCAGCCATATTAAAGAGGATCACGAGGCAGTAACATTTGCAGCAGTCCCCATGTGGAATGGGAAATGATGCAAATGAACATCAAGAAATTCCTTTCCATCCCTAGAAGTTTCTAACTTCAAGCGGGCTCCATACCTTTTGACCGATCTCGTCACTGGGGAAAGTGGGGACCGGCCTCTAATTCTCTTTCTCTCCTATTCTGGCATTTACGGTACGCGTAACCTTGGGTGCTGAGGGACTCGGTGGGGGGCGTGGGTCCCGCCCCATCATGCTCTTGCGCGTGCGCCTGCGCAGGGATAAGAGCGAGGTAGGGACGGCGCGTGGCCGGCGCCGCTACGGAGACAGCTAGACCAGTGGCTGGATGGCGCGGGGCGGGGTGGAGCGAACAGGGGCTCTGGGCCTGGCTCTGCGGCTGCTGCTCGGTCTTGGACTAAGCCTGGAGGCGGCCGCGACCCCGCGTCCCACACAGACCTCGGGCCAGGCCGCAGGTGAGTGTCACCCCGCAGTGCGGGCTCCCCTCCTCGCGAGGCTTAGCCTCCCCTCTGCGCTCCGACAACGCCTAGCCATTGGCTACACCGCACGTCCGTCCCGGACACTCCCCCAGCACTTGGACTTGGACTTTATCTCTTGCTAGAAGCCGCGCGGGTGCTAGGAAGACCCCATACTGAGGGCCTGGGGGTCCTTCCGCCCGGGTGCTCTTAACAGTTTTGCCTCGGCTTTGTGCACCACCCCACACGTGATCTGCTCTGTCGTGCCCCATTGTCACTTCCAGGCCGCCCCTTCATGCCAGCGTGGTCAAAAAAACTGTTAGCTGGCTCAGATTTTGCGACAACTAATCGCGCAGGGCGGGTCACCTGGTGCCTCTCATACCTGTGCCTTTGCGCTCAAACCCTCGCGCCCAGGCCATGTCTCTGTTCCGCTACCTTCCCCACCCTCCCAGCCTCTCCTCCTTTGTCCTCCGTCCGCGAGGTCTCTCCCTCCATGCTACTCCAGGCCCTCGGAGAGACTGGGGTCACAAGTTCAGTATACCCCTGTGGACATGTTCACCCTGGCCTAAGTGGGATTGGTGGCCAGTGGGGACGGGCCCCCTCTCCGAGGCCCCTAGAGGCAGCTGGGAGGGTTGAAGTAGCCTCCTCGTGCACACCGACACTCCTGACTTGCAGCTCCGGGCTCAGGCTCACACGCTTTCCCAGCTCCTTTGTGCATTTCGCGTTTTGTAGGTCCCTGGACTCACCCCAAAGTCCCTGACACTGTTTTTTTGTTTGTTTGTTTGTTTTAAAGAAAGCAGGGTTCACATTAACCAAGTACAAAACTTTTTGTTGTTGAGAGTCTCGCTCTGTCGCCCAGGCTGGAGTGCAATGGTGCGTCTCCCTACACCCTCGGGCTTACTGCACCCTCCTCCTCCCGGGTTCAAGCGATTCTCCTCCCTCAGCTTCCCAAGTAGCTGAGACCACAGGTGCTGCCACCATGCCTGGCTAATTTTTGTATTTTTGGTAGAGATGGGGTTTCAGCATGTTGGCCAGGCTGGTCTCTAACTCCTGACCTCAAGTGTTCCACCTACCTCTGTTTCCCAAAGTGCTGGGATTACAGGACAAAACTCCTTATACAGAGTCTCCTTTCCACAGGATGTTGAGGTAGGGATTCCCAGCATACCCCTTTTACAGGTAAGGAAACTGAGGCTAGGTGGGAAAGTCACTGGTCACTGACTCTTATCAGGTTTGCCACCCTGTGAGGCAGGGACTGCTGTGCTCTGCTGTCCACTTTGCAGAGGGACACACACTCCAGTGGGCCTGGAGTCAGAGGTGTCAGGGCTGTGAGAGTCTGGGCCTGGATAGAGAGTCACTCCTGGAGGCTGCCAGACCCCCTGGGGGTAGGGAAGGAAGCTGGCGCCGGGTTGTCCACAGGTCTTCCGGACTCCACAGAGCTCAGGGACTGTGTGGCTCAAAGGTGCAGTTGGCCCTGAAGGCCAGGGAGGGGCTGGCTGTGGGGAAATGAGGGGTTGGAGGCTCATAGCTGGTGGGTAAAGGTGGAAGAGGTTAAAGGCCCTGGCAGAGTGAAGCCAAGCTAGGGTGGTGGATTTCCCACCTCCCCTGGCCGTACCCAGGAGGAAGCCCTAAAGGCCATTCCGTTCCTCTGTCCCTTGGCCCAGGTTCTAGGCCCCTCTGTGCCCCTCCAGGTTGGCAAACAGCTGAGCTTTCCTGCTCATAATCTAGGACAGCTCAGATCTTCTCTGGACCCAGCTTGGACCCTTTTGTGACCTGTGTTTACTTATGATCAGGCACTGCCCTGGGTTTAGGGGCCTGTGACCTGTCACAGCCCTGACCTCCATAGGATGTCCAGTCTGGGTGAGTAGGCATGACCAGGGTAAGGACAGTTGTTAGATGTGGGAGGCAGGGCTTCCTAGGTCTCTGAGGGGTACATGAGACCCCACCCAGGAAATCAGCTGAGATCTGAAAATATAGGGGGAAACACAGGGTGTAGAGAGGAGAGAGGGAAGGGCAGGTCTCTGGTGTCCTAATGGACCTTGGGACCTGAGGCTCTGGTTAGGAGCTGACACATTTAGGATGGGGAAAGTGATCAGGTCTGGGAGGAATTCAGGAGGCAAGGCAACAGGACTTGGTGACTAAGTAGGTTCTCTGCCCAGTGCCTCAATTTCCCATCTGCAATGCAGAGGAGATAGACCCTCCCTGCTAACCTGAGCCCATGAACCTGACCCAGGGCATATGGAGAAATGGCCCCACCCCCAGTCTCTTTAACCACAGAGTTTGGAGGTCTCCCGGGTAGATTATCTCGATGTGAAGAGCCTGGTGAAGACTCTAGGATCATCAAGACCTGCATTTGAGCCCCAACTCTCGCTCTATCACCCAGGCTGGAGTGCAGTGGTACGATTTCGGCTCAGTGTAACCTCTGTCTACCAGGTTGAAGTGATTCTCGTGCTTCAGCCTCCTGAGTAGCTGGCATTACAGGCAAACCCCGTCTCTTAAAAATACAAAACTTATCCACCACACCTGAGTAATTTTTGTATTTTTAATAGAGACGAGGTTTCACCATGTTGGCCAGGCTGGTCTTGAACTCCTGTCCTCAAATGATCCACCCACTTTGGTCTCCCAAAGTGCTGCGATTACAGGCATGAGCCACTGTGCCCAGGCTTTGCCACCACGTCTGTATTCTCCTCTTAGTTCCTTTCTCTGTAGCCTGCAGGGTACGGTAGCACCTGCCTAGTGGGGCTCTTGGTAAGGCTAGGAACCACTGCGCTCTGAACCCCACTTGTACTAGGGGCTCAGTAACAAGCAGCTGCCAGTGTGGTTCTTGTATCCCAGGACCTTACCTGTTGTCTGGGTCTGACCAGCAGACCCTGACCCAGTGATGGATGCACAGATGCACTTAGACACAGATACCCAGTGAAAGAGTGGACTTAGGGGTCTGGGGCACTTACTGATACCGAGAAGGGTTGGGTAAAGAGTTAGCAGCCAAGCCCCATCAGCCAGTGAAGTTCACATTTATTTAGTACAGATTAAATGACAAAGGTATTGAGTAAATGCTGCTATAGGGTAATTGACATTGCAGACCTCCTGAGTAGAGAGCAGTCATGCACCCCTGGATAATCAAAGGTTGGTCTTAAGACTACATGAGTAAACAAGCATTTTAGGTAAGGTCCTCTACATTCTTACGTTATCTACACCCTAAGCTTTTTTTTTTTTTTTTAAAAGATGGGGTTTCACCAAGTTGGTCAGGCTGGTCTTGAACTCCCGACCTCAGGTGATCTGCCCGCCTTGGCCTCCAAAGTGCTTGGATTACAGGCGTGAGCCACCACGCCTGGCCGCCCTAAGCTTTTAAGAGAATTCAGATGCCTTCAGCCAAACCTTTTACTGAAGCTAAGCGCCTCCCTGACCCCACCTTCCAAGAAGGTTGTGACTATTTACTGTAACTGTATTCTTTTTCCTCTAAGATCTTTCCCACCACCCACCCTGACTGAACTCCCACAGTGTGTCACCTGAGGATCACAGTGACTACTGTACTCTTTAGAGGGAGGTCCAGCCTGCAGCCCCCCAGGCTTCATTTGCATCCATATCGCAGGCTCGTGCCCACCCACCAAGTTCCAGTGCCGCACCGGTGACTTATGCGTGCCCCTCAACTGGCGCTGCGACACTGATGAGGACTGCCCTGATGCCAGTGATGAAGAGGAATGCCGTGAGTGGCCATGCCCAGGGGCAGGGCTTACAGGGGGTGGGGCCTGTGGGTGGGATGTGAGGGGCCAAGGTGCACAGAGGTGGAGCCTGTGGGAAAGGCAGGGCCACAGGGGTAGGTGGGACTTGGGTCTATGGTTCATAAGAAGAAGCAGGGTCTAAGATGGACTTGGGCTGGGCACGGTGGCTCACGTCTATAATCCCAGCACTTTGGGAGGCTAGGGCGGGAGGATTGCTTGAATCCAGGAGTGTGAGACCAGCCTGGACAACATAGTGAGACCCCCTCTCTACAGAAGATAAAAAATTAGCCCAGCATGGTGGTGTACACCTGTAGTCCTAGCTACTCGGAGGCTGAGGCAGGAGGATCACTTGAACCTGGGAGGTTGAGGCTGCAGTGAGTTAAGATTGCACTAGTGCACTTCAGCCTAGGCAAGAGAGTGAGACTCTGTATCAGGGATAAAAGAAAGAAGAAAGAGAAAAAAGAGAAAGGAAGGAAAGAAAGAAAAAGAAAGGGCCAGGTGCGGTGGCTCACGCCTGTAATCCCAGCACTTTGGGAAGCCTAGGCTGGCAGATCACTTGAGGTTAGGAGTTCAACACAAGCCTGGCCAACATGGTGAAACCCTGTCTCTACTAAAAATACAAAAATTACCTGAGTGTGGTGGTGCATGCCTGTAGTCCCAGCTACTTGGGAGGCTGAGGCAGGAGAATTGCCTGAACCCAGGAGGCGGAGGTTCCGGTGAGCCGAGATCGTGCCATTGCACTCCAGCCTAGATAACAAGAGCAAAACTCCGTCTCAAAAAAAAAAAAAAAAATAGAATAAAGTGGGCTTGTAGGAAGGTAGAGCAAGTGGAGTCTTGGGGGAAGAGCTTGCAGGGAGGTCTGTCTTTAGAAGGTAGAATTAATAGTTGCAGGGCGCGGAGCCTGTGGAAGGTTACACTTTTTGGACTGAGCTGTTCTTAGAAGGTGGAGCTTGCAAGGAACTGGGTTGCAGGGAGTACCTGGGCCTTCTTGGGTGGTCATTTGGGACCTGACTGACCCTGTGCCCCAGCGATTGAGCCGTGTACCCAGAATGGGCAATGCCCACCGCCCCCTGGCCGCCTCTGCTCCTGTACTGGCGTCAGTGACTGCTCCGGGGAAACCGACGAGAAACTGCGCAACTGCAGCCGCCCAACCTGCCCAGCAGGAGAGCTCCATTGCACCCTGAGCGATGAATGCATTCCACTCACATGGCTCTGCGACGGCCACCCAGACTGTTCTGACTCCAGTGATGAGCTCGGCTGTGGTGCGCACTTGCGGGGATGGGGCGGACTGGTGGGTAGACGGGGCCACCCGCTGCCTGCTGTGGCGTGACCAGGCTGGGGGCGTGGACACATGGCTCTGCCAGTGGGGCTCTGCCTGTGGGGGCTGCAAGACATTATTAGGGGCAAGGCACAATGGGTCACGCCTGTAATCCCAGGACTTGGGGAGGCTGAGGTGGGTGGATTATTTGAGGTCAGGAGTTCGAGACCAGCCTGGCCAACATGGTGAAACCCCGCCTCTACTAAAAATACAAAAGTTAGCCGGGCATGGTGGCACACACCTGTAATCCCAGCTACTCAGGAGGCTGAGATAGGAGAATCGCTTAAATCCAGAAGGCGGAGGTTGCAGTGAGCTGATATTGTGCCATTGCACTCCAGCCTGGGTGACAGAGCCAGATTCCCTCTAAAAAAAATAAAAACAGTAACATAATGACAGGCAGCAGTCAGCTTCACCCAGCCTGGGTTGGAAGATAAACCCCAAGGGCTGTCCTGGGCACCTGGCCCCCTCATGCCTTCAGTGCGTCCCCTCAACAACTGAAATGCCTGGGCTTATTGCAGGAACCAGTGAGACCCTCCTGAAAGGGAATGCCACAACTATGGGGCCGCCTGTGACCTTTGAGAGTGTCACCTCTCTCAGGAATGCAACGTCCTCTGGAAGACCAAGTGCCTATGGGGTTATTGCAGTTGCCGGTGAGATGGACTTACCCTCCCATGCAGGAGGCTTAGAGCTGCATGGGAGCTCTAAGTGGGATTCAGGGGAGGTGGTTGGGGAGGGATGAGCTGCAGAACTCCCATCTCCGTGTGGGCAGAGCTTGGTGGGTTTGGGGGCTCTTGCCTTCCCCTCTTATTACTCCTCTGTTCATCTGTTCCCCACAGCGGTACTTAGTACAAGCCTGGTGGCTGCCACCCTCCTCCTTTTGTTCTGGCTTCGAGCCCAGGGGCGCCTCTGCCCAATGGGGCTGCTGGTGAATGCAAAGGAGTCCCTGGTGGTGTCAGAACGGAAGACTTTTCTGATCTGAGGACAAACACTGGCCACCACCATCACCCAGCCCTGGGTGCAGCCGGGCAGGAGGTGATCAGTGATGTGGGCAGCCATATAGGCGTGCCAGCCCTCAGAGACCAGGGCTGTTCTGGCTATGTGGAACCTCCAGCCTCAAACTTGAGCTCCTGCAGAAGCAGCCCTGGAGATTCAGAGTCCCTGGACATTCCCTATGGAGACCTGGGGAGCTTGGAAGGGGAACACACCACAGCCAGAACTGAGGGGCTGGCCCCAGGCAGCTCCCAGGGGGTGGAATGACCCCATGCGGAAGACACTCCTGCTGCCCCATCAGAGGGCGGTGAATAAAGTTGCTTCACAACCTCGGCCTGCCTCTGGGTCTCTGTCTTCCTCAGCCTGGGCAGCCTGGGGACTCTGCTGCAGCCCCACCTCCATGGGAGCCCAGGCCATAGAAGGTGGGACGTGGAGAGCCAGCCTTGGGTGCAGCTACTGTGTCTCTTGCTTTTTGGGAGCAGTGGAGCCAGGGCTGGGGCGAGGAGTCTGCGTTAATTTCAGGCTTCTTGGAAGAAGAGCAGAGCTTGGGCAGTGCCTTCCTGTTCCCAGGTCAGGGGACCCTCATTCAGCATGGCTACCTCCCCAGTGCAGTGGAAGCCAGGAATCCTCAGACTCACCCTGTTTTAATTGCTTATTATTATTTTGAGATGGAGTCTTGCTCTGTTGCTCAGGCTGTAATACAGTGGCACAATCTTGGCTCACTGCAACCTCCGCCTCCCAGGTTCAAGTGATCCTGCCTCAGCCTCCCTAGTAGCTGGAATTACAGGCATGCACCTCCATGCCTGGCTAATTTTTTTTTTTTTTTTTTTTAGACGGAATTTCATTCTTGTTACCCAGGCTGGAGTGCAATGGCGCGATCTTGGCTCACTGCAGCCTCTGCCTCCTGGGTTCAGGCAATTCTCCTGCCTCAGCCTCCCGAGTAGCTGGGATTACAGGCACACGCCACCATGCCCAGCTAATTTTTTGTATTTTTAGTAGAGACAGGGTTTCACCATGTTTACCAGGATGGTCTCGATCTCTTGACCTCGTGATCCACCCGCCTCAGCCTCCCAAAGTGCTGGGATTACAGGCTTGAGCCACCACGCCCGTCCTAATTTTTGTATTTTTAGCAGAGATGGGGTTTTGCCATGTTGGCCAGGCTGGTCTCAAACTCGTGACCTCAGATGATCTACCCACCTTGGCCTCTCAAAGTGCTGGGATTACAGATGTGAACCACCATGGCCAGCCTATTATTTTTTATTATTTTTTTAGAGACAGGGTCTTGGCCAGGCGCAGTGGCTCACACCTGTAATCCAGCACTTTGGGAGGCCAAGTGGGCGTGTTGTGGAAATTCAAGCTGAGAAGAATAGAGAGACCAAGAAACACAAGAGGATCTCTGTTTTTTTTTTTTTTTTTTAAGGCAGAGTTTCGCTCTTGTTACCCAGGCTGGAGTGCAATGGCGCGATCCTGGCTCACTGCAACCTCCGCCTGCTGGGTTCAAGCAATTCTCCTGCCTCAGCTTCCTGAGTAGCTGGGACTACAGGTGTGCGCCACCATGCCCAGCTAATTTTTTTGTATTTTTAGCAGAGACAGGGTTTCACCATGTTGACCAAGATGGTCCCGATCTCTTGACTTCATGATCCACCTGCCTCAGCCTCCCAAAGTGCTGGGATTACAGGTGTGAGCCACCGCACCCGGCCAAGAGAATCTTTACTGGAGCTCTGGCTGACGGCAGCCTCACTGCCCATAATGGCTGCCAGCCCTGGACAAAGAGAATGCATTGCTTTTGTACAATTTGAGGCAGGGAAACAAGGCAGGAAATAAGTTTTGGACAAAGACAGTTAAGTTTTACAATCTTGGGCTTCGTGGTTATTTGACTATAACCTTGCAGCTGAGGTAGGAGGTGGAAAGGTTGAGGAGGACACCCAAGGAGACCAGAAAAACAGGAATCGTGGATGTATGTGCCGGCTGCAGACCTAACATATGCTCTGGTGCTCTTATCTGCATAGGGAGGGGGTTGTCCCGGGCCTGCTTTGCCTCTGCTTTCTCTAAACAGGTTTTATGACTCGCCTGGAGTGTGGGCTGTGAGATAAGTTTGCAGCTGCAGTTAGGTAGGCTAAGCTGGGAGGGGTTACTTATTTTTGCTCACTGTGATTTTTCTTAATACCTGGTCCTAATGTCAACCATTATTCTAATTTTTTTTTTGAGACAAAGTCTCAACTTGTTGCCCAGCTGGAGTTCAAGCGATACTCCTGCCTCAGCCTCCTGAGTAGCTGGGATTTCAGGCGCTTGCCACCGTGCCCAGCTAATTTTTGTATTTTTAGTAAAGATGGAGTTTCGCCATGTTAGCCAGGCTGGTCTTGAACTCCTGACCTCAGGTGATCTGCCTGCCTCAGCCTCCCAAAGTGCTGGGATTACAGGCGTGAGCCACCACGCCCAGCCCATTGTCATCAATTTCTAAACAACAATTGGTTAGGTTAAATTTTCCACAAACCCCTCCTTCTGAGGCCAGGATAGTCTAGTCTACCCTGTTCTGGTATGTTGCATTTCTCCTCTGTGTGGCTTGTATGGCTAGCAAGTCTAAAGCTGTGGATGTTTCACTGGTTATAATTTCTAGGACCTAATGATGTGGCTTATCATATAGATGGGAGTGTGATATCCCCACATCCCATCTTGCACCCAAGTAGCTGGACCATAATAATTCTTTCTGGGGGCCAGTCTGTCTTTCCAGTCTCTTATTTGTACCTCTTCCCTCCCCTCCCCTCCCTTCCCCTCTCCTCCCCTTCCCTCTCCTTCTCTTTCTTTCAATGGAGTTTTGCCTCTGCTGCCCAGGCCGGAGTGCAATGGCACAATCTCAGTTCGCTGCAACCTCCACCTCTGGGGTTCAAGCGATTCTCTTGCCTCAGCCTCCCAAGTAGCTGGGATTACAGGCATGTGCCACCATGCCCTGCTAGTTGCCTCTAGTTGATTCCAGGAGTGGTTTAAGGAAGGAAATCTAGAAAATGGGTTGGATCGAGGTGGTTTGGAACTGCTCTTACCTCATTTGTTTTGTCTCTGCCATCGGGTCTTGTCTGTAGTTTCCTTGTAATGTTTCTGTCCTAGACATCCTAGTTCACCTACTGGGTTGGTGTGGGTGGCTCCCCAACAGGCAGTACAGTACCTTCCTATGATGGAAGCCTTTAGGAGCCAGGTACTGGAGCTGGTAGATGAAAGCTCTGAGGGTTTGAGGCAAGAAGGGTTAAAGTGTAATTATCTTGGGGTAGCAATTCCTTCGCCTCCCAAGGCCATTGGTCCGCCATGTTAGTTCCTCCACATACGTAACATAACTCCCACATTTCCTGCTATATTTTCAGCTAACTGAGCAAACATTTCTTTTTTTTTTTTTTTTTTGAGACAGAGTTTTGCTCTTGTTGCCCAGGCTGGAGTGCAATGGTGTGATCTCAGCTCACCACCACCTCTGCCTCCCGGGTTCAAGCGATTCTCCTGCCTCAGCCTCCCCAGTAGCTGGGATTACAGGCATGTGCCACCATGCTTGGCTAATTTTGTATTTTTAGTAGAGACAGGGTTTCTCCATGTTTGTCAGGCTGGTCTCAAACTCCCAACCTTAAGTGATTCACCCACCTCGGCTTCCCAAAGTGCTGGGATTACAGGCATGAGCCACTGTGCCCGGCCTGCAAACAGAGTCTTAGTGGTAGAGGGTGGCTCAGGAATCGCTTAGCTAAAATGCTCATTAAATGAAGACCCAAAACCGCTGCTGTGGTTGATGAGCTCAGGAGTTTTTGACAATATAGAAAAACACAGTGCCGTCTTCTGCCCAGGTTTTAAATATACAACACCTAACCTTCTTTTCTCGGCATTTTCTTCATCTGCCTTGGTGAGGTTACTGTATCCTACGGGTACTTTGATACCTGTGGTCCATATAGGTGAATCCGGGTCTGAAACCGTGAAATTTCCGAGACTGCGGGCTCTCTGAGATACAGTGCCTTCACCTGCTACCTCGCAGTTATCAGAATCATACCAAGGTATAGTGGGTATGAAACAGCCTGGTTTTTTTTTTTTTTTTTTTTTGAGGCTTATAGGTTATGCAATCGAGCCAGGTACACACCTTTACGATTTTTCTTTCTTTCTTTTTTTTTTGAGACAGAGTTTCGCTCTTGTTGCCCAGACTGGAGTGCAATGGTGCATTCTCGGCTCACTGCAACCTCTGCCTCCTGGGTTAAAGCCAATCTCCTGCCTCAGTCTCCCAAGTGGCTGGGATTATAGGCATGTGCCACCACACCCAGAGAATTTTTTGTATTTTTTTTTTCAGTAGAGACATGTTGGTTGGTCAGGCCAGTCTCAAACTCCTGACCTCAGGAGATCCACCCACCTCGGCCTTTCAAAGTGCTGGGATTACAGGTGTGAGCCACCGCACCCGGCCACAGTTACGATTTTTCTAAAGTTTTTCAGGTAGCAAGTTTGGGCTACAGCTATTTTCTTATGTTGAAAGTGTTTCGGTGGCCTGACACGCATCTAAGTATGAGGATTATGCTTTCTTGATGAGAAGGGGTATCAAAGTTGAGTTGTAGAGGGTTCCTTCCCTTGATCCTTCATGGAGCTCAAACCAAGTTCCAGGCAAAAGTTTAGGCTCATAGCATATATAAGGCTGATCATCACCAGGATCACCAGTTGAATAGGTGGTTTGATTATACATGCAAGTTCCTAGGGAGGTTCCTGGACGCTCATAATGGGTCTGGTATATAAAAATTCTGACTAAGCTGGACGCGGTGGCTCACACCTGTAATCCCAGCATTTTGGGAGGCCTAGGTGGGTGGATCACCTGAGGTCAGGAGTTTGAGACTGGCCTGGCCAAGAAGGTGAAACCCCATCTCTACTAAAAATACACAAATTAGCCAGGCGTGGTGGCAGGTGCCTGTAGTCCCAGCTACTTGGGAGGCTGAGACAGGAGAATTGCTTGAACTGGGCAGTGGAGGTTGCAGTGAGCAGAGATTGTGCCATTGCACTCCAGCCCGGGCAATGGAGCAAGATTCTGTCTCAAAAAAAAAAAAAGTTTTGACTTGTATGTTCCCCATCCATGTAGTGTGGGTGCTCCTACGACATCCATCCAAAACTTCCCCCCTTTCTAAGTTTACCATAAAGGCTAACATGAGCAAAACAGAAAATAACATTTTTACATGTGATCTGCCCGCCTTGGCAAGGAATGTCCTTTGTGGAACAGCAATAGTGACAGCACAACAGCAGAACAACAAATATTTCTAGAATAGCACCAAGTATTAAGATTTCAGTCCACATTGCTGGGTGTAGTGGCTCATGCCTGTAATCTCGGCACTTTGGGAGGCTGAAGTAGGTGGATCACCAGGTCAGGAGTTTGAAACCAGCCTGACTAACATGGTGAAACCCCATCTCTACTAAAAATGCAAAAATTAGCCAGGCATGGTGGCAGGCGCCTGTATCCATTATTCAGGAGGCTGAAGCAGGAGAATTGCTTGAACCCGGGAGGTAGAGGTTGCAGTGAGTTGAGATTGCGCCACTGTACTCTAGCCTGGGAGACAGAATGAGACTCTGTCTCAAAAAAAAAAAAAAAAAAAAAAGATTTCAGTCCACATTTACTTACCGGTAAAGACTGCTTTGGCTCTAGTCAGCCTCCAGTTTTGTGACCAGAGCAGGGCTCGGCAAGTCCTCAGGGTCGGCAGTGTCTGGGGCAGGACTGGGTTGGTCTTGGTCCTTATTGATGATACGTCTTAAAGTCATCTTGGTGGGATGCTTAGGATCTGGTTGACTGGTCCATCTGTCTTGGGCCACCACAGGCTTTAGTTGGCTGTGGTGGATACAGGACACTACTTCAGCAATCTTAACAGCAGTAGGGGTAGACAGGATTACAATAAAGGGCCTATCCCACATGGGTCCTAAAACGCACATGCTCTGAATGAAGAGAACCACCAAACAGGCTTTGGTGTGAGCAACACGGCTGTTTATTAACCCGGGTGCAGGCAGGCTGAGTCTGAAAAGGAAGTCAGCGAAGGGCGGAGGGATAGGAATTGGTTTTATAGGTTTGGGGTGGGCAGTGGAAAGTTACAGAAGTTACAGTTGGCGGTTTTTTGGCAAGCTGGGGGGGGGTCTTAGGTTTGCAAGCTGGGAGGGGGTTGTAGGGTGTGCAGTCACAAGGTTGACCAAGGTCAGTTACAAAGTCCAGTGGCCTTGTCACTTGAGGCCGAATAAGAAACAACAGAGGAATGTCTCAGGTTCACTGGGCACCACAGGAGTTGACCATCCTTCAACTTTCCAGTTACTTCAGGTTTTCTAATTCCAGAAGGCCCTCCAGAGGTGTACGTGCAGGTCACGGGGGTCGCCATGCAGTCCACAGTGCGGTCAGACCTTACAGGTCCTAGTGTGGTCAGGTTCCATTACTTCACCCAGAGTCCCCGGGTTTAAATGCGTGAATTGGATTTGTTAGACTGAGGTATTCCTTCTTGCACACAGCTTTGCACTTGGTTCATAGCTATACCTCATGCTTGCATTGGTCTTTTTCATGTTAATTCCCCTATCTCTTTGAGGTCATCTTATATCTGGGTATCAAGAGGAGGTGGTCTCTTGAACAGAATTTCATAAGGCCAATACCCAGTTTGTTGGGTGTTCTGGTTGAGGTGCCTCTAGCTTGGAGGAGGACCAAGGGCCAAACATGATCCCAACATCAATGGGTCTCTTGGCAGCGTTTCTTTAATAGCTTTTTAATGTCTGATTCATTCACTCTACCTCCTCTGAGCTCTAGGGAGGGTAGGCAGTGTGTAGTTTCCAATTAATTTTTAGGAGCCAGGAAAGACGCTGGACAATTTCAGCTATGAATGCTGGTCCATTGTCAGACCCGAAAGTTATGGGCAACCCAAATTTAGGAATAATATCTTTTTGTTGTTGTTGTCGAGACGGAGTCTCGCACTGTCGCTGGAGTGCAGTGGTGTGATCTTGGCTCACTGCAACCTCCACCTCTGGGGTTCAAGCGATTCTCCTGCCTCAGCCTCCCAAGTAGCTGGGACTACAGGTGTGCACCACCATGCTCAGCAAATTTTTGTATTTTGGGTAGAGATGGGGGTTTCACCATGTTGGCTAAGCTGGTCTTGAACTCCTGACCTCGTGATCTGCCTGCCTTGGCTTCTCAAAGTGCTGGGATTACAGGCATGAGCCAACACACCTGGCCGGAATAATATCTTTTAACAATGCTCTAGTTACCTCCCTGGTTTTTCAGTGTGAGTGGGGAAGGCTTCTGCCCACCTAGAGTAGGTGCAGACAGACACCAGTGTATACCAGTAGCCTCTGACTCGGGGCATTTTGGTAAAGTCTACAGGCAAGTTTTCACATGGGGTTGCTCTTACTTCTTGAACCCCCAGGGGCTGGGCTGGCCCTTGCGGTGGGTTGTTTTGTGCACAGGTTAAGCATCTCTCACAGACCGAACGAGTTACAGCAGTGAGGTGTGGAACATAAAAATGCCACTTGATGGAAGCCTCCCAAGCTGTTTTCCCATGTGTGTCCCTTCATGAAATTGCTTTACAAACTTAGGAGCCGTTATGTCAGGGATGGCTAGCCTCCAGTCAGAGAATTGCCACCAGCCTCCTCTGATACAGTGTCCAGCCTCCTGAGCAAACAAGGCCTTTTCACTAGAGGAATCATTTGGTTCTTCCATAGGTAGATGTTCTGGAAGGAGAGGCATTGCTACAACTTGGTTCTGTGGTGGGGGAGCTGCCATAGTGAGGGAAGAGACCCTTTTCCTGTCTTGAGATGCAAGTCTGCCAATGCTCCCGGCCGAATAAAGCTACTTCCTTCTTTAAATCTGGTGTCTGGGAGGTTTCATCTGTGGCTTGTCCTGCTGCAGTAGCAGCTCGCTTCACTTTCCTATCTGCTTTTCTGTTTCCTCTGGATTCACAGGAAGCATCTGGCTGATGTCCCTTACAGTGCATGACAGCTGCCTTTTCTGGTGCCCACACAGCGTCCAAAAGCTGCAGAATGTCCTCCTTGTTCTTTATTTCTTTCTCTCCTGATGTAAGGAGCCCTCTTTCCTTGTATATGGCTTCACGGACATGCAGTATAGCAAAGGCATATTTAGAGTCAGTGTAGATATTAGCTACTTTTCCTTTTGCCAGCAACGAGGCCTTGTTAAAGCAATCAGCTTGGCCCTTTGAGCCAATGTTCCTTCAGGCAAGGGCTGTGCCTCTATTTCTCAGCCATCAGTGGGCCCAAATTCCTATGTTACTACAGCATACCCTGCTCGGCGGATTTCCTCTGAAATGAAACTGCTGCCCTCCGTGAAGTGATCTACATCTGAACTGTTGAAAGGCTGGTGGGTAAGTAAACCCTCCTGGCTTGAAAATACCTCATCCACTACATCTATGAAGTAATGTTTGGGGGCTCCTATGGGCTCTTTTGTTTTGTTTTGTTTTTTGAGATGGAGTCTCTCTCTTTTTCAGGCTGGAGTGCAGTGGTATGATCTTGGCTCACTGCAACCTCTGCCTCTCAGGTTCGAGTGATTCTCCTGCCTCAGTCTCCTGAGTAGCTGAGACTACAGGCGCATGCCACCACGCCCGGCTAATTTTTTTGTGTTTTTTAGTAGAGATGGGGTTTCATCATGTTGGCCAGGATGGTCTCAAACTCCTGACCTTGTGATCTGCCTGCCTTGGCCTCCCGAAGTGCTGGGATTACAGGCGTGAGCCACCACACCCAGCCTATGGGCTCCTCTATAGGTAACAGCGTGGCTGGATTTAAAGTGTTTGCTGTTTCCACAACTGTGTTAGGGTTTTCACATACGAGCCCTTGATACCTGGTCATTCTTGCGTTAGACAGCCAGCGCTGTTTTTTCTGGTTTAGCAGGGTAATTACTATGTGCAGCACTTGGATAATGACTTTTGTTCCAAAGCTAATTTAACAGCTTCCTGGGCCAGCAGGGCTGTAGCCACTATTGCGTTGAAGCAGTGGGGCCCGCCTAGTGCCAGCGTCCAACTGTTTAGAAAGATATGCCACAGGCCGGTGCCATGACCATTAAGACTACTACAGCTGTTGCCTTTCTTTCATTCACACATAGGAAGAAAGGTTTAGTTTGGTCAGGGATTCCTAAGGCTGGGGCTTGGATTAGAACTTTTTAAATTTCTTTTTTTTCTTTTTTTTTGAGACAGAGTCTTGCTCTGTCACCCAGGCTGGAGTACAGTGGCGCAATCTTGGCTCACTGCAACTTGCACCTCCTGGGTTCAAGCAATTCTCCTGCCTCAGCATCCCGAGTAGCTGGGACTATAGGGGCCTGCCACCACACCTGGCTAATTTTTTTTTTTTGAGATGGAGTCTCACTCTGTCGCCCAGGAGTGCAATGGCATGGTCTCAGTTCACTGCAACCTTCATTTCTCGGATTCAAGCAATTTACCTGCCGCAGCCTCCTGAATAGCTGGGATTATAGGCACCTGCCACCATGCCCGGTTAATTTGTGTATTTTTAGTAGAGACGAGGTTTTACCAGGTTGGCCAGGCTGATCTCAAACTCCTGACCTTGTGATCCACCCACCTCTGCCTCCCAACATGTTGGGATTATGGCAACTGCCACCACATCCGGCCATTTTTTTGGTGTTTTTAGTAGAGACCGGGTTTCACCATGTTGGCCAGGCTAGTCTTGAACCCCTGACCTCGTAATCTGCCTACCTTGGCCTTCCAAAGTGCTAGGATTACAGGGGTGAGCCATCACACCCGGCCAAGCTTTTTTTTTTTTTTTTTTTTTTTTTTTTGAGACTGAATCTTGCTCTGTTGTCAGGCTGGAGTGCAGTGGTGCAATCTCGGCTCACTGCACCCTCCACCTGCTGGGTTCAAGCTATTCTTCCGCCTCAGCCTCCCGAGTAGCTGGGACTATAGTCGCGTGCCACCATGCCTGGCTAATTTTTGTATTTTTAGTAGAGACGGGGTTTCACCATGTTGGCCAGGCTGGTCTCAACCTCTTGACCTCGTGATCTGCCCACATTGGCCTCCCAAAGGTGGAGGTCATCTACATATTGAAGAAGGACACATTCATCTTCAGGTGGAACAAAGGCACTAAGGTCTGAAGCTAGGGCTTCCTCAGAAATGGTCGGGGAATTAAAGAATTTTTGAACCCTTGAGGAAGTCTGGTCCAGGTGTACTGGCTGTCTCCCCAGTGGAAGGCAAAAATGGCCTGACTCGCAGGAGTTAGTCTGAGACAAAAGAAGGCATATTTTAGGTCTAAACATGTAAACCAGGTGCACTGGCAGGAATTTGTCCAAGCAAAGTGTATGGGTTAGGCACTACTGGATGAATTGTGACCACAGCATGGAGATCCTGTACAGGCCTGCTTTCACCAGATGGCTTGCACGTTCCGAGACAACTTACACTTTATACGAATCCTGTGCTTATAAAGCCACTCTTGGCCGGGCGCAGTGGCTCACACCTGTAATCCCAGCACTTTGGGAGGCTGAGGTGGGAGGATCACCTGAGGTCAGGAGTTTGAGACCAGCCTGGCCAACATGGAAAATCCCCGTCTCTACTAAAAATACAAAAAAATTAGCTGGGCATGGTTGGTGGGTACCTGTAATCCCAGCTATTGGGGAGGCTGAGGCAGAGTTTGCAGTGAGCCAAGATCACACCACTGGACTCCAGTGACAGAGTGAGACTCTGTCTCAAAGAAAAAGCCACTCTATATGTTCCTGGAAGCCTATTATGGCACCTGCAAAAATTGGGTAAAGGTGAACCTGTACTGCCTATACTGGGGAAGTTCCTGGGAATAACTACAAAGACGGGTGCCTGGTTCATTGCCAGCCCGGATGGGTTGTCTTCTAGGTATTCTGACTAGGCTGTCTACCTCACATGCTGGCGTATGTACTGATTGACCTTCTTCTTTTACCCACTGTGCTTGGCTATTGATTTTGTGCTTATCAGGGCAATCTTTTTTTCAATGTCCTTCTTTCCTGCAAATTGCATGTTGGTTTCTTCCTAGTCTGAATTGGCCTCCTGCTTCACTCTCCTCTCTCCCTTGGCCCCGGCCTCGGCCCTGTCCTTGCCCTCTTCTAGAGTTATCTCCTCTGCTAGCTAGGGCGGCAAATAGTACTGTAGCCTGTGCCGCGGCCATTACCTCAGCCTTTTCCTTTAGTTTCTCTTTTGCCTTTTGTTCCTCTTCCTGATCACGGTTTATGAACACCTGGGTGGCTATTGATATAAGCTCAGTCGCATTCTATTTTTTTCTTGAGATGGAGTCTTGCTCTGCCTCCTAGGCTGGAGTGCAGTGGTGCGATCTTGGCTCACTGCAACCTCTGCTTCCCAGGTGCAAGTGATTCTCCTGCCTCAGCCTCCTGAGCAGCTGGGATTACAGTTGTGCGCCACCATGCCCAGCTAATTTTTGTATTTTTAGTAGAGACAGCGTTTCACCATGTTGGTCAGGCTGGTCTTGAACTCCTCACCTTGTAATTCACCTGCCTCAGCCTCCGAAAGTGCTGGAAGTACAGGCATGAACCACTGCACCCAGCCGCTCAGAGGCATTCTTGCCATCAAACCCTTCTCATTTCTGAAGCTGCTGCCTGATGTCACTCTGCGACTGACTAATAAAGGCAGTGTTTTCCGTTCTCTGATTTGCAGCAGCCTCAGGGTCAAAAGGAGGATAAAGCCTGTAAGCCTCACAGAGACTCTCATAGAACTGGCTGGGACTTTCCTCAACCTTTCATCGGACTTCTGAAATTTTCCCCATATTCATTGCCTTTCTCCCTCCTGACTTCACTCCATTTAGGGGGGCCTCCCTATATCTTTGTAAACATTCAAATTGATCAGGGTTATTAGGGTCCCAGTTTGGGTCAGCATCAGGGAAATGGGCTTCTGCATAGAGCTGCGTGTGCCTTCAGGCACATTGTTTTCCAGCCGCCTGCTCTACTCTATGTCTCTCTGTACTGAATAGTGTTACAAGCAGCTCCTGACAATCTGCCCATGTGGGATTATGAGTTAGAAAAACTGATCTCGTATCAATTACTGCTTGGGGCTTTTCTGTGTATGAAGGGTCATGATGTTTCTAGTTTAAGAGATCAGTTGTGGAGAAGGGCAAGTAGGAGTAGACGCATACTCCTCCTCTCACCTGGCCCTGTTCATCAAGATAAATTTGAGCCTGAGTTTCTCTGAGTCACATCTGCAGGGCATGGGTACAGCCAGATTGAAGCCACTGCATGTCTTCCTGGAAGAGATCACAAGACAATTTCAGAGGCCGTGCGTTTCAGGAACTGTGGTTCCTGCCTATCTCTCTTGAACTTGGATGGCAGGGGGGTCCCTCTCCGTGGGGCGATGCTTGAGCCCCACTGCTTTCTGAACTTGTTTCCTCAAAGGACATCTGCCCTATTCTTGTCTGAGCCTTGCTGGGATGGATATATGGGGGCATAGGGAGGAGGAGTTTCTAAGTCCTCAGGGTGGGGTATAGAAGCCTGTAAAACGGGTTTTTCTTGGTTCCCTGGGTTTTTAGTTTCTTCTGGGGGCTTACATATTACAAGTTTTTCTGGCTTCCTTCAGACCTCCATGGGCGACCAGAGTCTTACAATATTTAACCACGCACAGGCCAAGCCACTTGGGCTGTGTCTAGATAACACTTTGCCAAGAGTCGATGTATGGAAACTGATCGGAGGCCAGGACTGGCCTGTTGCCCTGTTACTACTTTAATTACTTCAAAAACTCTGCCAGTAATTTTACAGTTGAGAGTGCCCTCTGGTGGCTAACCATTTCCAAAGGCTGGCCACTTCAGCTCACAAAGAGCCCTTAACTTCTGATGCGACAGTTTTACACCATATTCCCCAGAAAGGCCTTTCTTGAAATTGTTTAGCATACGCTCCAAAGGAGGAGGCTTTGATTCGTTTTTCCATTTTGATTCACCACCTCCCGCCTTCACTCTCACGATGCACAATCACTGACTCTCGACGCAGGCTGATCTGGTCAGGTCCTATTATGGGAGGTTCGGATAGTGCTTAGTCAGGAGGATCCCTTAATCCCCCATGGTGCACCTGCCTTTCTTAGGACTGATGCTCCTTTGGACTGTATGCACCACCCGAGGACAGTCCAGCCACGCAGTCATCTCGAAATGCACAGTGCATGCTAAGGGATCTGTGTCTCCTCACGTCACTCCCTGCATTGGTTTCTCCTGGAACCATCTCTTTCCTGCACTTTCACACACCGTCCCATCCCAAGACTCCTCAGTGGACTTGGCGAGCTCCATCTCTCCACACTCTGGCGGTTTAAATTTCTCAATACCGACTTGGAAAGAACGATTCTGCCACTCTATCCACAAGCTCTGCCCCGCTGCTCTATCCGCAAGCTCTGCCCGGCTGCTCTATGTTGGCTGCCAGCTCAGCAGGCGCTATCCTGCTGCTCTCTGCTGGCTCTTAGGGTGTAAGGGTTGCCACCAGGTCCAGCAACCCCTGGATTGGGCTTCTCTCTCTCTCTCTCTCTCTCTTTTTTTTTTTAAATGGAGTCTTGCTCTGTCGTTAGGCTGGAGTGCAATGGCATGATCTCGGTTCACTGCAATCTCCGCCTCCCAGGTTCAAGTGATTCTCCTGCCTCAGTCTCCCGAGTAGCTGGAATTATAGGCATGTGCCACCATTCCCAGCTAATTTTTGTATTTCTATAGAGATGGATTTCACCGTGTTGGCCAGGATGGTCTCAATCTCCTGACCTCATGATCTCCCAAGGTACTGGGATTACAGGCTTGAGCTACCCGTGCCCAGCCTGGGCTTCTTTTAACCCTTGAGAGGTGATCAAGCTCTCACCTGCCCCCTACGGCAGGATTTTCTCCATTCTCTACGACAGGATTTTCCTGTCCTCTACGACAGAATCTTTTTTCCTTTTTTACTCTGTCTTGGGCCCTTGATGCCTTACCACAGTTCCTGAAGCGTGAAGCCTCTGAAATTGTCTTGTCTTCTCTTCCAGGTTCCATTGTGCTGTCGCGGGAAGGGTTCGGGGACGTGGAAGAGCCAAGCTCCTGTCTCAGGAAACTCAGGAAACTGTCCCATCGGTGCATCTCAGGACTAGGGTCTCCCCAGGCCCAGGGACCCAAGCCCCACAGGCAAAGGAGACAGTAAACCTGTTATCTCCGTTCTTCTGGCTGGCTCCTGGGTTTCAGCACCAAAATGTTGTGGAAATTTGAGCCAATAAAAACAGAGACCAAGAGACACAAGGGAATCTCTTTACTGGAGCTCCGGCTGACGGCAGCCTCACTGCCCATAATGGCCGCCAGCCCTGGACAAAGAGAACGCATTGATTTTGTACAATTTGAGGCAGGGAAACAAGGCAGGAAACAAGTTTTGGACAAAGACAGTTAATCAAGTTTTACAATCTTGGGCTTCGTGGTTATTTGACTATAACCTTGCAGCTGAGGTAGGAGGTGGAAAGGTTGAGGAGGACACCCAAGGAGACCAGAAAAACAGGAATCGTGGATGTATGTGCCGGCTGCAGACCTAACATATGCTCTGGTGCTCTTATCTGCATAGGGAGGGGGTTGTACCGGGTCTGCTTTGCCTCTGCTTTCTCTAAACAGGTTTTATGACTCGCCTGGAGTGTGGGCTGTGAGATAAGTTTGCAGCTGCAGTTAGGTAGGCTAAGCTGGGAGGGGTTACTTATTTTGGTGTACTATGATTTTTCTTTTTTTAATTTTGTATGTATATATATAAATATATGTATTTATATATATATACATATATTTAACTCAAACTCTCGACCTCAGGTGATCTGCCCGCCTTGGCCTCCAAAGTGCTTGGATTCCAGGCGTGAGCCGCTGCGCCTGGCCTGTGATTTTTCTTAATGACCGAGCCCTAATGTTAACTGTTACTTATTCTATCTTAATTCTGCCTTTGATTTTATTTTCCTCCTCAGGCGTATCACCTGAGGTCAGGCGTATCAGCTGGGCCAACATGGTAAAACCCTGGCTCTACTAAAACTACAAAAAATTAACCAGGTGTGGTAGCATGCACCTGTAATTACAGCTACTCAGGAGGCTGAGGCAGGAGAATCGCTTGAACCTGGGAGGCAGAGGTTGCAGTGAGCTGAGATTGCGCCACTGCACTCCAGCCTAGGCAAGAATAAGACTTATTTCCAAAAACAAAAGAGAGAGAGAGAGAGAGGCTCAAGATAGAGGCTGGGTGCCGTGGCTCATGCCTGGAATCTCAGCACTTTCGCAGGAGAATTACATGAGCCCAGGAGTTTGGGACCAGCCTGGGCAACATTGGGAGACTCTGCCACTGAAAAAATTAACAAATTAGCCAGTCATGGTGGGGGGTGCCTGTAGTCCCTCTACCTAATTTTAAAATGGGTTTTAAGCCGAGGCCAGTGGATTGCTTGAGGCCAGGAGTTTGAGACCAGCCTGGCCAACATAGTGAAATCCCATCTCTACTAAATACACGAATTAGCTGGGCATGGGGGCACACCCCTGTAATCCCAGCTATTCTGGAGGCTGAGGCAGGAGAATTGCTTGAACCTGGGAGGCAGAAATTCCAGTGAGCCAAGATCACGCCATTGTACTCCAGCCTGGGTGACAGAGTGAGACTGTCTCAAAACAATAACAACAACAAAAAAAGACAAAGAAAAGGAGGTTTTATGATTCACCCTGAGCATCATAGGGATCTCTCAAAAAAAAAAAATTTGTTTTTAAACTCGCCATAGGTGGTGTACACTTGTAGTTTCCGCTACTTGGGAGACTGAAGTAGGAGGGTTGCGTGACCCTGGGAGGTCCAGGCTGCAGTGAGCCGCGATTAGGCCACTACACTCCAGCCTGGGTGACAGAGCAAGACTCTGCCCCCCCCAAAAAAAAAAAAAAAAAAAAAAACCTGGGCAAGGTTGCTCATGCCTGTAATCCCAGCACTTTGGGAAGCTGAGGTGGGTGGATGAATTGAGGTTAGGAGTTTGAGACCAGCCTGGCCAACATGGTGAAACCCCGTCTCTACAAAAATACAAAAATTAGCCAGGCATGGTGGTGGGTGCTTGTAATCCCAGCTACTAGGGAGACTGAGGCAGGAGAATCGTTGGAACCTGGGAGGCAGAGGTTGCAGTCAGCTGAGATTGTGCCACTTCACTTCAGCCTGGAAAACAGAGCAAGACTATGTCTCAAAAAAAAAAAAAAAAAAGTAATGCTCTTGAATCATCCTGAAACCATCCCCACCCCCAGTCCATGGAAAAATTGTCTTCCATGAAACTGGTCCCTGGTGCCAAAAAGGTTGGGGACGGCTGAAGTTAATCCACACCCTGACTTCTGGGTGAGGGGGCAACGTTCCTCTCTGATCCTCAGCTTCTGAATCTCTGAATGGGATATTGGGGGTCATGGTAACCTCCTTGCAGGGGAGCGACCTCCCTGGGACCCTAAGAGATGGACTCAGGTTTCCAGTCTTCAACATCTGGCAGGCCTCCCAACATCTGGCAGGTCTCCAACATCTGGCTGGTCCCTGAGACGCTGGATGGGGAGAGAGGGAGTGGGTGCATCAGGAGGGCTTCCTGGAGGTGGTAGATAGATCTTGGCTTTCGGACTCTGTCGTGGGAAAAGGTAGATGAGGTGAGTTTTGAAGTCTGGGCCCCTGGGGCAGTGTGTTGGGGGTTAAGTTCTCTGCAGTGGCAGTTGAGGCTGCAGCAAGGATGTGGGGGAGGCCTTGATCAATGGTGGAGGATTCTCGGGTCCATGACCTTCCCTAAGCTCTGGGGACAGGCATCCAGGCCTCTCAGCTCAGCCCCCAGCTCAGCCTGCCAGGTGCTCCCCATGCTGGGCTGAGCCATTCTGTCAGATATAAAACCCTGGTGGCTTTCTTCCAGTTGGTAGGAAAAAGCTACACCAGGGTTGGATTTTATTGTTTTTAGGTTTTTCTTCTTTATTTTATTTTATGTTTTTAGAGACAGAGTCTCCCTCTGTTGCCCAGGTTGGAGTGCAGTGGTATGATCATGGCTCACTGCACCTTTGAACTCCTGGGATCAAGAAATCCTCCTGGGCTGGGTGTGGTGGTTCACGCCTGTCATCCCAGCTCTCTGGGGAGGCTGAAGTGGGCGGATCAACTGAGATGAGGAGGTCCAGACCAGCCTGACCAACATGGTGAAACCCTGTCTCTATTAAAAATACAAAAATTAGCCAAGTATGGTGGCAGGCTCCTGTAATACCAGCTACTCGGGAGCCTGAGGCAAGAGAATAGCTTGAACCCTCAAAACGAAGGTTGCAGTGAGCTGAGATCGTGCCATTGCACTCCAGCCTGGGTGACAAGAGTGAGACTTCATCTCAAAAAAAAAAAAAAAAGAGATCCACTTGCCTCAGCCTCCCAAGTTCTGGGATTGCAGGCACATGCCACCACACTAGGCTAATTTTTTATTTTTTGTTGGCCTCCAACTCCTGACCTCAAGGAATCCTCACACCTCGGCCTCCCACAGCATTGGGATTACAGGTGTGAGCCACTGCATCCAGCCAGGATTTTCCTCTAACATTTTTTCAGTCACGAGTCAGCCTCGGTGGGCGACAGGGTATGTCAGGGATTTGTGTGCCTGGCTGTGAGGCTGGTGTGGGTGCCACATGCCACCTAAGTGGACCTCTAGGATCTGGACCTTCCTGGGCTGTCATCTGCCTGCTCTGTTCTCAGTGGAGCAAACCACCCCATGCATGCTGGCTACAAGCACCTGTCGCCATATCCTCTCTCCTGGCCCCCGGCTGACCAGGCTCACTGGGGTTCTTTTGTTCCATGTGATGGTGGCTGCCATTGTCTGGGGGCTAGGCTGGCTGGATGTTCCATCTGTCATGGATCTGTCATGTCTGGGAGAGCTGACCTCTCCATGTGGCCTCTCCATGTAGACTCCTGAGCAAGATGGCCACACTCCTCCCATGGTGACTTGGGGTCCCCAGCATACAAAGCAGAGACTGCTGGGTCAGTGTCACTAGCGGTGTGTCCTGTGAGTTCAGTGGAGTCCAGGTCAGCCCACATCCTGGGCTTTTTGCATTTTAGTAGAGACGGGGTTTCACCATGTTGGTCAGGATGGTGTGCGTGTGTGTGTGCATGTGTGTGAGTGTGCATGTTGGTGAGGGTGAACACATAAGGGCCTGAATATCATTTTGAGACTCTGTCTCAATTAATCAATTCATTTTTGACGTGGCATCTCACCCTGTCTCCCAGGCTAGAGTGCAGTAGTGTAATCTCAGCTCACTGCAACCTCTGCCTCCCAGGTTCAAGTGATTCTCCTGCCTCATCCTCTTAAGTACCTAGGACTACAGGTGTGCACCACCATGCCTGGCTAATTTTTTGTATTTGTAGTAGAGACGGGGTTTCACCATGTTGGTCAGGCTGGTCTTGAACTCCTGACATCAGGCAATCCATGTGCTTCTCCTGCCTTAGCCTGGCGATTACAGGCGTGAGCCACTGCACCTGGCCAAAAATTTTTAAATTTTAATTTCTCATTTTTTTAAGTCTTTCCTCCTCTCCCTATCCCCGCCATTTTTTTTTTTTTTTTTTTTTTTTAAGAGATGAGGTCTTGTTCTGTTGCCCAGGCTGGTCTCGAACTCCTTAGCTCAAGTGATCCTCCCACCTTAGCCTCCAAAGCACTGGGATCACAGGCATGAGCCACGGTGTCCGCTGTTACCTACTCTTAAGGGGATTGTTTGATGCTAATGGGTCCTTTCTCTGCTGGGTGCCATTTGCACCAATAGAACAAAACCAGGTTTGGTAAAGCAAGATTGAAACTTTATTAGTCAATCAATGAATGGAGAAAGGGAGGAACTCCCATTCAAAGCGCCTTCTCTCTGAAGGTGTGGTGAGGGAGATCTTTATTATTTTTATTTTTAATTTTAATTTTTTAAAGATGGAATCTTGCTCTGTCGCCAGGCTGGAGTGCAGTGGCACAATCTCAGCTCACTGCAAACTCTGCCTCCTGGGTTCAAATGATTCTCCTGCCTCAGCCTTGGAGCAGGTAGGACTACAGGCGTGCACCACCATGCCCAGCTAATTTTTTGTATTTTAGTAGAGACGGGGTTTCACTATGTTGGTCAGGATGGGGTCGATCTCTTCACCTCGTGATCCGCCCGCCTTGGCCTCCCAAAGTGCTGGGATTACAGGCATGAGCCACCGCGTCCGGCCGTTTAAGGGGGATCTTTAAAGTTTCTTGGGGCATGTATGTGCACAGTGGGGGCAGGGATTTCTGGAAAGAGGCAGGGCTATCTAGGGATAACTGAAGTGTGCAGTCTTTTTTGTACCTGGCATATATGTGCTTAGCAAAGTGCACCTCTCCCTACTGGAGACTTTTTTTTTCTTTTTCCTTTTTTTTCTGAGACAGAGTCTCGCTCATTCACACAGGCTGGAGTGCCGTGGGGTAATCTTGGCTCGCTGCAACCTCCACCTCCTGGGTTTAAGCGATTCTCCTGCCTCAGCCTCCTGAGTAGCTGGGATATAGGTTTGACCCACTGCACCCCGCTTTTTGTTTTGAAACGGCAACTCAGTCTGTCTCTCAGCCTGAAGTACAGTGGTGCAATCACATCTCACTGCAGCCTCGACCTTCTGGGTTCAAGCAATCCTCCTGCCTCAGCCTCCCAAGTAGCTGGGACTACAGGCACGCACCACCACGCCCGGCTAATTTTTACATTATTTTTTTGTAGAGAGAGGGTGTTACCATGTTGCCCAGGCTGGTCTTGAACTCTTGGGCTTAAGTGATCCTCCCTCCTCAGACTCCCAAAGTGCTGGGATGACAGGGGGGAGCCACTGCGCCCTGGCTGTGGAGGTTTTACTTTGCCCGTGAAGTGAGGATTCAGGCCGACGGATTACCGCTGAGGTCAGCTCTCATCTTGTGGCTCAGTTGTGGTTATTGGCATCCGGCCTTCATTCCTGTAAGCAAGACCAGCTATGAGCAGAGGTTTATTGCACAAATCTGGGGCTTCCTAAAAGAATGGATGTTACAGTCCAGACATGGTGACTCACGGCTATAATCTCAGCACTTTGGGAGGCTGAAGCAGGCAGATCACTTGAGGTCAGGAGTTTGAGCCAAGTCTCCCTCCTCAGACTCCCAAAGTGCTGGGATGACAGGGGGGAGCCACTGCGCCCTGGCTGTGGAGGTTTTACTTTGCCCGTGAAGTGAGGATTCAGGCCGATGGATTCCCGCTGAGGTCCGTTCTAATCTTGTGGCTCAGTTGTGGGTATTGGCATCCGGCCTTCGTTCCTGTAAGCAAGCACAGCTGTGAGCCTAGGTTTATTGCACCGGTTCTGAGCTCTCTAAAATTGGATGTTGGCCGGATGTGTTACAGGCTCACCCCCGTAATCCCAGCACTTTGGGAGAACGAGGCAAGCAGGTCACTATGTCAGGACTTTGAGTCTATCCTGGCCAACATAGTGAAACCCCGTCTCTCCTAAAAATAATACAAGAAATTAGCTGGGCATGGTGGCAGGCACCTGTAATCCCAGCTACCTGGGAGGCTGAAGCAGGAGAATCACTTGAACCTGGGAGGTGGAGATTGCAGTGAGCCAAGATTGCTCCACTGCACTCCAGATTGGGCAGTAGTGCGAGACTCTGTCTCAAAAAAAAAAGAAAAAAACTTTGTGAGGCTGAGGTGGGCGGATCACCTGAGGTCAGGAGTTCGAGACCAGCCTGACCAACATGGAGAAACCCGTCTCTACTAAAAATGCAAAATTAGCCAGGCGTGGTGGTGCATGCCTGTAATCGCAGCTTCTCGGGAGGCCGAGGCAGGAGAATCACTTGAACCCAGGAGGTAGATGTGGCAAGTTGAGATCACGTCATTGCACTCCAGCTTTGTCGACAAGATTGAAACTGTCTCAAAAAAAAAAAATTGGATGTTATGCTGCCGTGATGTTGCCTCCTGGGGTCACACCATTGTCTCAGCCACACTATCTACCAGGTCTCTGTCACACCCCTTTCCAGAACCGGTAAATCCATAGAGACAGAAAGTAGAGGCATAGGAATTTCTATGCTGAATTCCTCCTCCTGCACAGTGTGACTGTATTTGAATACAGGGTCTTTAAAGGGGTGACTAAGGCCAGGTGCGGTGCCTCACACCTGTCATCCCAGCACTTCCGGAGGCCGAGGTGGGTGGATCACATGAGGCCAGGAGTTTGAAACCAGCCTGGGCAACATAGGGAGAGCCTGTTTCTACTGAAAATACAAAAAATTGGTCGGTGCGATGGTGCGCACCTGAATCCCAGCTACTCAGGAGGCTGAGGCACGAGAAATGCTTGAGAACAGGAGGCAGAGGTTGCAGTGAGCCGAGATCGCGCCACTGCACTCCCGCCTGTGCAACAGAATGGACTCTGTCTAAAAAAAATCTTTTTTTGAAATTAGCCAGATGTGGCGGTGTGCACCTGTGGTCCCAACTACTCAGGAGGCTGAGGCAGGAAGATTGCTTGATTCCAGGAGGCTGTAGTGATCTGTGATTGCACCACTACACTCCAGCCTGGGAGACAGAGTAAGACCGTCTCAAAAAACAAAACAAAACAAAACACCAAAAGAACAAAAAAACAGAAAATAAGGTGGTTTAGTTAATATGAAAACATGAAGCTGTTAGGGCGGGTCCTCATCCAATCTGC
Source organism: Callithrix jacchus (assembly GCF_049354715.1). Lineage (NCBI taxonomy): Eukaryota > Metazoa > Chordata > Mammalia > Primates > Cebidae > Callithrix > Callithrix jacchus. The sequence continues at coordinate 7,813,780 of NC_133523.1, read as the reverse complement.
CTGGTGTCCTTACAAGAAGAAAAAATAGAGATACAAAGAAATACAAAGGTGCACACAGAGGAAAGACCACGTGAGGAGAAGCCAACCCTGGGCCGGGCACGGTGGCTCACTCTGTTTGGGAGGCCAAAGGGAGGCGGGGGATGGATCACGTGAGGTCAGAAGTTCGAGATCAGCCTAGAAACATGGCAAAACCCCGTCTCTACTAAAAATACAAAAATTAGCTGGGCATGGTGGTGGGTATCTGTAGTCCCTGCTACTCAGGAGGCTGAGGCAGGAGAATCGCTTGAATCTGGGAGGCAGAGGTTGTAGTGAAATGAGATCATGCCACTGCACTCCAGTGTAGGTAACAGAGCAAGACTTCATCTCAAACAAACAGCCAGCGTGGTGGTTCCTGCCTGTAATCCCAGCATTTTGGGAGGCCAAGGGGTGGGGGGCGGATCACCTGAGGTCAGGAGTTTGAGACCAGCCTGACCAGCATGGTAAAACTCCATCTTTACTAAAAATACAACAATTAGCTGGCATGGTGGCGCAGGCCTGTAATCCCAGCTACTCGGTAGGCTGATGCAGAAGATTCGCTTGAACCTGGGAGACGGAGATTGCGGTGAGCCAAAATTGTGCCACTGCACTCCAGCCTGGGCAGCAAGAGCAAAACTCGGTCTCAAAGAAACAGAAACCAACCCTGATGACACCTTGATCTCGGACGCCAGCCTCCAGAAATGTAAGTTTCTGTTAAGGCACCCAAGCTGTGATGTTTCCTTCTGGCAGTCCTAGCAAGCTAAAGCTAGTAAGATAGCTCAGAAGCTCTTTTCTTTTCTCCTTTTCTTGTTTCTTTAGAGACAGGGTCTTGCTCTGTCTCCCAGGGTGGAGTGCAGTGGGGCATTTATAGCTCACTGTAGCCTCAACCTCCCAGGCTCAAGAGATCCTCCAGCCTCAGCCTCCTGAGTAGCTGGGACTACAGGTGTCCACCACTGTGTCCAGCTAATTTAAAACAAAACAAAAAAATTGTTTCATACAGATGGGATCTGGCCATGTTGACCAGACTAGCAAAACCTGCTTTAAAAAGGTATTTGTTGGTGGTCAGGTGCAGCAGATTACGTGTTATCCAGCACTTTGGGAGGCTGAGGCATGAGGCTTGTTTGAGCCCAGGTGTTGGAGATCAGGCTGGGCAATAGAGTGAGATCTCATCTCTACTAAAAAATAAAATAGCTGGGCATAGTGGCATGTATCTGTAGGTTCTGTAGTTCTAGCCGCTTAGGAGCCTGTGGTGGGAGGACTGCTTGAGCCTGGGAGACTGAGGCTACAGTGAGCTGTGATCACCCCACTGCACTCCAGCCCGGGCAATGGAGCAAGATCCTGTCTCTCAAACAACAATAATAAAATGTATTTGTTGAATGCTGCTGTGTATCAGTGCTGCTTCTGGTTCCAGCCATGAACAAAATAGCCCTGAAAAACGGGGCAGGCTTGATGGCTCATGCTTGTAATCTCAGCACTTTGGGAGATCAAGGCAGGTGGGACGCCAACATGGTGAAACCCCGTCTCTACTAAAAATACAAAAATGAGGCAGGATTGGTGACAGGTGCCTGTAATCTGAGATATTTGGGAGGCTGATTCAGGAGAATTGCTTGAACTAAGGAGGCAGAGGTTGCAGTGAGCTGAGATCTCGCCATCGCACTCTAGCCTGGGTGACAAGAGTGAAGCTCTGCCTCAAAACAAAACAAAACAAACAAAAAATTAGCTGAATGTGGTAGCACATGCCTGTAATCCCAGCTACTCAGGAGGCTGATGCACAAGAGTCACTTGAATTTGGGAGGCAGAGGCTGCAGTGAGCTGAGATCGCGCCACTGCACTCCAGCCTGTATGACAGCAATATCTTGTCTCCCCCCCGCCCCCAAAAAAAGAAAAAAAAGAAAAGAAAAAGAAAAAAAGACCGAGTATGGTGGCTCACAGACCAGCCTGGCCAACATGGTGAAACCCCATCTCTATTAAAAATACAAAATTAGCCAGGCATGGTGGTGCACACCTGTAATTCCAGCTACTCAGGAGGCTGAGGCAGGAGAATTGCTTGAACCTGGGAGGCAGAGGATGCAGCCTCCACTGCAAACTCTAGCCTGGGTGACAGCACTGCATCACTGCAAGATCACACCACTGCAAACTCTAGCCTGGGTGACAGAGTGAAACTCTGTCTCAAAACAAAACAAAACAAAACAAAATGGGGGCCGGGTGTGGTGGCTCACGCCTGTAATCCCAGCACTTTGGGAAGCTCAGGCAGGCGGATCACGAGGTCAGGAGTTCGAGACCATCCTGGCTAACACAGTGAAACCCTGTCTTTACTAAAAATATAAAATAATTAGCTGCGGGTGGTGGCAGGTGCCTGTAGTCCCAGCTATTCAGGAGGTTGAGGCAGGAGAATCTCTTGAACCCAGGAGGGAGAGGTTGCAGTGAGCCAAGATTGTGCCACTGCACTCCAGCCTGGGTGACAGAGGGAGGCTCTGTCTCAAAAATTAGAAAAATGGATAGAGGGTGTTTCTGGCTGCAGTGGGGAGAACGGAGCCTGCAGGAAACAGAGAGACCAGGGAGGGGAAAACTGCACTGATCCCCAGAGGTCAGGAAGGGGCAGAACCTAGCTGGCAAGTGAAGGAGGTCAGGCACTTAACCCTTGGGTTTAAACTGGAATGATGAATTTGGGAGTTGTGTCGCCCCCTTGTGGTAGAGGTCAGGAAGACACTGAACCCTAGGGTTTGAACTGGAATGATGCATTTGGGAGTTGTGTGGCGCCCTCTTGTGGTAGAGCCCGGGAAGGCACTGGACCCTTGGGTTTGGACTGGAATAATGAATTTGGGAGTTGTGTGGCGCCCCTGCTGGATTCTGGGTCTGTTTTGGAGGAGAAGGTGATGGGGCTGCAGGATTGGCAGGCACATCTCGGAAGATGGCGCTAACCGCGAGCAGGAGACGATGGGACAAGGCTTGAGTGGGCGACTCTTAGGAGACCAGACTAGAACCTGCAACACTGGAGCGGCCTGTGAGGCCCCCTTGTGGTAGAGGCCGGGAAGGCACTGGACCCTTGGGTTTAAACTAGAATAATGAGGTCTAGTGGTTTGAATGAGAAGACGGAACCAGAGCCGGGTGCAGGCAGTGGACGCCGTTCCACCGAGAGCAGAAGATGGCAGTGAACGTATACTCAACATCAGTGACCAGTGATAATCTAAGTCGACATGACATGCTGGCCTGGATCAATGAGTCTCTGCAGATGAATCTGACAAAGATTGAACAGTTGTGCTCAGGGGCTGCCTATTGTCAGTTTACGGACATGCTGTTTCCTGGCTTCATTGCCTTGAAGAAAGTGAAATTCCAAGCTAAGCTAGAACACGAGTACATCCAGAACTTCAAAATACTACAAGCGGGTTTTAAGAGGATGGGTGTTTACATAATAATTCCTATGGACAGATTAGTAAAAGGAAAGTTTCAGGAAAATTTTGAATTTTTTCAGTGGTTCAAGAAGTTTTTTGATGCAAACTATGATGGAAAAGACTATGACCCTGTGGCTGCCAGACAAGGTCAAGAAACTGCGGCGGCTCCTCCCTCGTTGCTCCAGCTCTGAATAAACCGAAGAAACCTCTTAGTTCTAGCAGTGCAGCTCCCCGGAGTCCCATCTCAACACAGAGAACTGCTGCGGCTCCTAAGGCTGACCCTGGTGTGGTGCGAAAGAACCCTGGTGTGGGCAATGGGGATGACGAGGCAGCTGAGTTGATGCAGCAGGTCAACGTATTGAAATTTACTGTCGAAGACTTGGAGAAAGAGAGGGACTTCTACTTTGGAAAGCTACGGAACATTGAATTGATTTGCCAGGAGAATGAGGGGGGAAAACGACCCTGTATTGCAGAGGATTGTAGTCATTCTGTATGCTACAGATGAAGGCTTTGTGATACCTGATGAAGGGGGTGCACAGGAGGAGCAGGAAGAGTATTGACAGCCTGGACCAGCAGAGCAACATCCGAATTCTTCACTCCAAATCATGTGCTTAACTGTCAAATACTCCCTTTTATTATCCTTAGAGGACTCACTGGTTTCTTTCCTAAGCAAAAAGTACCTCTCCTTAAAGTGCACTTTGCAGACGTCTCACTCCTTTTCCAATAAGTTTGAGTGAAGAGCTACCTTGTAGCAGAGCAGTATCAACATCTAGTTGGTTCACCTGGGAAACAAAGAGGCTGACTGTGGGGCTCACTGTGTGATGCGGGTCACACTGAGTGCTGGAGGAGGGGTTATGTCATATGCTGAGGCGGCGACCTCAGTGGAGTAATGTAAAGACTGAATTGAATTTTAAGCTAATGTGAAATCAGAGAATGTTGTAATAAATAAATGCCTTAAGAGTATTTAAAATATGCTTCCATATTTCAAAATATAAAATGAACATGAAAGGAGATTTTGCATTTGACATTGTGTCTGGGAAGGAAGGGTGAGACCTTGGACCCTTTGGAACCTGCTGTCACAGGTCTTACAGGGCTGTTTGAATCCTCACCGGCCTAGGCTTTGGTCTAAAAGGAACATTTAAAAAGTTGCCCTGTAAAGCCATGTGGTGTCATTGACCAGTTGCATCATTGCTAAAAGGCAAGAGGCATCGTTGCCTGAATAATATGTGTTTCAGCCCTGAGATGTTCGAGTTGAAGAGCTCGGTTTTCATTGAGGATTTCTGTTTTTCCAGTTGTCCCCAAAATTTCCATGTATTATGTTTTTGGGGAAGTGAGGTGTGCCCAGTTGTTTAATCTGACAACTACTTTTTGGGACTTGCCCACATCTCTGGGATTTTAATGGCGATTGTATGCCATGTTACTGACTTTTAGGTTTACATTTACCACGTTTCTCTTCTCAGGTCCCCTTGCCCACTGGGGACTCCTCTTTGGCTCCTTGAAGTTTGCTGCTTAGAGGTGGAAATGCAGCAGGCAGGCGATCATGCTACAACTTCTTTCTGGACCTCTGGCGAAGGGAGTGGCCGGTGAAGGCCTCGTTACCTTGGGATCTGCAGGGCTGGGGTGTTTTCGGGATCTGCAAGGCTGGGGTGTTCTCGGGATCTGCTGTCCACAGCTCTCCACTGTAATCTGAATACTTTGCCAGTGCACTAATCTCTTTGGAGATAAAATTCATTAGTGTGTTACTAAATGTTCATTTTCTTTTGCAGAAAATACAGTACCGTGTCTGAATTATTAATATTTAAAGTATTTCATTTCTTAGCTCTCCTGATTTGCTTTGCCCACAGCCTATTCAGTTCCTTTTTTTGGCAGGATTCTGCAAAATGTATCTCACCCACTACTGAGATTGTTCAGCCCCTGATGTATTTGTATTGATTTGTTTCTGGTGGTAGCTTGTCCTAAAATGTGTGTAGAAAGCAAGTGTTTTATGATAAAATTGATGTGTAGTGCACACTGTTTGGAATTCAGAGGAAAACCCAGATTCATTGATTAACAGTGCCAAAAAATGCAAGTAACCAGCCATTGTTCAAATGACAGTGGTGCCATTTCTCTTTTGTAGCCTTTTAGACTTTTGTTGCCCTAAAATTCCATTTTATTGGGAACCCATTTTCCACCTGGTCTTTCTTAACAGGGTTTTTTCCTACTTTAAACAGTTTCTAAATAAAATTCTGTATTTCAAGAGTAACAAAAAAAAACCACACACACAAAAAAAACTAGAATAATGAATTTGGGAGTTGTGTGTCGCCCCCTTGTGGTAGAGGTTGGGAAGGCACTGAACCCTTGGGTTTGAACTGGAATGATGACTTTGGGAGGTGTTTGGGGCCCTCTTGTAGAGGCTGGGAAGGCACTGGACCCTTGGGTTCAAACTGGAATGATGAATTTGGGAGTTGTGTGTCGTCCCCTTGTGGTAGAGGCCGGAAAGGCATTGGACCCTTGGGTTTGGACTGGAATGACGAATTTGGGAGTTGTGTGGCACCACCTTGTGGTAGACACGGGGAAGGCACTGGACTCTTGTTTGGTCTGGAATGTTGAATTTGGGAGTTGTGTGGTGTCCTCTTGCGATAAGAGGCTGGGAAGGCACTGTACCCTAGTGTTTGGATTGGAATGATGAATTTGGGAGTTGTGTCGTGTCCCCTTGTGGTAGAGACCAGGAATGCACTGGACCCTAGGGTTTGGACTGGAATGAATTTGGGGGTTGTGTGGCGCCCCCTTGTGGTAGAGAGTGGGAAGGCACTGGACTTTAGGGTTTGGACTGGGATAATGAATTTGAGAGTTGTGTGGTGCCCCCTTGTGGTAGAGGCTGGTAAGGCACAGGACCCTAGGGTCCATCCAAATGATGAATTTGGGAGTTGTGTGGCACCACCTTGTGGTAGATGTTGGGAAGGCACTGAACCCTTGGGTTTGGACTGGAATGGTGAATTTGGGAGTTGTGTAGCACCCCCTTGTGTTAGAGTCCTGGAAGGCACTGGACCTTAGGGTTTGGCCTGGAATGTTGAATTTGGGAGTTGGGCGAGGCCGCTTTCTGGTACAGACTGGGAAGGCTCGGAACCCTTGGGTTTGGACTGGAATGATGAATTTTGGAGTTGTGTGGCGCCCCCTTGTGATAGAGACTGGGAAGGTACTGGAGCTTTGCGTTTGAACTGAAATAATGAGTTTGGGAGTGTGTCGCCCCCTTGTGGTAGAGGCCGGGAAGCAACTCGACCCTAGGGTTTAGACTAGAATGTTAAATTTGGGAGTTGTGTGGCTCCCCCTTGTGGTATAGGCCGGGAAGGCACTGGACCTAGGCTTTGGACAGGAATGATTAATTTGGGAGTTGTGTGTCGCCCCCTTGTGGTAGAGACTGGGAAGGTACTGGACCCTTGCATTTGGACTGGAATAATGAATTTGGGAGTTGTGTGTCGCCCCCTTGTGGTATAGGCTGGGAAGGCACTGGACCCTGAGGTTTGGACTGGGATGATGAAAAATGGGGGTTTTCCCAGTGGGTGTCTGTAGACTGGCGCAGCCAAACCCTAGAAGTTTTGGAGCTAAGGAAGAATCAGAAACGAGACAAGGCCGGGGACGGTGGCTCACACCATAATGCTAACACTTTGTGAGGCCAAGGCAAGAGTTTGAGATCAGCCTGGATAACATAGTGAAACCCTGTCTCTAATGAAAATGCAAAATTTTGCTGGATGTGGTGGTAGGCGCCTGTAATCCCAGCTACACAGGTGACTGAGGCAGGAGTCACCTGAACCCAAGAGGCAGAGGTTGCAGTGAGCCAAGATTGTGCCACTGCACTCCAGCCTGGGCAGCAGGGCAAGACTCTGTCTCAAAAAATTAAAAATAAATAAATAAATGGAAGCTGGGCATGTGGGCATGATGGCTTACATGTTGAATTCTAGCTACTCGGGAGGCTAAGGTCTGGGGGATTGCTTGAGTCCGAGAGGTCGAGGCTGCAGTTATTATTGCAGGGTAGGAGTGGGACCTTGCTGTATCTTAAGAAAAAGGAAAAAGTAAGGAGGGCCGGGTGTGATGGCTCATGCCTGTAATCCCAGCACTTTGCAAGGCTAAGGTGGGTGGATGACTTGAGCCCAGAAGTTTGAGATCAGCCTGGGCAACATTGTGAGACCCCATCTCTAGAAGAAATACAAAATTTATTTGCGTGTGGTGGTGCCTGCCTGTAGTCCCAGCTACCCAGGAGGCTGAGCTAGGATGATCACTTGAGGCCAGGAGGTTGAGGCTGCAGGGAGCCATGATCTTGCCATTGCACTCCAACCTGGGTGACAGAGCAAGATGCCATCTCAAGAAAAAAGAAAAAGCTTATAGATGAAAGTTCATAGCAGCAGTACAGCAGCAAAATTTCACCTCTGTTCTCTAGGCCTGAGAATTATTTATTATTATTATTATTTTTTTTTTTCTTGAGACAGAGTCTTGCTTCTTCAAACAGGCTGGAGTGCAGTGGTGCGATCTTGTCTCACTGCAACCTCTGCCTCCCAGGTTCAAGCAATTCTCTGCCTCAGCCTCCCGAGTAGCTGGGACTACAGGTGCCTGCCACCACACCTGGCTAATTTTTGTATTTTTAGTAGAGATGGAGTTTCAGCATGTTGGCTAGGTTGGCTAGGTTGAACTCCTGACCTCGTGATTCACCCACCTTGGCCTTTCAGAGTGCTGGGATTACAGGCATGAGCCACCACACCTGGCAGACATGAGAATTATTAAGTTGACATAAAAGAGGTTAACAGGAGAGAAGGGTACAGATTTACTTAATACAAGTTTTGCATGGTGTAGGAGCCCTCAGAGGAAAATGAAGTTGAGAGGCCAAGGCCGGAGGATCCCTTGAGGCCAGGAGTTCAAGACCAGCCTAGGCAACATGGCAAGACTCTCTCTACAACAAATACAAAATTTACCAGGGTATGGTGGCATGTGCCTGTAGTCCCAGCTACTCAGGGGCCTGAGGCAGGAGGTGGAGGTTGTGGTGAGCTGAGATCTAGTCACTACACTCCAGCTTGGGTGACAAAGAACCTATCTCTAGCTCTGTTAAAAAAAAAATGGGGATGGGGCGGGGGACAGGCGTGGTGGCTCACACCTATAACCCCAGCACTTTGGGAGGCTGAGGCAGTTGGATCACTTGAGGTCAGGAGTTCGAGACCAGCCTGGCTAACGTGGCGAAACCATGTCTCTACTAAAAATCAAAAATTGGCCAGGTGTGTGGTGGCGCGTGCCTGTGGTCCCAGCTCCTTAGGAGGCTGAGGCAGGAGAATTGCTTCAACCTGGGAGGTGGAAGTTGCAGTGAGCTGAGATCACGCCACTGTGTTCCCGACTGGGCAACAGAGCAAAGATCTGTCTCAAAAAAATAAAGATTTTAAAAAGGGAATGAAGAGACTAAGAACCATTTAGAATTAGTTAAAGAATAGTAAATTGTGCAAAAGCAACAAAATTATGTGAGAGGCTTGAGAGAGAAGCATGATTCTATCAAAGGCTGATCATAATTCTCTCAGTGCCAGCTTTCCTTGCTTGATGATAAGATGTATGGGAGAACATCTTTCACTTGGGAAACTTAAGGTCTTGTTTTTAAGAGCAAGCCTGGGTCAGTTGCAGTGGCTTATGCCTATAATTCCAGCACTTTGGGAGGCCAAGGCAGGCAGATCACCTGAGGTCAGTTTGAGACCAGCCTGGCCAACGTGGCAAAACCCCATCTGTACTAAAAATACAAAATTAGCTGGGTGTGGTGGCACATGCCTGTAATCCCAGCTACTAGGAAGTCTGAGGCAGAAGAATTGCCTGAACTTGGGAGGTGGAGGTTACAGTGAGCGGAGACTGTGCCATTGCACTCAAGCCTCAGCGACAGAGCAAGAGTCTGTCTCAAAAAAAAAAAAAAGAGAGAGAGAGAAAAAAAGAAGCCAGGCAGGGTGACTCATGCCTGTAATCCCAGCACTTTGGGAGGCTGAGGCAGGTTGATCGCCTGTCAAGAGTTCAAAACCAGCCTGATCAACATGGAGTAACCCATCTCTACTAAAAATACAAAAAATCAGCCAGGCGTGATGGTACATGCCTATAATCCCTGTTACTTGGGAGGCTGAGGCAGGAGAATTGCTTGAACTCAGGAGGCAGAGGTTGTGATGAGCCGAGATAGTGCCATTGCACTCCAGCCTGGGCAACAAAAGCAAAACATTGTCTCGAAAAACAAAAATATACCCCAAAACAATACAAAATTAGCCAGGCGTGGTTGTATACACCTGTAATCCCAACTACTCTGGAGTCTGAAGCATGAGAATTGCTTGAACCCGGGAGGCATAAGTTGTGGTGAGCTGAGATCGTGCCATTGCACTCCTACCTGGGCAACAAGAGTGAAACTCCATCTGAAAAAAAAAAAAAGGAGCCATGGCGGCGGCGCTCTGGGCATGGGGGGCGACGCGGCGCGTGTTGTCAGCGCTCCGAGACCGGAGCCCGGGGCTTGCGGCCATGTCATCAGGCACTCACAGGTTGACGGCAGAAGAGAGGAATCAAGCTATACTCGACCTTAAAGCAGCAGGATGGTTGGAGTTAAGTGAGAGAGATGCCATCTACAAAGAGTTCTCCTTCCAAAATTTTAATCAGGCATTTGGCTTTATGTCCCGAGTTGCCCTACAAGCAGAGAAGATGAATCATCACCCAGAATGGTTCAACGTATATAACAAGGTCCAGATAACGCTCACCTCCCATGACTGTGGTGAATTGACCAAAAAAGATGTGAAGCTGGCCAAGTTTATTGAAAAAGCAGCTGCTTCTGTGTGATTTCTTCCAAAATCCATGTGAAATCTTGTACATATCTTAGCTGCAATGTATACTGAAGGAAATTTACTTGAACAAATTGAGTTGTTCTTAAGGCATCATATCTAGAGGCAAAAAAAGAAAAATAACAATTTAAGTCATGTAAATTTGGTTTGCCTTTGTATACTACATTTGGTAAAATCATTGCTTAAATATGAAATGATTTAAACTTGAACTGGAGGTATTTTTCATGCTGTCTAATCATATACCTAAGATAAAAGCTATTAGATTAATAATATTCAAAAAAAAAAAAAGGAAAGAAAGAAAGAGCCTGAAGGACAGAGTGCTCTTTTCGCATGCGCAGTTTTTCGAGTGCCTTTGACTTAACTGGTCTGTATGCCAGACTGGCATTTCTGGGGTGGCGCCCTCTAAAGTGCATCACAGCGTGATTCACAACCAACAGGTGGAAACAACCCATGTGCCCATCATTGCATGAATGGATCAACAACATGTGCTCCATCCATTCAGTGGAATATTATTCAGTCATAAAGATAAAGTGGGCCAGGCATGGTGGCTCCCACCTGTAAGCCCAGCACTTTGGGAGGCCAAGGCTGGGGGATCACCTGAAGTCAGGATTTCAAGAACAGCCTGGCCAACATGGTTAAACCCCATCTCTACTAAAAGTACAAAAATTCGCTGGGTTTGGTGGTGGGCACCTGTAGTCCCAGCTAGTTGGGAGACTGAGGCAGGAGAATTGCTGGAACCCCGGAGACAGAGGTTGCAGTGAGCCGAGATCGCGCCACTGCACTTCAGCCTGGGTGATAGAGTGAGACTTGGTCTCAAAAAACAAGGTTAATTTTATGCTGTGTGAATTTCCCCTCCAGGAGGGAACATGCATCAGCTTCTCTATGTGCTGATAGGAATGACGCAGGAGTGAGAGGAGAATTGTTGGGGTGAGTGCTTGCCTAGGCCAATGCAGGCATGGAGGAGTTGGTGGAGAAGGGGGCCTGGTTTTGCTGCATTCTGGGCATATTGATTCTCCCTGGGGGAAGAGGAAGAGCCAGTGTGTCTGGGTGCCGATGCAGGTCTGCAGATGGATGGAGGGCGGTGGCCCTGGACTTTCTCTCCTGCTGATTTCTATTTTCTCAGCAATGCCACCATGTCTGCCACCAAGACTGGGAAACAGGAGGAAGATGTGAGTATTAACAGGAAATAATGGGCTGCGCGCGGCGACTCATACCTGTCATCCCAGCACTTTGGGAGGCTGAGGTGGTCGGATCACTTGAGGTCAGGAGTTTGAGACCAGCCTGCCCAACTTGGTGAAACCCTGTCTCTACTAAAAATACAAGTATTAGCCAGGCGCAGTGATGCATGCCTGTAATCCCAGCTATTTGGGAGGCTGAGGCAGAATTGCTTGAACCTGGGAGGTGGCGGTTGCAGTGAGCCGAGATCACGCCACCGCACCCCAGCCTGGGCAACAGAGCGAGACTTCATCTCAGAAACAACAACAACGAAAAGGTAATAACAGCGGGGAGGTTCCTCCCAATTCCTGTTTTTCCAATGCTTTTGCTTTCTTTCTTTCTCTCTGATAGAGTGACCTTCAGCATTTTTTTCTACTGTTAAATATACACATAAAAACGTAAGAAATAAAAAAAAACCCAAAATAGATGTAAGCATTGTACCTAAAAATAACATAAAATTGACCATTTTCACTTTTTTAACGTGGGCGTCAGGGGTATTCGGTACATGCATACTGATGATCACGTGGTGATCGTCAATCACCACCCATCTCTACAACTGTTTTTCATTTGTTTTTGGTTTTTGGGTTTTTTTGAGACAGAGTCTCACTGTGTCACCCAGGCTGGAGTGTACTGGCACTATGATCTCAGCTCACTGCAACCTCTGCCTCCCGGGTTCAAGTGATTCTCCTGCCTTAGCTTCCTGAGTAGCTGAGGTCATAGGTGCCCTCCGCCACCACGCCTGGCTAATTTTTGTATTTTAGTAGAGACAGGGTTTCACTCTGTTGGCCAGGCTGGTCTCAAACTCCAGACCTCAGGTGATCCACCCACTTCAGCCTCCCAAAGTGCTGGGATGACAGGTGTGAACCATTGCGCCTGGCCTTAGAGCTGTGTGTGTGTGTGTGTTTGAGACAGATTCTTACTCTGTCACCCAGGTTGGAGTGCAATGGCATGATCTTGGCTCACTGCAACCTCTGCCGTCTGGATTAAATTGACTCTTCTGCCTCAGCCTCCTGAGTAGCTGGGATTATAGGCGCTTGTCGCCATGCTTGGATAATTTTTGTATTTTTAGTAAAGAAGGGTTTTTAGCATCTTGGCCAGACTTGTCTTGAACTCCTGACCTTGTGATCTACCCAGCTTGGCCTCCCAAAGTGTTGGGATTACAGGCATGAACCACCATACTTGTCTGAGAAAACATTTTTATTTGATTGTAGAGACAGGGTCTCATTATGTTTCCCAGGCTGGTCTTGAACTCCTGACCTCAAGTTATTCACTTGAGTTGGTCTTCCAAAGGGCTGGGATGATAGAAGTGAGCTATGGTGCCTGGCACCCTTTTTTTTTTTTTTTTTTTTTGAGCCAGAGTCTTGCTCTGCCACCCAGCCTGGAATTCTGGCATGCAGTGGTGAGATCTTATCTCACTGCAACCTCCAACTTCTGGCTTCAATCAATTCTCCTCTCTCAGCCTTCCAAGTAGCTGGCACAACAGGTGCATGCCACAACACCCAGCTAATTTTTGTATCAGTAGAGCTGAGGTTTCACCGTATTGGTCAAGCTGGTCTCGAACTTCTGACCTCAGGCGATCCACTGGCCTCTGTAGGGGCAAAACCTAGCAAGTGCTGTGGCAAGGGTCTGAAGCCTCAGCCTGTTCCCATATAAATATTGATTTAGAAATATAGGCACATAGTTATTCCTTTATATAATCATATATAATCTTATAGTTACTTATGAAGATATATACTCAATATAGCCTTTAATTTTACTAACACTAATGACTATCGGGTTATGAACAAAGTGATCCTAAGGAAAGATGCTGTGAGCCCTCTGTCACGCCCGAATAAGGGTGCTGGCGGGCGCCTCGGCTGTGCGGCAGCGGCAGCGCTGTGAAAGCCCCGCTGTTTGGCCAGCTAGGGAAGGAGATGTCCAAAATGGCTGACACCTCTCCTTCCTGGGGAAGTTAGGAGAAAACTCCGCTTCTCCGAGCTCTTGTGGAGAAGACAGCCTGATGGCTCTCAGGGAAACCCACGGACATCTGGGGGCTTAACTGTCTCTGTGTGATGCTGTGCTTCAGTGCCCACGTTCCATGTCCACTCTCACGCCCTGCTTCTGCACCTGTTTCTCTTTTTCTCAGATGATAAGAATTAATGTCCTCGACATTTTTAACAAATATGCGAAGAGCGCTGACACATTAGCTCTTCTCCTTGCCTTGGCTACTTGAAAGTCCTGGGCCCCCTATCTCCAAGACACGTGATTTACCTGACCCTATCACTGACCACCATACCTCACCCTACCTTCCCTGCCCCCTGCTCTGTACTCAGTAAAAGTCAGAGCGTCCAGGCACTCGGGGCCACTGCAGGTCTCCACGCTTTGGTTGGCAGTGGACCCCCGAGTCCAAACTCTCTTTTCTCTATCTCTGTGTCTCTGTCTTTTATTTCTACAGTTTCTCATCTCTCCAGCAACAGGGAGGGGCTCACAGAACCCTATAGGGCTGGACCCTATAGGCCTCGGCCTGCCAAAGTGCTGAGATTACAGGCATGAGCCATCGCTCCTGGCCACATCTGTTTTTATCAAAGTGAAATTCACATAACATGAAATTAACCATTGTGAACGATTCAATGGCATTTAAGTGCAGTGCAACCATATCTATCTACGGCCAGAATATTTCCATGGCCCTGAAAGGAAGCCGTGTACTCATTTTGGTGACTCACACTTGTAATCCTAGCACTTGGGAGGCTGAGGTGGGAAGATGGTTTGAGGCTAGAAGATTCATATCATCCTGGGCCACATAGCAAGGCCCCGTCTCTACCAAATATCAGAAAATTTGCTGGGTGTGGTTGTGTGCGCCTCCCATCCTAGTTATTGGGAAGACTGAGGCGGGAGGATTGCTTCAGCCCAGGAGTTGGAGGCTGCGGTGATCTGCGATCACACCACCACACTCCAGCCTGGGCAACAGAGCAAGACCCTGTCTCTTAAAAAAGTTTTAAAAATAAAAGAAATTGGCTATTCACCCCATTTCACTCTTTTTTCTCCCTCTCTTCTTGGTATCAGCCTGAATTAGATGAGAAATAACTTTTATTGACATGTTGATAAAACTTAATTGGAAAATCCTCTGGATTTTGTCCTTCATGGGAAGGTAGTCCCTCCCTTCCTTTCTTCCTTCCTTCCTTCCTTCCTTCCTTCCTTCCTTCCTTCCTTCCTTCCTTCCTTCCTTCCTCTGTCCCTCCCTTCCTCCCTCCCTCCCTTCCTTCCTTCCTCCCTCCTTCCCTTCCTTTCTTCCTCTCTTCCTCTCTTTTTTTCTTTCAACAGGGTCTCCCTCTGTCACCCAGGCTGAAGTATAGTGGCACCATCATGGCTCACTACAGCCCTGACTTCCTGGGTTCAATCGATCCTCCAGCCTCAGCCTCTCAAGTAGTGGGGACCACAGGTGCACACCACCACATTCAGCTAATTAAACATTTTTTTTTGTAGTGACCAGGTTTTCCCATGTTGCCCAGATGGGTGTTAAACTCCTAGGTTCAAGTTATTTGCCCATCTCAGCCTCCCAAAGTGCTGGGATCACAGGCATGAGTCACACTGTCTGCCCCCCCGCCCCAAGTTATTTCAATTTCATTAATATTTATGCATGTAGTAAGGTTTTTTGATGCCTCTTGGTGCAGTTTTTGCTTTTATATTTTTCTATAAATGTCTTCTTTTCATCTTCAGTTTTTTTTCTTTTTTTTTTGAGATGGAGTTCTGCTTTTGTCACCCAGGCTGGAGTGCAATAGTATAATCTCAGTTTACTGCTGAGATCACACTATTACAGAGATTACTAGTGTAATCTCTGCCTCTTGGGTTTAAGTGATTCTCCTGGCTCAGCCTCCTGAGTAGCTGGGATTATAGGCACCTCCATCATGCCCAGCTAATTTTTGTATTTTTAGGAGAGACGGGGTTTTACCATGCTGGTCAGGCTGGTCTCAAACTCCTGACATTGTGATCTGCCTGCCTCGGCCTTCCAAAGTGTTGGGATTACAGGCGTGAGCCACCTTGCCTGGCCTTTCATCTTCGTTTTTAATCCTACTGACATGTAGTTTTAATCCCTTCTCACGTGATTTGTATATTTTATTTTATATTTTTTTATTCATTTGTGGTATTTTATTTACTTATTTTGAGATGGAGTTTTGCTCGTCACCCAGGCAGGAGTGCTGTGGCGCAATCTTGGCTCACTGAAACCTCCACCTCCCAGGTTTAAGTGATTCTCCTGCTATGATTATAGGTGCCCGCCACCACTCCTGGCTAATTTCTGTATTTTAGTAGAGTTGGGGTTTCACCATGTTGGCCCGGCTGATCGTGAACTCTTTTTTTTTTTTGAGACAGAGTTTTGTTCTTGTTGCCCAGGCTGGAGTGCAATGGTGTTCTCTTGGCTCACCTCAACCTCTGCCTCCTGGGTTCAAGTGATTCTCCTGCCTCAGCCTCCTGAATAGCTGGGATTAAGGCACCACCATGCCTGGCTAATTTTGTATTTTTGGTAGAGACGGGGTTTCTCCATGTTGGTCAGGTTGGTCTAGAACACCCGACCTCAGGTGATCTGCACCCCTCGGCCTCCCAAAGTGATGGGATTACAGGTGTGAGCCACCGTGCCCGGCCTAATGGGTGCTCCATTCACTAGGGAGGTGAAGCCAGCTGAAGATGAGATCAGGGCAATCTGAGAGGGCTTCCTGGAGGAGTAGCCTTGCCTGGGCTAGGGGCTGGGGTGATAGTAGGCTTTCAATAATGAGCTTTCAATACCTTGGAGTGGGCTTGTGGGATCTCTCTCTCTCTCTCTCGTCCTGCTACCCTTATATAGACAGCACACACGCATTTGACAACATGTGGGTACGTGGGGCCACATGCCTGAGCTACTAGCGTGTGAATAAAAACACAGAGCCAGGCATGGTGGCTCATGCCTGTAATCCCAGCACTTTGGAAGGCTGGGCCGCCAGATCACTTGAGCCCAGGAGTTCGACACCAGCGTAGGCAACATGGTGAGACCCCCATCTCTACAAAAAATAAAAAAAGTACCCGGGTGTAGTGGCACACACCTGTGGTCCCAGTTACTCGGGAGGCTGAGGTGAGAGAATCGCCTTGAGCCTGCGAGGCTGAGGCCGAGGTGAGTCATAATCGTGCCACTGCATTCCAGCCTGAGTTACAGAACAAGACCCTGTCTCAAAAAACCAACCAACCAACCAAACAAAACCCCCCTAAAATCTCCTAATGAAAAATAGCTTTCAGGCCGGGCACAGTTGCTTATGTCTGTAGTCCCAGCACTTTGGGAGGCCTAGGCAGGTAGATTACCTGAGGTCAGGAGTTCAAGACCACCTGGCCAAAATCTTGAAACCTCGTCTCTACTAAAAATACAAAAATTACTCAGAGGTGGTGGTGCGTTCCTGAAATCCCAGCTACTCGGGAGGCTGAGGATGGAGAATCACTTGAACCTGGGAAAAGGAGGTTGCAGTGAGCCGAGGTTGCACCACTGCACTCCAGCCTGGGCGACAGTGCGAGACTGCGTCTTAAAAAAGAAAAAAGGATGTAATGCTGCCATAACGTTGTCACCTACTAGGGTCACACCTTTGTCTCACCCACATTATCCACCAGGTCTCTGTCACACCCCTTTCCAGAACCGGTAAATCCATAGAGACAGAAAGTAGAGGCATAGGAATATCTATGCTGAATTCCTCCTCCTGCACAGTGTGACTGTATTTGAATACAGGGTCTTTAAAGGGGTGACTAAGGCCAGGTGCGGTGCCTCACACCTGTCATCCCAGCACTTCCGGAGGCCGAGGTGCGTGGATCACATGAGTTTGAAACCAGGAGTTTGAAACCAGCCTGGGCAACATAGGGAGAGCCTGTCTCTACTAAAAACACAAGAAAAATTAGCTGGGTGTGGTGAGGCGCACCTGAATCCCAGCTACTTAGGAGACTGAGGCACGAGAAATGCTTGAGAACAGGAAGTGGAGGTTGCAGTGAGCCGAGATTGCGCCACTGCGCTCCCGCCTGTGCAACAGAGTGAAACTCTGTCTCAAAAGAAAAAGAAACAAAATTTAAATTATCCGGCTGTGGTGGTGTGCACCTGTGGTCCCAGCTACTCAGGAGGCTGCGGTGAGCTGTGGGTGCACCACCACATTCCAGCCTGGGAGACAGAAACATCAAAAACTAGGTGGTTTCGTTAATATGAAAAAATGAAGCTGCTATGTCGGATCCTTATCTAATCTGGTGTCCTTACAAGAAGAAAAAATATGGACACAAATCCAAAGGTGCACACAGAGGAAAGACCACGTGAGGACGCACAAGGAGGCTGCCGTCTGCAACCGAAGCGAGAGGTCTCAGGAAACACCAACCATGGGCAGGGCGGGGTGGTTCACCCTTGTAATCCCAGCACTTTGGGAGGCCGAGGGGGTGGATCACCTGAGGGCAGGAGTTTGAGACCAGCCTGGAAACATGGCGAAACCCCGTCTCTACTAAAAATACGAAAATTAGCCAGGCTTGGTGGTGTGCGTCCGTAGTCCCAGCTACGTGGGAGGGTGAGGCACGAGAATTGCTTTAACCTGGGAGGCGGAGGTTGCAGTGAGCCAAGATCTCGACACAGCACTTCAGCTTAGGTAACAGAGCTAGACTCCATCTGAAAAAAACAAAGAGAAACCAACCCTGCTGACACCTTGATCTCGGACGCCAACCTCCAGAAATGTGAGTTTCTGTTTTTAAGGCGCCCAAGCTGTGATGTTTCGTTCTGGCAGTCCTAGCAAACTAAAGCTAGTAAGATAGCTCAGAAGCTTCTCTCTCTCTCCTCTCTCTCTGCTCGCTCTCTCTCTCTCTCCCCCACCCTCTCTCCTCTCTCCCCCCCATCTCCTCTCTCCCCCCCTCCTCTCTCTCCTCTCTCTCCTCTCTCCCCTCTCTCTCCTCTCTCTCTCCCCACCTCCTCTCTCCCCTCTCCTCTCTCTCTCTCTCTCTCTCTCTCTCTCTCTCTCTCTCTCTCTCTCTCTCTCTCTCTCTCTCTCCCCCCTCTCTCTCTCTCTCTCTCCTCTCTCTCTCTGTCTCTTTCTTTCTCTTTCTTTTCTTTCTCTCTTTCGAGACAGGGTCTTGCTCTGTCTCCCAGGCTGGAGTGCAAAGGTGCATTTATAGCTCACTGTAACCTCAACCTCCCATGCTCAAGAGATCCTCCCTCTAAACTCCTGAGTAGCTTGGACTAGAGCTGTACACCACTGTGACCAGCTAATTTAAAAAAATCATTTCATACAGATGGGGTCTGGCCATGTTGACCAGACTAACAAAACCTGCTTTAAAAATATATTTGTTGATGCTCAGGTGCATCGGATCACGCCTGTTATCCAGCACTTTGGGAGGCTGAGGCATGAGGCTTGTTTGAGCACAGCTGTTAGAGATCAGCCTGGGCAATAGAGTGAGGTCTCATCTCTACTAAAAAATAAAATAGCTGGGCATAGTGGCATGTATCTGTAGGTTCTGTAGTTCTAGCTGCTTAGGAGCCTGTGGTGGGAGGACTGCTTGAGCCTGGGAGACTGAGGCTACAGTGAGCTGTGATCACCCCACTGCACTCCAGCCTGGGCAATGGAGCAAGATCCTGTCTCTCAAACAACAATAATAAAATGTATTTGTTGAATGCTGCTGTGTATCAGTGCTGCTCCTGGTTCCAGCCATGAACAAAATAGCCCTAAAAAACGGGGCCAGGCTTGGTGGCTCACACTTGTAATCTCAGCACTTTGGGAGATCAAAGCGGGTGGGATGGCTGAGGTCAGGTGTTTGAGAATAGCCTGGCCAAAATGGCAAAACTCTGTCTCTACTAAAAATACAAATTTAGCGGTTGGGCACACTGGTTCGTGCCTGTAATCCCAGCACTTTGGGAGGTTGAGATGGGCAGAACACCTGAGGTCAGGAGTTTGAGACCAGCCTGGCCAACATGGTGAAACCCTGTCTCTACTAAAAATACAAAAGTGAGGTGGGTGTGGTGACAGGTGTCTGTAATCTGAGATACTTGGGAGGCTGATTCAGGAGAATTGCTTGAACTAAGGAGGTGGAGGTTGCAGTGAGCTGAGATTTCGCCACTGCACTTAGCTGGATGTGGTGGTGCATGCCTGTAATCCCAGGTACTCAGGAGGCTGAGGTACAAGAATCACTTGACCCTGGGAGGCAGAGGCTGCTGTGAACTGAGATCTCACAATGCACTCCAGCCTGGGTGACATCAAGATCCTGAAGATCCTGTCTCAAAAAACAAACAAACAAACAAACAAAAAACCGGCTGGGTATGGTGGCTCAGGCCTGTAATCCCAGCACTTTGAGAGGTGGAGACCAGCCCGGCCAACATGGTGAAACCCCATATCAACTAAAAATACAAAATTTGCTAGGTGTGGTGGTGCGTGCCTGTAATTCCAACTGTTCAGGAAGCTGAGGCAGGAGAATAGCTTGAACCCAGGAGGCAGAGGTTGCAATGAGCCGAGATCATGCCATTGTATTCCAGCTTGGGCGACAGAGGGAAACTCTGTCTTAAAACAAAAAAGAAAAATGGGGAGAGGGTATTTCTGGCTGCAGTGGGGAGAACGGAGCCTGCAGGGAGCAGAGAGACCAGGGAGGGGACAACTGCACTGATCCCCAGAGATCAGGAAGGGGCGGGACCTGGTTGTCCAGTGCAAGTGGTCAGGAATGGTTGGATTCGGGGTCTGTTTCGGAGGAAAAGGCGAGGGGGCTGCAGGATTGTCAGACACATTGGATGCAGGTGGGCCAAGAACCTGTTCTTTGCTGTTGAATAGACCTGGGTTCAAATCCCACACCCTTGGAAACAATACCTGTGTCTTTAGTCAAGTGTCTTTAGGGAAGCCACTGTCCTTCTCAAGCCTCAGTTTCCCTCTGAGCTTACCCCACACTGAAATTGTGTGATGATGGCTGGTAACATCAATGATCTACATCCCCCAAATCAGGCACAGCATAGGTGCTGGGTGAGTGTTAATTCTGTCAATTTGGAAGTTGTGCGAGGCCCGCTTGTGGTAGAGGCTGTGAAGGCACCGGACCCTGCGTTTGGACTGGAATGATGAATTTGGGAGTTGTGTAGCGTCCCCTTGTGGTAGAGGCCGGGAAGGCACTGAACCCTAGGGTTTGGACTGCAATAATGAATTTGGGAACTGTCTGTCGCCACCTTGTGGTAGAAGTGGGGAAGGCACTGGACCCTAGGGTTTGGACTGAAGTGATGAATTTGGAAGTTGTGTGGCACCCCCTTGTGGTAGAGGCCGGGAAGGCACTGGGCCCTAAGGTTTGGACTGGAATGATGAATTGGGAGTTGTGTGACGCCCTCTTGTGGTAGAGTTCAGGAAGGCACTGAACCCTAGGGTTTGGACGGCAATAATGAATTTGGGAGTTGTGTGTCGCCACCTTGTGGTAGAGGTCAGGAAGGCACTGAACCCTAGGGTTTGGACTGGAATGATGAATTTGGGAGTTGTCCCAGTGGGTGTCTGTGGAGAGGAGTGAATGTAGCCGAACCCTAGAAGTTTTGGAGCTAAGGAAGAATCAGAGACAGGAGACTGGCACAGTGGCTCAGGCCTGTAATCCCAACACTTTGGGAGGCCAAGGTGGATAGATCCCTTGAGGCCAGGAGTTCAAGACCAGCCTGGCCAACATGGTAAAACTGCATCTCTACTAAAAATGCAAATTTAGCCAGGTTGGTGGTGGGGGTCTGTAATCCCAGCTACATGGGTGGCTGAGGCAGGAGCCTCAAGGTGCACCAAGATTGCACTCCAACCTGGGCAGCAAAGTAAGACTCTGTCTCACAAAAAAAATTAAAGAGGTGGAAGCTGGGCATGGTGGCTCACATGTTTAATCCTAGCTGCTTGGTAGGTTGAGGTGGGAGGATCACTTGAGTACTGGAGGCCAAGGCTGTAGGGAGGTATTATTGCACCACTACACTCCAGCCAGGGCAACAGAGTGAGACCCTGCTCTATCTTAAATAAAGAAAGAAAGAAAAGAAAAAGGAAAAAAAAGAAGGGCCAGGTGTGGGGGCTCACACTTGTAATCACAGCACTTTGGGAGCCCCTGCTAGGTGGATGACTTGAGCCCAGAAATTTGAGATCAGCCTGGACAATATAGTGAGACCCCGGGCTGAAGTGCATGATCTCAGCTCACCATGACTTCCACCTCCCAGGTTCAAGCAATTCTCCTGCTTCAGTCTCCCAAGTAGCTGGCATTACAAGGCATGTGCCACCATGCCCAGATAATTTTGGGCATCTCTACAAGAAATACAAAAATTATTTGGATGTGGTGGTGCCTGCCTGTAGTCCCAGCTACTCAGGAGGCTGACCTAAGAGGATCACTTGAGGCCAGAAGGTTGAGGCTGCAGGGAGCCATGATCTTACCATTGCACTCCAACCTGGGTGACAGAGCAAGATATCATCTCAAGAAAAGAAAAGAAAAAGCTTGTAGATGAAAATTCATAGCAGCAGCACAGGCAACAAAATTTTACCTCTGTTCTCTTGGGATCCCTCTACACCTGAGAATTATCAAGTTGACATAAAACAGATTAACAGGCCAGGTGTGGTGGCTCATGCCTGTAATCCCCGCACCTTGGGAGGCTGAGGCAGGCAGATCATCTGAGGTCAGGAATTCAAGACCAGCCTGACCAACACAGTCAAACTCGATCTCTAATGAAAATACAAACTTATCTGGGCATGGTGGCACACACCTGCAATCCCAGCTACTTGGGAGACTGAAGCAGGAGAATTGCTTGAACCTGGGAGGTGGAAGTCATGGTGAGCTGAGATTGTGCATGTCAGCCCGGGCAACAAAAGTGAAACTCTGCCAAAAAGAGAGAGGTCGAGGCTGAGGTGAGTCATGATCGCGCCGCTGCATTCCACTTTAAAATCTTCCAGCAGATTCTTCTGTTATTCATACCCCACCTTGTGTAGGCTGTGCTTAGCCCCTGGCATTCTCATACATATTCCAGTATCAGCCTTTCGTGTTCCACAGAATGAATCCTGTTGTGATTTTTACCAAAATTGCTCTGAATTTATAACAGAACTTGGCATCTTTATGAAATTGACATCTTTATGAAATTAGGTCTTCTTACCCAAAACTAGGCTATATGTCTCATCATTTATTTAGATTATCTTTCAAGGTTCTAATTTTTTTTTTTTTTTGAGACAGGGTCTCACTGTGGATCAAACTGGAATGTAGTGGGAGATCATAGCTCACTGTAGCTTCAACTTCTCGAGCTCATGTGATCCTCCCACCTCAGCCTCCTGAGCAGCTGGGACCACAGGTATGTGCCACCATGCCTGGGTAATTTTTTTTTTTTTTTAGACAGTCTCGAAAAAAAAAATACAGTACTTCATGCCTGTACTGCTGCTATGAATTTTCATCTCTGTCACCAGGTGCCAGGCTGGAGTGCAGTGGCACAATCTCAGCTCACTGCAACTTCTGCCTCCCAGGTTCAAGCAATTCTCCTGCCTCAGCCTCCCAAGTAACTGGGACTACAGGCATGTGCCACCATGCCCAGCTAATTTTTGTATTTTAGTAGAGACAGGGTTTCACCATGTTGGCCAGGATGGTTTTGATCTCTTGATCTCATGATCCACCCACATCAGCCTCCCAAAGTTCTGGGATTACAGGCGTGAGCCACTGCAACCAGTCTAATTTTTAGAATTTTTATAGAGACGTGGTCTCCCTCTGTTGCTCAGGATGATCTTGAACTTCTGGGCTTAAGTCACCCTCCCTCTTTGGCCTCCCAAATTTCTGGGATTACAGACATGTGCCACAATGCCTGGCTGTTTTAATACTTTTATTTTATTTTATTTTTTGAGTTGGAGTCTCACTCTCTCACCCAGGTTGGAGTGCAGTGGCACCATCTTAGCTCACTGTAACCTCTGCCTCCTGGGTTCAAGCAATTCTCCTTCAGCTTCCTGAGTAGCTGGGATTACAGGTGCCCACCACCATGCCCGGCTAGCCTTTGGGTTTTTAGTAAAGATGGGGTTTTGCCATGTTGCCCAGGCTGGTCTGGAACTCCTGGGATCCAGCTCCACCCACCTCTGACTCCCAAAGTGCTGGGATTACAGACGTGAGCCACTGCTCCTGGCCATTTTAGCGTATTTTATATAATATTCTCTATAAGAACCTTACTCTTACTAGATTTACTCTTATGTAGTCTTTTCCTTTTCTTGTTTTTTGTTTATAAGTAGTATCTTCTCTAACTGATCATTGCTGAGCAATCAAAATAAATGCTTTTCCTATACTGATTTTGGGTTCAACCAACTTTCCAAACTCATCATGAATTTTAATAATGTCCTGTAGAAACGTCTGAGCTTTTACATAGAATTCTGAATGACTTCTTGGCGTTATCTTGACTTTCTTTGCATTTCCTCCACGTGGCTATTTTGAATTCTCTGTCTGGCAGGTCACATAGCTCTTCCTTCAGGATTGATCCTTGGTGCCTTATTTAGTTTATTTGGTTGAAGTCATGGTTTCCTGAGTTGACTTTTTTTTTTTTTTTACACATAATCTCCCTCCATCACCCAGGCTAGAGTGCAATGGTATGATGTTAGCTCACTGCAACCTCTGCCTTCTGGGTTCAAGTGATTCTCACCCCTCAGCCTCCCAAGTAGCTGGAATTACAGGTGGGCACCACCACGCCTGGCTGTTTTTTGGTAGAGACGGGGTTTTCCTATGTTAGCTATGCTGGTATCGAACTCCTGACCTCAAGTGATCCACTGCCTCGGTCTATGAAAGTGCTGGGATTAGGCTGGGTGCGGTGGCTCAAGCCTGTAATCCCAGCACTTTGGGAGGCTGAGGCGGGTGGATCACAAAGTCAAGAGATCGAGAACATCCTGGTCAACATGGTGAAACCCCGTCTCTACTAAAAAATATACAAAAAATTAGCTGGGCATGGTGGCGTGTGCCTGTAATCCCAGCTACTCAGGAGGCTGAGGCAGGAGAATTGCCTGAACCCAGGAGGCGGAGGTTGCCGTGAGCCGAGATGGCACCATTGCACTCCAGCCTGGGTAACAAGTGCGAAACTCCGTCTCAGAAAGAAAAAAAAAAAAGAAAGTGCTGGGATTATAGGAGTGAGCCGTGGCACCCAGCCTGTATTTCCTGGGTTGTATTAATACCTGTAGATGTTTGCCTGTGTGTGGGCATTGAAGAGTTAGCTATTTATTGTAGTCTTCTCAGTGTGGGCTTCTTTGTACGCATCTTTCTTGGGAAGGCTTTTCAGATATTCAAAAGGACTTGGGTGTTGCAATCTAAGCTGTATCTGCTTTAGGGGGCACCCCAAGCCTGGTAACACCGTGGGTGGTTTTTGCAGACTCATAGAGGTACCACCTTGATAGTCTTGGACAAGATCTGAGAAGTTCTCTAGATTACCTGGCCAGACTCTTGTTCTCTTCCCTTACTCTCTCCCAAATGAATGGAGCCTCTCTCTGTTCTCAGCCACCTGAAGCTGGGGTGGAGTGACACAAGCACCCCTGTGGTCACCACCACTGTGACTGTGCTGGGTCAGACCTGAAACCAGCACAGCACTGGGTCTCCCCAAAGGCCTGCTGTCACACTCCCTGGTTACCACCTATGTCACTCAAGGTCCTGGGGCTCTACAATCAGCAGGTGGCAAAGCCAGGCAGGCCTCCAGGGTGGTGAGTTCCCCCGGCCCTGGGAGGGTCCAGAGGTGCCGTGCAGGAGCCAGGGTCTAGAGTCAAAACCTTAGAAGTCAACTGGGTGCAGTTACTCATGCCTTTAATCCCGGCACTTTGGAAGGCCGAGGTAGGTGGATCATTTGAGGCCAGGAGTTCAAGAACAGCCTGGCCAACATGACAAAACCCTGTCCTTACTAAAAATAAAGAAATTAGCCAGGCATGGTGGTGACCAGGTACTCAGGAGGCTGAGGCAGAAGAATCGCTTGAACCCTGCAGGCGGAGGTTGTAGCGAGCTGAGATCGCGCCATTGCACTCCAGCCTGGGTGACAGAGCCAGACTCCATCTCCAAAAAAACAAAACAAAACAAAACAAAAAAACCTTAGAAGCATACCTGATGTATTGCAGCTGAGCTGGCTGTCATATCACAAGACACATCCTTCCCACTCCTTCCTCTGCTTTTCAAAGACAGAGGAGCCTCACCTAGGCTCACTCTCACTCCCACCTCATTCCCACAGGGAGTCCTGCCCTGCTACCACCATTGTTCCCTTCAGGCCCAAGGGCCCTTAAGTCAGCTTGTGGTGCGTACTCCCTGGCCTGGGACTCATGCTTCAGGGCAGTGGGCTCCCCTCTGGCTCAGGGCAGGTCCAGAAAGGCCATCCAGGAGTCAAGTCCTGGAATCGAGGACCCTAGGAGCCCACCTGGTGCTCTACCCTGCTGTGACCAAGCTGGTACCTAAGCTGGAAGACAAAATCCCCTTTACATTTCCCTCTGCTTTGCTTTTCTTTCTTTTTATTTATTTATTTTTGAGATGGAGTCTCGCTCTGTCGCCCAGGTTGGAGTGTAGTTACGTGATCTTGGCTCACTGCAACCTCCGCCTCCAAGCCCAGCTAATTTTTTGTTATTTTTAAAATTTTTTGAGACGGACTTTTACTCTGTCACTCAGGCTGGAGTGCAGTGGTGCATCTCGGCTCACTGAAACCTCCTCCTCCTGGGTTCAAGCAGTTTTCCTGCCTCAGCCTCTCAAGTAGCTGGGACTACAAGTACACGCCACTGGGCCCAGCTAATTTTTGTATTTTTAGTAGAGACAGGGTTTCACTATGTTGGCCAGGCTGGTCTTGAACTTCTGACCTTATGATTCACCTGCCTTAGCCTCCCAAAGTGCTGAGATTATAGGCATGAGCCATGATGCCTGCCAATTTTTACATTTTTAGTAGAGACAGGGTTTCACTATGTTGGCTTAGCTGGTCTCAAACTCCTGACCTCATGATTCGCCCATCTGGGCCTCCCAAAATGCTGGGATTACAGGCATGAACCACTGTGCCTGGCCTTTCCCTCTGCTTTTCACAAGCTGAAGGAGCCTCACTCCATAGCCACCACAGCTGGGAATGTGCTGAGTCTTACCTGAGGCCAGCAAGTCTCAGTCTCACCCAAGCCCCTCAACGCGGTACCTGGGTATCACTGCTGATTATTTAGGGCCCAAGGGCTCTTCAGTCAGCAGGTGATGAATCCTCTAGGACTGGGTTCTTCCCTTCAAGGCACTGGGTTCCCTTTTGGCCCAGTGTATGTCTAGAAATGTCTGTGGCCAGGCGCGGTGTCTCTCGCCTGTAATCCCAGCACTTTAGAGGCCAAGGTGGGCGAATCACAAGGTCACAAGTTCTAGACCAGCCTGGCCAATATGGCAAAATCTCCTCTCTACTAAACATAAAAAAAATTAGCCAGGCGTGGTGGTGCATGCCTGTAATCCCAGCTATTTGGGAGGCTGAGGCAGGAGAATCACTTAAACCCAAGAGACAGAGGGTGCAGTGAGCCAAGATTATGCTATTGCACTCCAGTCTGGGCAACAGGGTGAGACTCCATCTCAAAAAAAGGCCCTCTGGGAGCTAGGGCCTGGAACGGGGGCCTGGTGACTCTGACCCACGTACTACCCTGCTGTGGCTGGGCTGGTTTCCAAGATGCAAGATGCTCTTCCCACTCCTCTCCCCAAGCAGAAGGAAGAAGTCTCTGAGCCATGAGCAACCTGAGGTGAGGCATGGGGTGATGCCAGCACTTCCTTAGTCACCCCAGCTGGTGTCTCAATACACCACACGCCCCTCTGTCTACTATGACTGGGCCCAGTTCATCCCTAGCAATGCAGGACAGGTGAGCTCCAAAGTGGAGTTGAGCCTGAGAGGGTTCTTTATTGCAGTGGTACGATCTCGGCTCACTGCAACCTCTGCCTCTTGGGTTCAAGAGAGTCTCCTGCCTTAGCCTCCTGAGTAGCTCGGATTACAGGTGTGCACCATGATGCCTACCTAAGTTTTGTATTTTTAGTAGAGATGGGATTTCCCTATGTTGGTCAGGATGATATTAAATGTAACACTTGACATGTATGATGCTTTATGTATTTTTGCTTTTTAGTTTTTGGGTCTTCCACTGTTGCTCAGGTTGGAGTGCAGTGGCAAGATCATGGCTCACTGCAGCCTTGAACTCCTGAGTAGCTGGGATTACAGGTACATACCACCCATGCCTATTTTTTTTTTTGTAATTAATTAATGGTTTATTTTGAATTAGATTTTTTTTTTCATTGCATTCTAGGTTTTGAGGTACATGTGAAGAACATGCAAGATTGTTGCATAGGTACACACATGGCAGTGTGATTTGCTGCCTTCCTCCCCTTCACCTTTATCTGGCATTTCTCCCCATGCTATTTCCCCAACTCCACACCCACTGCTGTCCCTCCCCTATTTCCCCCCAACAGACCCCAGTGTGTGATGCTCCCCTCCCTGTGTCCATGTGTTCTCATTGTTCAACACCCACCTATGAGTGAGAGCATGCAGTGTTTGATTTTCTGTTCTTGTGTCAGTTTGCTGAGAATGATGGTTTTGAGGTTCATCTATGTTCCTACAAAGAACATGAACTCATCATTTTTGATTGCTGCATAATAATCCATGGTGTATATGTGCCACATTTTCCCCGTCCAGTCTGTCATCGATGGGCATTTGGGTTGGTTCCAGGTCTTTGCTATTGTAAACAGTGCTGCAATGAATATTCGTGTGCATGTGTCCTTATAGTAGAATGATTTATAATCCTTTGGATATATATACCCAGTAATGGTATTGGGTCAAATACCATTGCTGGGTCAAATGGAATTTCTATTTCTAGGTCCTTGAGGAATCGCCACACTGTCTTCCACAATGGTTGAACTAATTTACACTCCCACCAACAGTGTAAAACTGTTCCTATTTCTCCACATCCTCTCCAGCATCTGTTATCTCCAGATTTTTTAATGATCGCCATTCTGACTGGCGTGAGATGGTATCTCAATGTAGTTTTGATCTGCATTTCTCTAATGACCAGTGATGATGAGCATTTTTTCATATGTTTGTTGGCCTCATGTATGTCTTCTTTTGTAAAGTGTCTGTTCATATCCTTTGCCCATTTTTGAATGGGCTTGTTTGTTTGTTTTTTTTTCTTGTAAATCTATTTTAGTTCTGTGTAAATTCTGGATATCAGCCCTTTGTCAGATGGGTAGACTGCAAAAATTTTTTCCCATTCTGTTGGTTGCTGATTCACTCTAATGACTGTTTCATTTGCCGTGCAGAAGCTGTGGAGTTTGATTAGGTCCTATTTGTCTATTTTGGCTTTTGTTCCAATGCTTTTGGTGTTTTGGTCATGAAGTTCTTGCCTATGCCTATGTCCTGAGCGGTTTTGCCTAGATTTTTTTCTAGGGTTTTTATGGTGTTAGGTCTTATGTTTAAGCCTTTAATCCATCTGGAGTTAATTTTAGTGTAAGGTGTCAGGAAGGGGTCCAGTTTCTGCTTTCTGCACATGGCTAGCCAGTTTTCCCAACACCATGTATTAAACAGGGAATCCTTTCCTCATTGCTTGTTTTTGTCAGGTTTGTCAAAGATCGGGTGGCTGTAGATACGTTGTGTTGCCTCCGAGGCTTCTGTTCTGTTCCATGGGTCTATATCTCTGTTTTGGTACCAGTACCACGCTGTTTTGATTACTGTAGCCTTGTAGTATAGTTTGAAGTCCGGTAGTGTGATGCCTCCCACTTTGTTCTTTTTGCTTAGAATTGACTTGCCTGTGCGGGCTCTCTTTTAGTTCCATATGAATTTTAAGGTGTGTTTTTTCCAGTTCTGTGAAGAAGGTCATTGGTAGCTTGATGAGGATAGTGTTGAATTTATAAATTACTTTGGGCAGTATGGCCATTTTCATGATACTGATTCTTCCTAACCATGAACATGGAATGTTTCTCCATCTGTTTGTGTCCTCTCTGATTTCGTTGAGCAGTGGCTTGTAGTTCTCCTTGATGAGTTCCTTTACATTCCTTGTGAGTTGTATTCCTAGGTATTTTATTCTCTTTGTAGCAATTGCGAATGGCAGTTCATTCTTGATTTGGCTCTCTTTAAGTCTGTTATTGGTGTATAGGAATGCTTGTGATTTTTGCACATTGATTTTGTATCCTGAGACTTTGTTGAAGTTGCTTGTCGGTTTCAGGAGATTTTGGGCTGAGACGATGGGGTCTTCTGGATGTACAATCACGTCATCTGCAAATAGAGACAATCTGACTTCCTCCTTTCCTATTTGAATACCTTTATTTCTTTTTCTTGCCTGATTGCTCTGGCTAGAACTTCCAGTACCATATTGAATAGGAGTGGTGAGAGAGGGCATCCTTGTCTAGTGCCAGATTTCAAAGGGAATGCTTCCAGTTTTTGCCCATTCAGTATGATATTGGCTGTTGGTTTGTTGTAAATAGCTTTTATTATTTTGAGATACGTTCTGTCAATACCGAGTTTATTGAGGGTTTTTATCATAAAGGGCTGTTGAATTTTGTCAACGGCCTTCTCTGCATCAATTGAGATAATCATGTGGTTTTTGTCTTTGGTTCTGTTTATGCGGTGAATTATGTTTATAGACTTGCGTATGCTGAACCAGCCTTGCATCCCCGGGATGAATCCTACTTGATCATGGTGGATAAGCTTTTTGATGTGCTGTTGCAGTTGGCTTGCCAGTATTTTATTGAAGACTTTTGCATTTATGTTCATCATGGATAGTGGCCTGAAGTTTTCTTTTCTTGCTGAGTCTCTGCCGGGTTTTGGTATCAGGATGATGTTGGTCTCATAAAATGATTTGGGAAGGATTCCCTCTTTTTGGATTATTTGGAATCATTTCAGAAGGAATGGTACCAGCTCCTCTTTGTATGTCTGGTAGAATTCGGCTGTGAACCCGTCTGGACCTGGGCTTTTTTTGGTGGGTAGGCTCTTAATTGCTGCCTCAACTTCAGACCTTGTTATTGGTCTATTCAGGGTTTCGACTTCTTCCTGGTTTAGGCTTGGGAGGACACAAGTGTCCAGGAATTTATCCATTTCTTCCAGGTTTACTAGTTTATGTGCACAGAGTTGTTTGTAATAATCTCGGATGATAGTTTGAATTTCTGTGGAATCTGTGGTGATGTCCCCTTTATCATTTTTTATTGCATCTATTTGATTATTCTCTCTTTTCTTTTTTATTAATCTGGCTAGTGGTCTATTTTGTTGATCTTTTCAAAAAACCAGCTCTTGGATTTATTGATTTTTTGAAGGGTTTTTGTGTCTGTATCTCCTTCAGTTCTGCTCTGATCTTAGTTATTTCTTCTGCTACGTTTTGAGTTTTTTTGATCTTGCTCCTCTAGCTCTTTCAATTTTGACGATGGGAGAGATTTTTAGATCTCTCCTTGCTTCTCATATGGGCATTTATTGCTATATGTTTTCCTCTAGAGACTGCTTTAAATGTGTCCCAGAGATTCTGGTATGTTGTGTCTTCATTCTCATTGGTTTCGAAGAACATCTTTATTTCTGCCTTCATTTCATTGTTTATCCAGTCAACATTCAAGAGCCAGTTGTTCAGTTTCCATGAAGCTGCGCGGTTTTGAGTTAGTTTCTGAATTCTGAGTTCTAACTTGATTGCCCTGTGGTCTGAGAGACTGTTTGTTATGATTTCCATTCTTTTGCATTTTCTGAGGAGTGATTTACTTCCAATTATGTGGTCAATTTTAGAGTACGTGTGATGTGGTGCTGAGAAGAATGTATATTCTGTGGATTTGGGGTGGAGAGATCTGTAAATATCTATTAGGTTTGCTTCATCCAGGTCTGAGTTCAAGTCCTCGATATCCTTGTTAATTTTCTGTCTCATTGATCTGTCTAATATTGACAATGGGGTGTTAAAGTCTCCCACTATTATTGTGTGGGAGTCTAAGTCTCTTTGTAAGTCATTAAGAACTTGCCTTATGTATCTGGATGCTCCTGTATTGGGTGCTTATATATTTAGGATCGTTAGCTCTTCTTGTTGCATTGATCCTTTTACCATTATGTAATGGCCTTCTTTGTCTCTTTTGATCTTTGTTGGTTTAAAGTCTGTTTTATCAGAGATGAGAATTGCAACTCCTGCTTTTTTTGCTCTCCATTTGCTTGGCAAATCTTCCTCCATCCCTTTATTTTGAGTCTTTGTGTATCCTCGCACGTGAGATGGGTCTGGATGCAGCACACCGATGGGTTTTGGCTTTTTATCTGATTTGCCAGTCTGTGTCTTTTGATTGGGCCCATTCACATTTAGGGTTAATATTGTTAAGTGTGAATTTGATCCTGCCATTTTGATGCTAGTAGCTGACTGTTTTGTCCATTCGTTGATGCAGTTTCTTCATTGTGTTGATGCTCTTTACCATTTGGTATGTTTTTGGAGTGGCTGGTACTGGTTGTACCTTTCTGTTTAGTGCCTCTTTCAGGAGCTCTTGTAAAGCAGGCCTGGTGGTGATGAAATCTCTGAGTACTTGCTTGTTCGCAAAAGATTTTATTTTTCCTTCACTTGTGAAGCTTAGTTTGGCTGGACCCATGACTAATTTTTAAATTTCGTATAGAGATGAGGGTCTTGCCATGTTGCCAGGCTGATCTTGAACTCCTGGGATCAAGGGATTCTCTGCCTTGGTCTCTAGAAGTGCTGGGATTACAGGTATGAGCCACTGCACCTGGCCTGTTTTTTTTTTTTTTTTTTCCTGTTACTATTTTTCTTTATGAATCTTACCAGATGTTCCTCTATTAGTCATTCAAATAACTTTTGTTTGCTAATCCTCTAAAATACACTTACTGTGTATGATGCTTTTCTTCCATTAGGCTCATTTTACTGTTCTTAAAACCTTCTTAAATGTTTAGCTAATTATTTTTGAGCTTTTTCTTTCTTTTTGAGATGAAGTCTCGCCCTGTCGCCCAGGCTGGAGTGCAATGGCATGATCTTGGCTCTCTGCAACCTCTGCCTCCTGGATTCAGGCAATTCTTCTGCCTCAGCCTCCTGAGTAGCTGGGATTACAGGCACATGCCAGCATGCCTGGCTATTTTTTTTTTTTTTTTCATCTTTAGTAGAGACAGGATTTCACCATGTTGGCCAGGCCGGTCTTGAACTCCTGACCTCGTGATCCGCCCACCTTGACCTCCCAAAGTGCTGGGATTACAGACATAAGCCACTACACCCAGCTGCTTTTTTTTTCTTTTCCAATATAAGCCTAGTTATACATTTCCTTCAAAGGATCGCTTAAGCTACATTTCACAAGCATTTCTATGTAATATTTTTGCTATTCATCTATGAAAGTGTATTTTCTATCTCCATTATCAGTTATCTTTCAACCCATGAAGTTTTTGTCATTTGTTTTTCGCGGGGAATGGGAATAGTTGGATAGGGAAACACCAGGTAAATGAAATCATTATAAGCCTTGCTTCGTGAGACACCATAGTTGATTTATACAAGTCCCTTTCTCATGCATTTATTAAGATGAAATTTGCATAGCACATTAACCATTTTAAAGTGAACAATTCAGTGGCATTTAGTACATTTGCAATGTTGTACACCTACAACGTTAGCTCCAAAACATTCTCCTAACTACAAAATAAAACTCTGTACCTATGAGACAGTTTCTCCCCATGCCTTCAGCCCGCAGCCCCCTGCAACTATACATATGCATTTTATTTTTATACGTTTACCTCTTCTGGATATTTCATATAGGTGGAATCATAAAATGTGTGACCTTTTATGTCTGACTTCTTACACTGAGCATAATGGTTTCAGGGTTCCTTCACATGTAGCATAAGTCAGTGCTGCATTCCTTTTCATGGCTGAGTAGTATTCCATTGTATAGATTGACTGCAATTTGTTTATTCACCCACTGGACATTTGGGATGTTTCTACCTTTTTCTTCCAGATAGGGTCTCGCTCTGTGGCCCAAGCTGGCATACAGTGGCATGATATAGCTCACAGCAGTCTTGTACTCTTGGGCTCAGGCAAACTTCCCTCTCAGCTTCCTGAGTAGTTGGGACTATATACATATGCCACCACACTCTGCTTATTTTTCCATTTTTTAAATTATAATTTTTTTTTGTGGAGACAGAGTTTCACGTTGGCCAGGCTGGTTTCAAATTCTTGATCTCAGGTGATCCACCCGCCTCGGCCTCCCAAAGTGCTGGGATTACAGACGTGAGCCACTGCTCCTAGACATTTTAGCATATTTTATATAATATTCTCTATTAGAACCTTACTCTGGCCATTATTATTATTATTTTTAGATGGAGTCTCACTCTGTCACCAGGCTGGAGTGCAGTGGCGCAATCTTGGCTCACTGCAATCTCTGCTTCCCAGGCTCAAGTGATTTTCCTGCCTCAGCCTCTCGAGTAGGTGGGACTACAGGTGCACACCACTATACCCAGCTAGGAGATATATATATATATATATAATTTTTTTTTTTTTAGTAGAGTTAGGGTTTCACCATGTTGGCCAGGATGGTCTCAATCTGTTGACTTTGTGATCTGCCCGCCTTGGCCTCCCAAAGTGCTGGGATTACAGGTGTGAGCCACCATGCCCAGCTGATTTTTCTGTTTTTTTGTAGAGGAAGTGTCTCACCATGTTGCCTAGATGGTCTTGAACTCCTAGATTCAAGCAATCCTCCTGCTTCAACCTCCCAAAGTGTTGGGATTACAGGAGTGAACCATCATGACCGGCTGTTTCTACCTTTATTGTGACTAGTGCTGCGCTGAACATTCATGTCTAAGTATCTGAGTACCTGCTTCCAGTTCTTTTGGGTCTAATCCTAGGAGTGGAATTGCTGGATCATAGTGTAATTCTGTTTAACTTCTTGAGGAACCACCAAATGATTTTCCTCAGTGATTAACTATTTTACATTTCCACCAGCAGTGAACAGAGTTGTTTCCATTTTTCCACATCCTTGCCGACACTTCGTTCATTATACCCACTCTTGCGGATGTAAAGGGGTTTCTCATTGTGGTTTTGATTTGCATTTTCCTAATGACTAATGATGTTGAATATTTTTTCATGTGCTTTTTATTTCTGAGAATTTTTTTTAAGATGGAGCACAATTTCAGCTCACTGCAACTCTGCCTTCTGGATTCAAGATTCTCCTACCTCAGCCTCCCAAATAGCTGGGGTTACAGGCGCCCACCACCATGCCCAGCTAATTTTTGTATTTTTAGTAGAGATGGGGTTTTTCCATGTTGATCAGGCTGGTCTTGAACTCCTGACCTCAGGTGATCCACCTGCCTCGGCCTCCCAAAGAGCTGGGATTACAGGCCTGAGCCACAACGCCTGGCCAGTAAATTTCTATTCAAATCCTTTGCCCATTTTTTTTTTCTTTCTTGTGGAGACAGGAGTCTTGTTCTATTTCCTAGGCTGGTCTTGAATTCCCAGACTCAAGCAATGCTCTTGCCTAAATCCCCGAAGTGCTGGGACTACAGGGGTGAGCGACCACACCTGGTTTCTTTACACGTTTACTTTTTGAGACCGAGTCTGGCTCTGTTGCCAAGTCTGGAGTGCAGTGGCATGATCTCGGGTCAGTGCAACCTCTGCCTCCTGGGTTCAAGCAATTCTCCCACCTCAGCCTCCTGCGTAGCTGAGATTAGAGGTGCCTGCCACCGTGCCTGGGTAATTTTTAGTAGAGACAGGGTTTTGCCAGGCTGGTCTTGAACTTCTGACCTCAGGTGGTCCGCTAGCCTCAGCCTCCCAAAGTGCTGGGATCACAGATGTGAGCCATTGCACCCAGCCTGTGTTTATTTTATTATAGGTCTACTAGCTAGGCATTCATGCCTATGCAACGTTATTTCATTTGGGTTGCTTTTGAGCTTTATAAAAGGTAAACAATTGTACACAATGCTGAATGGTTTTTCCAGTGTTGGTAGCAATTTATACTCCCCTCAGTAATGTATGTGAGATCAGACCCCCCCCCATTCTCTCCAATTCTGTTGTCCAACTTCCTTTTTATTTTTGAGACAGAGTCTCACTGTGGACCAGGCTGGAGTGCAGTTGTGTGACCTCAGCTTGCTGCAACCTCCACTTCCCAGGTTCAACCGATTCTCCTGCAGCAGCCTCCCAAGTAACTGGGATTACAGGTATGCATCGCCATGCCCAGCTAATTTTTGTATTTTTAGTAGAGATGGGGTTTTACTATGTTGCTCAGGCTCAGACTGGTCTTGGAACTCCTGACCTCAAGTGATGTGCCTGCCTCAGCCTCCCAAAGTGCTGGAATTCCAGGTGTGAGCCACCACACCTGGCCTCCGTTTCTTTATTTTGGGAGCTTAAGAGATGGTGACTTTCTCCAGGCTAACCCTTGGGAAGCCCGTGGGATTTTATCCCCAGTCCTTCCATTGTCCCAAGGGAGATGCCAGGGATGAGCCTAAGCATCTCTTCTGCTTGGTCCATGACCTCTGTGTGACCTTGCGCAAAGGACTGGACCTTTCAGAGCTAGTTTGTAAGGGGGTCTTTGAAAGGCTGACCAAGGGCACCCTAAGGGTGCAGGGAGAGGCTTATTCGAGGCCCTGGCTGGGGAGTCAGGGGCTCATCTGGGAACAGCAAGGGGGTGGGTCTCCGGGCTCTGCTGCTGTCTGGGGCCCCTGGGGGGCCCTTACATCAATGGGATATGTAAGTAGAGGTCTGGTTCCCTCAGGGGTCTCTGAGGATGAAGAAGGAGCCTTTGATGGGGACCCAAGTTCTCAGGCAGAAAATATGGCTCCGTTTATGTTTTATTGGACCCTTTTCAGCCTGGGGCTCCCCCTGCAGGCTGTAGCCCGGAGGTGTCTGTGGCCAGCTGAGACATCCAGCTGCTGCCTCTCAGCTCTGTCCAGTTGCCCAGTGGGAAGGAGGGTGGGTGGGCCGAAGGAAGGGGCAGGAGACAGATCATCAGCCCTCCCTGCCCACCCTGGGTGGGGCCCTCCCTGTCTCCGGAAAGGTGGCCCCAGGACTGCCAGTCCCATCACCCCAGAAATATCCAAGGCGCTGGGGGCAGCCCCTCATGGCCAACCCCCACTTGGCTATGTGGCCGTTGTGTGACTGTTGTTCAGACGCCTGGCCACTCGGCTGCGAGGGCCGTCAGCAAGAACTGCCTTGGGCCCACGAGCCGCCCCGTTCTTTAGCTGGAGAGGTTCCCGGGTTGCTGCCGCCTCCTCCTCACTGGAGTCCGATTCTTCCACGTCACTACGAATGTCCTTCTCCATCTGGGGAAGAGAGAGAGGGATGCAGGTTGGAGCAAGGAGAAAGGAGGAGCTTGGGGCTGGGGCTGGGGACCGTGGGGAGGTCCAGCCATACCTGGCCCTTCTTCATGAAGCTATAGAGCATGCGCAGGATGAGGCAAGCCCAGAACACATGTAGCAGCTGCAGCAACATCAGAAGCATGTTCAGGAAGTAGTAGCCGAAGAAGGGGCCGCTGTTGCTGACGGAATCATAGTATGTTGTGTAGAGGATCCTATGGCAGGAGGGAGAGGAGGACGCCGGGGCATCAGCTGCTGTAGACCCCAGTCCCAGGAATCTCTAACTGGCATGGCCTTCCCTGCTCCATAACCTTCTATAGCGCCCTAGTGCCCTCCACCCTGTGATTCCTATGCTCTTAAGCTGGGCACTCAAGGGCCTCTCACTGGCTTGCACTAAATGCGCAGAACACACTCAAGCTCCCTGACGGGCCCTTAATGACCACGAACCCCAACCCAAGAGGGTGCTTATGATCCCAGCTGCTTTACTGGGTGGCACTTTGACCCCTTTTCTCTTCTCAGACCCCTATCACCTCCCTCTCATTAGCAGGTGACTGCCTTCTCATCTCTCAGGAAGGCAGGCAGTGGGGCCTCATCTCCCAGGAAGACTGAGAGGGAGCAGGGCTCCATCTCCCAGAGTTTAAGAGGGGTGGGGCTCGATACGAGAAGCTAGGGAGGGGCGGGGCTTCATCTACAGGAAGACAGACAGGGTGGGGCCTCATCAGCCAGGGAGCCAGACAGGGGTGGGGCTTCATCTCCCTGGTAGTCTGGAAAGGGCGGGGCTTCATTTTTCACTGTGCAACCCGTCAGTTGGAAATAACGTTCCCAAGTGCCCTGCTCCTCCCCTCAAATTCCACCTTTTTGCTTGTTGCCTGGGACACTGTCCTGGAGCCAGCTCCCACCGCACCCTCTCTTCTGAAACTCAGTGCAAAGACAGAGCTTTGCACATCTTTGCACTGTCCCCGAGTCTGGAGTGCAGTGGCAGAGCTTTGCACATCTTTGCACTGTCCCCGAGGCTGGAGTGCAGTGGCATGATCTTGGCTCACTGCAACCTCAGCTTCCTGGGTTCCAGCGATTCTCCTGCCTCAGCCTCCCAAGTAGCTGGGATTATAGGCACCCACCACCATACCTGGCTAATTTTGGTATTTTTAGTAGAGAGATGGTTTTGCCATTTGGCCAGGCTGGTCTCGAACTCTTGACCTCAAATGATCTGTCTGCCTCGGCCTCCCAAAGTGCTGGGATTACAGGCATGAGTCACCGGCCTTCCTGTTGGTTCTTAATCATCAATGCCAACCCCACTGTTATTTCACACAAGAAAAAGCCAAAACCAAAAAGCTCTCTATTGACTCTACTCTGCCCCTCTGGCTACCTACCAACTTCTTTTCCCTATAGGCTTATTTATTGGAACTCGTTGAAAGTACTGGCTGCAGCTGCCGTGTTTCTCCTACCCCAAAATCAACTGTAGGGTTACCAGTGACCTCTCCTTCCTCACTACACAGTGCTGAGTCCCAGCCCCAACCTTCACCAACCAGTACAGCAGGTGCCCAGTAGTCCACTCTCCTCCCTGGGCCCCTTCCCTCTCTGGTTCCCCCGACCTCACTATCTCCCCATCTCACAGCCACTTCTGCCTAATCTCAGGCTCTGACTCCAAGACAGGTGGGAGCCATGGAGGGTTGTAGGCAGAGGAAGGATGCAATCTGACTCATATGCTCCATAAGCCCTGTTCTTGCTCTCTCGATATGCAAACATCAGGGAGCCCCAGGAGTGAGCCTCTCTGTCCAAATCTGGTCCCTAGGTGACCCCATCCAGGCTGGTAGCTGCAAATACCAGCCATGGACTGGCAAATCCTACATTACCTCTTTCCTCAGAAGCCCAGAATGGCATGCCCAGTGCCTTCTCCATGTCTCCTCTAAGGCTACAGACCCCCTCAAACCCAGCCGGGCAAACTCCTGATGCCTCCAGCAGTTCCTTCTGTGCTTGTTCTCATCTGACCCCAGAGACATCCCCTTGGGTCTGGTGTCTCTCGCCTACCCTGGGTTCCCTCGCTCCTGCCCACACTTCCCATTATGTTTCCCTGCAGCTGCTGGAGGGCACCCAGAACATCTGGGTCAGATCGAATCCCTCCTCTGCTTATAACCTCCATAGCTCACATCTCCCTCGAGGTCAAAGCCAAAGTCCCCCTACATTAAGGCCCTGGACAGCCACCCCCATCTCCTCCCTGCCCTCCCCCTCACCCACTGTGCTCCAGCCACAAAGGCCTCCTCGCTGTTCCTCTAACATGCCAGGCACCGTCTCGCCTCAGGGCCTTTGCCCATGCGTGTTTTCTCTTCCTGGCACCTTCTTTTCCTCTGATCAGCACGGTTCTCTCCTTGGCCCCCTCCCATCTGCCTGTACGAATGCTGTGGACGAGGCATTCCCTACCCCTGTACTTTCCAACTACCCACCCCGCCCATAATTCCTGTTCCCTTCCCAACTTCATTAAAATTAAATTAATTTATTTAGAGACGGAGTCTTGCTCTGTCACCCAGGCTGGAGTGCAATGGCATGATCTTGATTCACTGCAACCTTTGACTCCTGGGTTCAAGCAATTCTCCTGCCTCAGCCTCCCGAGTAGCTGGGACTACCGGCATGTACCACAATGCCCAGCTAATTATTGTACTTTTAGTAGAGACGGGGTTTCTCTATGTTGGCCAGGCTGCTCTCAAACTCCTGACTTCAGGTGACCTGCCCTCCTTGGCCTCCTACAGTGCTGGGATTACAGGTGTGAGCCACCACACCCAGCCAATTTTATTTTATTTTTAAGATAAAGTTTCCTCTGTCACCCAGGTTGGAGTGCAGGGTTGCCAGCACACCAAAGTCTGCCCAGTAAATATTTGTGGGACCTCTTGGAT
Organism: Callithrix jacchus; assembly: GCF_049354715.1. Lineage (NCBI taxonomy): Eukaryota > Metazoa > Chordata > Mammalia > Primates > Cebidae > Callithrix > Callithrix jacchus. The sequence continues at coordinate 7,774,296 of NC_133523.1, read as the reverse complement.
GTGCTGGGAACACAGCAGAGGCCACAGTGCAAAGATCCCTGCCCTCGTGAGGAGACACTGCAGGGGTGGGAGCCACCACACCTGGCATGTGTGTGTGTGTGTATAGCTGTATATATTTATGATAGAGTCTCACTCTGTCACCCAGGCTGAAGGGCAGTGATACAATCCAGGCTCACTGCAACCTCCACTTCCTGGGTTCAAGTGATTCTCCTGCCTCAGCCTCCCGAGTAACTGGGATTACAGGCATGTACCATCCTGTCTAGCTAATTTTTGTATTTTTGGTGGAGATGGGGTTTCATCATGTGGCCAGGCTGGTCTTGAATTCCTAACCTCAAGTGATCTGCCTGCCTTGGCCTCCCAAAGTGCTGGGTTATAGGCGTTAGCCACCATGCCTGGCCCCTGACTTAATTTGCTTGTTAGTATGGTCACTCCTTCGCGTGTTGTCTATTTCACCTGGCTGCCTCATTTACCATCTGCTCCCCAACCCCCCACCACCCACTCCCTGCTGCAATGTCTGCTGACGAGGGCAGGGATCTTTACACTGTGGCCTCTGCTGTGTTCCCAGCACATTCAAGAGGCCCCTCAAATATTTACGGGTCAGACTTTGGTGCGCTGGCAACCCTGACCTCTCCTTCTACTCCGTGGTCCAGGAATGCTGAGTAATGGTAAGTATAAATCTCAGTTTGTCTCACCTCTGGGCCTTTGCATATGCTGTGCCCTCCTCCTGGAGTCTCCCAGCCAATATCCCCAGCTCCCCGGGGCAGGGCACCAAGGGTGAGGCAGTCTTGGAATCTCAGACATGCCCTCCCACCTCCCTGACCCCCATGGAGGGTTGACTCACTGGGTGGGGAAGAGCACCAGGCGGGTGTAGAAGAAGACCAAGGAGAAGATGAGGAAGAGAGCATCGCACACTCGCCGATACTGCGTGTAGTTGACCATCTTACAGGCCTGAGGAGGACAGCAGAGAGAAATGCGCTCAGGATCAGGGGCCAGGCAAGGAGGGGCCTGGTCTCAAGGAGAAGGTGCCATGAGGAAGGACCAGGTGAGTTGGGGTGGGACCTGACTTTCCAGGAACTACCTAGAAAGGTAAAGAGTGTGAATATAGGGTGGGTACAGTGGCTCACGCCTGCAATCCCAGCACTTTGGGAGGCCAAGGCAGGCAGATCACCTGAGGTCAGGAGTTCAAGACCATCCTGGCCAATGTGGTGAAACCCTGTCTCTACTAAAAATACAAAAATTAGCTGGGCATCGTGGCAGGTGCCTGTAATCCCAGCTGCTTGGGAAGCTGAGGCAGGAGAATCGCTTGAATCTAGGAGGTGGAGGTTGCAGTGAGCCGAGATTGCACCATTGCACTCCAGCCTGGGTGACAAGAGTGAAACTCCATCTCAAAAAAAGAAAGTGTGAATACATGTGTGTCTGCACATGTGTGTAGCTTTGTCCTCCAAGGAGGAAGGCTGAAAGGGGCAGGGCTTTATCTCCCCAGAAGATGGAGGGAGCCGGGCATCATCACCAAAGCAAGATGAGAGGGGTGGGACCTCTGCCCAAGGAAGCCGGGAGGGGTGTGGCTTAATCATCCAGGAAGACAGAGGGGGTGGGGCCTCACTGCCCAAGGAGGCAAGAAAGGGCAGGGCCTCAGCCAGCAAGACAGGGGGGCGAGGCCTTATCTCCCAAGGAGGCTGGGAGTGGCGGGGCTTCGCTTCATCTCCCTGCAAGGTTGGGAGGAATGGGAGGGGCACCTGGGAGGGGCTGGGTACAGCAACTGGGAGGGGTCAGGCAGGGGCCAGGCCCACCTCCAGCAGGTAGTCGGAGGAATCGTGTAACAGCAGCACTAGAGAGCCAATGCGCACCAGGTTGGCGCTGTAGGAGGTGGTCATCAGGATGACTGCCACGAAGTGATGCATCACCTGCTCTTTAAAATCCTGCGGGAGACGTTGGGTCATAGTGGGGACGAGGCTTGATGCTGGAGGGGGCCCCCCACCCCATGGGCCAAGGAGCAGGCCCTTTCAGAGTTGGTGTGGCCTCTGCCTCATGCAGGAGGCACCAGGAAGTTCTCAGGATCTGGTTGTGAGGCTGCCTCACCGCCCGGCACCCCAGCTCCCTGTCCATAGACTGGGGCTTCCAGAATCTTGTTTGGCCTCACCTTGCGCTTGACATCAAAGGGCAGCCTCATTAGCAGTGAGAGGTAGAAACCCATCTCGAAGAGGTACCACCAGTACATGGATGGCTTCAGGGTCTGTGGCAGGGCAGGGCAAGGTTAGCTGTGGGGAGCAAAGCCTCCCATCGGGCAGGGGCATGGCTCAAGACCCTCTCCACCCAAAACCAGGACACTTGAATCCCAATGAGTGAGCTTCCCATCCCTGGAGGTAATCAAGGGCAGTGGTTTGGTGGAAGCTCCTGCTTCGAGTTTCCTGGCCCCTCTCTATTCCACAGGGGAATCAGAGATAGAGTGGGACTCAGAGGAATGGTGGTTTAGTATCAGGGTTCGGATCTCATGATCATGGCTGCAGCAACTGTCATCATCACTCTGACCCGCCAAGCATTCACACACACTCTGCTACTCACCTGCTCTGGGTAATTGTCCCAGCACATTACTGGTGCCCACAGCCATGGCTCCTGCAGGGAAACGGGTGTCAGGCTGTGCGGAAGTGAGAATCCAGCCTCCCAGCCTGGGTCTGTGGCCTCTTTGGGATTCCTTCCATAATCTCATAGATGCTGTCTTTACCCAGCCCTGCTTTTTCCTGCCTCTCACTCATGAGTGGGGGTCTCATTCCAAGGAGGCCAGGAGAAGCCGGGCCTCATCAGCCAGGAAGACAGAGGGGGTGGGGGTGGTGGGTGGTGGTGGTGGTGGTGAAGTCTCATTGCCCAAGAAGGCTGAGAGGGGCAGGGCCTCATCAGATACCCAAACCTATAGTACATGGTAGATCCTCCCTAAGTACCTGTTGAGTGAACATTCACCACCACCCCCCCCCAAGCTCTCGCCGCGCTCTGGCTGCACCCCTCCACACACTCCCCTCCCACCAGAGCCAAGTCTGGGGCATAGAAGGTGTTTCTGGGGCAGGTGGGCGGGGCAGGTGAGCAGTCAGGTATACTCACGTGATATAGGATGGAGAGGCCGCCCACAAAGGAGGACAGGTAGAAGAGAAACCTCCAGCTGCGGACAGGGAGGAAGCTGTGAGAACAGCAGACACCCCCCTGCTGCCCTGCACCCTAAAAGCCCCAGCCAGACCCATCCTGGGCTTACCTTGCCTCACAGAACTTCTTGGTCAACTGGGGTCGATCCTGGTTCCGGCGTCTCCGGAACCATCGTTGAGTCTGCTGCAGTGTGAGGCCACACTGGGCAGCCAGGAGGGACAGCTGGGGCTGGGGAGTGGGTGATGGGGACAAGGGTTACAGAGGCCCTATGGTGGCTTCCCCCCATGTCCTCACAGGACTTGGCTCTGTCCTCTCCTCCACTGAAGTCCCATGTCTTGCCTACAGGATGGCTGTGTCTATATGGAGAGGCAGTGTTGGGGGTCCCAGGGTGGGGTCCTGCAGAACACTTAGACCTTAAGAGAAGCAAATCCTGCCGGGTGCCATGGCTCACGCCTGTAATCCCAGCACTTTGGGAGGCCAAGGTGGGCAGATCACAAGGTCAGGAGTTCAAGACCAGCCTGGCCAACACAGTGAAACCCCATCTCTACTAAAACTACAAAAATTAGTCGGTTGTGGTAGCATGTGCCTGTAGTCCCAGCTACGCACGAAGCTGAGGCAGGAGAAGCACTTGAACCCGGGAGGTGGAGGTTGCAGTGAGCTGAGACCTCGCCATCGCACTCCAGTCTGGGTGAGAGTGAAACTCCATCTCAAAAAAATGAGAAGCAAATCCTGTTCACAGGGCAGGCAGGTCGCTGGTGGGATTGGGATTAAGAGAGACTGGCATGCAGCATACCCTGCCCCCACAGAGGCTTTCCTGCGCCCCTCCAGAACGGTCAGTTCTCACCTCTGTGGGTAACCCCCAATCTGGGCACCGAAGAAGCAGAGCGAAGCAGATTCCCGGCACAATTAGTGCCTGAAGAATATCTTAGTTTATAGTGTTATTAGTTATATCTTTTTATCCTTTATATATAATAACAGATTATAGAATTAGTGCCTGAAGAATATCTTACTACTCATTTATATATGTATAATTATCTTAGTTCATAGTGGGAGCAATGCCTAGAGCAGAAGACATGGTACAGAGCATGAATTAAGGGATAAACAGCTATACAACCTATGTAAGCATATCGTGCTTATAGTCGGAGGAATGTCTAGAGCAGACACGGTGCACAGCATGATTTAAGGGAAAAGCAGTTATACCAGGACAAGCATCTTTGGCCCAGGCGGCAGCATTCAGTATCATAAAGATACCTGCTGTAGGGCAGACATGGAACAAGGGCCTCTCCTCCTGATAAAGGAGTTGTAGTACCTTGCATCCAGTTCTTGTGGAAGGCTGCCCTCAGGGGGCAATCCCAAGAGCGTTCGAGGGCTTAAAACCCCTCCAGTATAGCTACTGTGCTGGCTCAGGGCATCCTCCTAGAGAAAGCATTGGAAGCTGCCAGCAGGGGGCTGTAGACCTTGTCAGCTCTGTTGCTGCTTAAAGCATCCTCCTAGAGAATCCCTTAGAAGTAGCCTGCCCCTGGATAAGAGAGATTGCACATTACACCCTCTTCACTGCCTACGGCCCACCTCCTAGCCTAGGTGACCTAATGGGGGTGGACCCCTTGCTTATCGCTCACATGAATGTCTTGACCCTATCACTGTCCTTAAAGATGACTTCACTTACTACCCTTCCCCACAACCTATATCTAATACAGATGCTTCTGGATGTTTGGGGCCTCGCCTGTCTCCACTTATAGGTGGCATGCCCCATGCCCCCGAGCCCAGCTGTGCTTTCTTTGTCCTTCTGTGTCTTGTCTCTTTATTTCTTGGATCCTGTGCCTCAGCACAGCAATAGGGGACACCCCACGATCCTGTAGGGCTGTGGCTCTACACACCTCCAACCTAGGCAGGCAGTTGAGACCTTGCCCCACCCACCAAGCCCTCCCTGCAGAGGGAAATTGACAAGAAAAGGGGGAGTTAAGTGGTTTTTAGCTCTGTGGAAGCTGGTCTGTCACCCCTGGGGTACATGGTCTTCACCATTTCCCACCCCACTCTGGACCCAGCCACGCTTCCACAGTGCAGAGCCTGTCCAGCAGGCAGCCACGCCAGAGATGGGAATGGAGGGAGGGTCACAGGGCTGCTTGTTATTCCATCCCCCATGAGCACAGTCAGACCTTCCATTCCTTCCCAAGATAGGCAACAAGCAACTACTTTCAGCCTCCTAGAATGTGTCCATTGGGTAACTGTACCCACTGAGGCCCAGGGAGAATGGGAGGGGCAGGGCTCCATTTTCCAGGGAGGCTGGAAAGGCGAGGCCCATTTCCCAAGGAGGCAGAAGGTATGGGGCCTATTTCCCAGGGAGGCTGGTAGTGGCCGGTAGGGGGGACGGCGCTCCATCTCCCAAGGAGACTGGGAGGGGCAGAGCTCTATCTCCCTGGTAGACTAAGAGGGACAAGGGCTCTCTCTCCCAGGGAGGCTGGAGGGGTGGGACCCATTTCCCAGGGAGGCTGGGAGGGGTGGGGCCTCCTTTCCCAGGGAGATTGGTGAGGCAGCCCAGGGAACTCGGGATGAACGGGAAAGTGGGGATGTTGTGGGGGTGCCTGAACCCACCTTGGCTTCCCCTATTCCAACAAATGGGCCACATACCACCTGCAGGCCCCACCTCCAGGACAGTAGTGCCAGTTGGAGAGCATGGGAAACTCTCACCTCTTTGGGCCTGTGGCCTTCTGTGAGGAAGTGTTTCTCTAGTCTGGCGTTGGGCTTCACCTGCCTCCTGGTATGATCCTGCACACCTAGCCACCGGCTCAGGGGCAGGCCAACGAATCTGGGTACAAGAGAGAGCCCATCAGTCTAGGTGAAGAGACAGGATTTCCTGTGTGTGGGGGGCAAACATGCTATCGGTGGGGAAACCAAGTCTTGGAGGGGCAAAGTTACAGGCTCAGAGAGCACAGCTGGCACATGGCAGAGAGTGTGATGAGAAGGATCTTCCTTCTCATAGGTTTGGAGGCCTGAGTCAGAAAGGCTCATGGGGCAGGACTCAATTTTCCACTTCTGGCCTCACCCCCTGGGGCCCTGGAGGGGTAGTGGGGCTGCTGCAATAGACCGAACGTAAGAAGGCAGCTGACCCACTCCTGTACTCCCAGCACTTTGGGAGGCCAAGATGGGTGGATCACCTGAGGTCAGAAGTTCAAGACCAGCCTGACCAATATGGTGAAACCTATCTCTACTAAAAATGCAAAATCGGGCCAGGCTCAGTGACTCACGCCTGCAATCTCAGCACTTTGGGAGGCCAGGTGGGCGGATCACCTGACCAATATGATGTAACCCCGTCTCCCCTAAAAATACAGAATCATCAGGGCATGGTGGCACATGCCTGTAATCCCAGCTACTCTGGAGGCTGAGGCAGGAGAATCGCTTGAACCTGGGAGGCGGAGGTTGCCTTGAGCCAAGATGGTGCCATTGCACTCCAGCCTGGGCAACAAGAGCAAAACTCCATCTCAAAAAAAAAAAAAAAAAAAAACAAAATCATCAGGGCATGGTGGTGGGAGCCTATATTCCCAGCTACTCAGGAGGCTGAGGCAGGAGAATTGCTTGAACCTGGAGGCAGAGGTTACAGTGAGCCTTATATCAGTGCACTTCAGCCTGGGTGACAGAGTGAGACTCTGTCTCAAAAAAAAAAAAAAAGGCAGCGGGATCTGTCTGCAGGGTGTGGGTGTGCAGACCAACTCGTGGTACCTAGGTACCTTTGCCCAATCCCAAACCAGGGATAAGAGTCTCCTTACCGCCGGTCTCACTGTGGCTTGGGCCCTGGTCTGAGTCCCCCTGCCAGTCTAGGGGCTCCCAGGGTCAGGGACAGGGGCAGATCTGGTCTCTCTCCAAGTCCCTCCTCCCAGCATCCCCCATTCCAGGGTAGGGACTTGGAGATTAGGGACCCTGGTCAATCACCACATTGCCAACAAGAGGGTGCCCCAACATCACAGATGGAAACCAAATTTAATATCCACCATCTATCCCAACATCATCCCTCATTTGGGGAAACTGAGGCCCAGAGGAGCCTAGCAAGGAACTGACTGCAGACTAGTCATGATGCGGAGACATTTAAGGAGCGGTTATTATCTGCTAAGCATAAGGCCAGGTCCATGTTATGCACTGGCTCACTTAACCCTAACTGTCCCACCGTCCTAATGGATAAACTGAGGCTCACAGGGTTAGAGACATGCCCGAGGTGACACTGGGAGTAGGCAGAAGACCTAAAATTTGAAGTTAGGATTCTTGTTTTTGTATTAAGAGGCAGGGTCTCCTTTGGGAGGTAGAGTGTGGGAGGATTGCTTGAGCTCAGGGTTCAAGACCAGCCTGGGAAACATGCTAAGACCTTGTCTCTACTAAAAATACAAAAATTAGCCGGGGTGGTGGCACACACCTGTAATGCCAGCTACTTGGGAGGCTGAGGTAGGCGAACTTCTTGAACCTGGGAGGCAGCGATTGCAGTGAACCAAGATCACGCTATTGCAGTCAAAATTAGCCAGGTGTGGTGGCGCATGCCTGTAGTCTCAACTCCTGGGCTCAAGCGATCCTCCTGCCTCAGCCCCTGCCCACCAAGTAGCTAGGACTACAGGCACGAGCCACCACTCTCAGTTAATTTTTGTATTTTTAAAATAGAGACAAGGTTTCACCATATTGCCCAGTCTGCTCTTGAACTCCTGGACTCAAGTAATCCACCCGCCTCGGCCTCCCAAGTTGCTGACGTTACAGGCATCAGCCACCATACCTGGCATGTTCTTTTTTTTTTTTTTTAAACAGGGACTAAAACCCCTGCGTTTGAAACTGGAAAACCCTCTGCCCACCCCACTGTCCTTCACAGAGTCCCTGGGATGTCTTTGGGATGGGATAACACCCCCAGCTCACATTTGTCTTTTTTTTCTTTTTCTTTTCTTTTTTTTTTTTTTTTTGATGGAGTCTCGCTCTGTTGCCCAGCTGGAGTGCAGTGACACAATCTTGGCTCACTGCAACTTCCATCTCCCAGGTTCAGGTGATTCTCCTGCCTCAGCCTCCTGAGTAGCTGGAATTACAGGTGTGCCCCTAGATAATTTTTGTATTTTTAGGAGAGACAACATTTCACCATGTTGGCTAGGCTGGTCTTGAACTCCTGACCTCAAGTGATCCACCCACATCAGCCTCCCAAAGTGCTGGGATTACAGATGTGAGTGACTGTGCCCAACCTCCCATCCCTGTTTTAGGAAGATTGCTGGTACACCCAGCCCCAATCTGTGGCCTGTGTTCCAGTAAACCCGAAATCAGAGGCCAGAAGTGTGGATGGAGGTGACTGGGGGTAGGGTGGAGCCAGGGAAAGCACTTTGGTGAAAAGCCAGCTTCTGCTGGGTGCATGCTGCAATGGCAAATTGCACGCGGGGGCAGGAGCATATGCTGGAGTGGCCGCGGGGGTGATGGGTCACTCACCTCTCAAAGATGAGGCGCATGGCCAGGAGGACCAGCGCCAGGGGCAGGGCTGCCAGCATGTCCTGGGGGTGAGGGTAGACACGGCCATCCTGGTCTTCCAGCTGTGTCCATGTGATGTTGGGCGGTAACCAGAACCTGTCCTGCCAAAACCACTCGTTGAAACTGGACAGCATTCTGTGGACACAGGTTCCAGCTAGCTGGGAGCTCTGCAAGCAGAATGGGTGGGGCAAGTGGGCCTCAGAGGTTGGAGCCTCAGAACTCCTACTTGGGCCCCTAACAGCACAGCTGACAACCAGGAGGCGGGACTGGAAGATGGAACTCCCCTTGCCTGGGACTTTGGAACTGTCCTCTGGCCCCAGAAGAGAGAGGCCTTAGCCACCACTCCATTCTCATCCCCCTGCCCCCAACTGCCTGGTCAGTGTTAGAGGCAGAGTTGAAGTGTGTGTCTTCAGGCAAATGACTTGACCTCTCTGAACCTCAAGTTCATCTGTGAAACAGAGACAGTAATACCCAGGCTTCTCAACCTAAAGTGCTTGGCCCACTGATCCTTAACAAGAGTGATAACAACACAGCCCAACACAATAGTTACTACTCTGCACTTAACTGATGCCAAGATGGTAGCCAGAAGGCAGGGGAGTGGCCGCGTGGGGTCAAGAACTTGAGTCTCGGCCAGGCACGGTGGCTCAAGCCTGTAATCCCAACACTTTGGGAGGCCAAGGCGGGTAGATCATGAGGTCAGGAGTTCAAGACCAGCCTGGCCAACATGGTGAGACCACATGTCTACTAAAAATACAAAAATTAGCCAGCAATGGCGGCAGGCGCCTTTAATCCCAGCTACTTGGGAGGCTGAGGCAGAGAATTGCTTGAACCTGGGAGGCGGAGAGTGCAGTGAGTCGGATGGTGCCATTGCACTCCAGCCTGGGCAAGAGAGCAAGACTCCATCTCAAAAAAGGGATCCAGAGCTCCTGGCCATCCTTTGGAAGGTGGACTCCCCTCTATGTGGGAATTTCAGGGGTCTTGCTCGTTATCGCAGAGCCCATGAAGCGGGTGGGTAAGAGAGCCTATCGCATGACTAAGCTTGCTGGATAACAGAGCGGAGTCAAAGTCGGGCAGCTCCAGCCAGCATGTCCCAGCCTGTTTGTGGAGCCCAAAGAGCTGCTCCCTTTCCTGAGATCTTAAGCCAAGAGTTTGGCCTACCACAGTGGTTCCCACTCAGAAAGTTTGTTCATTCACTCATTCCTCTGTCCACCTATCCCCCGTCTATCTACTCATCTATCCCTCTGTCTACCCATCCAAACATCTGTCTGCCTAGCCATTATCCATCCACCCATCATCCACCTATCCACCCATTCATCTACCATCCACCTATCCACCCACCCATTCATCCATCTACCTATCTTCCATCCATCATCCATCTATCTGCCCACCCATGTATCCATCTACCCATCATCCATCCACCTACCATTTATCCATCCATCCACCCACCCAAACATCTCTCCACCCACCCATCATCCATCCACCCATCCAAAAATCTGTCCATCTACCCATCATCCACCCATCCACACATCTGTCCATCCAGCCATCAACTATCCACCTACCCATTCATCCACCCACCCATCATCCACGCATCTGTTCACCCATCATTCACCCGTGTGTCCTTCCACCCACCCATCCTTCCACCCATCTATTCTTCCAGCTACGCTTCTATCCATTTTCCCATCTATCCTTGCACCCATCCGTCCGTCTGTCCATCTATCCATCCAGGCAGAGAGATGTTCTGCAATTGACCTGTACATGCCAGGTCAGGGCTGGGCCTTGGTGCCACAACAGGGGAAAAAGCCAACACATTCCTGCCCACCTCGTAGACCAATAGAGAGGGCAGGCAAGAAACAGGTAAACAGATTCACACATGAATGAGATACTGAAGTGTAACAGGGCCAGGGAGAAAACGGAGTGGCATGATTTTAAATGTGATCAAAGAGAGGCTCTCTAAGGAGTGCCATCTGAACTGGGACTTAAAGATGAGGAGGTCAGGCCAGGCACAGTGGTTCATACCTGTAATCCCAGTACTTTGGGAGGCCAAGGCAGGTGGATCACCTGAGATTAGGAGTTCAAGACCAGCCTGGCCAATATGATGAAACCCCTTCTCTACTAAAAATATAAAAATAATTAGTGGGGTGTGGTTGCATGCCCCTGTAACCCAAGCTACTTGGGAAGCTGAGGCAGGAGAATCACTTGAACCTGGGAGGCAGAGGTTTCAGTGAGTTGAGATTGTGCCACTACACTCCAGACTGGGAAACAGAGTGAGACTCTGTCTGAAAAACAAAACAAACAAAAAAAAGATGAGGTTGGGTCAGGCGCAGTGGCTCACACCTGTAATCCCAACACTTCAGGAGGCTGAGGCAGGTGGGTCGCTTGAGCCCAGGAGTTCAAAACTAGCTTGGGCAACATAGCAAGAACATGTCTCTAAAAAAAAATGTTAAAAGTAGTCAGGTGTGGTGGTATGGATCTGTAGTTCTAGCTACTCAGGAGGCTGAGGTGAGAGGACGGCTTGAGCCCAGGAGTTTGAGGCTGCATGGAGCTATGATCACACCACTGCACTCCAGCCTGGGGGACAGAGCAAGGCCCTATTTTTGGGAAAAACAAAAAAGACGAGACAGTTGTGGGGTGTGCACACAAGGAGGTGGGGCTGGGGGAGGGGCTTTCTAAATACACAGCAAGTACAAAGGCCCTGAGGCAGGACCATGCCTGATGTGTTGGAGGAACAGCAGAGGCTCCTGTGGCTGGTGTAGAGTGAGCAATGGGGAGAGAGGGAGGACGGGAGGCCAGGGAGGTGATGAGGAACAGCACAGGGCATGCAAGGTGCGGGGGCCACAGGGAAGAATCTGGATTATTCCTCCCAACATTTTGAGATGGAGTCTCTGTCACCCAGCCTAGAGTGCAGTGGCGTGATCTCAGCTCACTGCAACCTCTGCCATGTGGGTTCAAGCAATTCTCATGCCTCAGCCTCCTGAGTAGCTGGGATTACAGACGTGCGCCACTATGCCTGGCTAATTTTTTTGTATTTTTAGTAGAGACAGGGTTTCACTATGTTGGCCTGGCTGGTCTTGAACTCCTAACCTCAAGTGATCCACCCGCCTCAGTCTCCCAAAGTGCTGGGATTACAGGCGTGAGCCACTGTGCCTGGCCTTCCCCCAGCGTTTTGCAATAAACATTTCAAACCTACAGAAAAGTTGAAAGAGCTCGATGCGGTGGCTCACGCTTGTAATCCCAGCACTTTGGGAGACTGAGGTGGGGGGATCATAAGGTCAGGAGATTGAGACCATCCTGGCCAACATGGTGAAACCCCATCTCTACTAAAATACAAAAAAATGGCCAGGCATGGTAGTGCTTGCCTGTAATCCCAGCTACTCGGGAGGCTGAGGCAGAGGAATTGTTTGAACCTGGGAGGCGGAGGTTGCAGTGAGCTGAGATCACCCCACTGCACTCCAGCCTGGTGACGCCGCAGAACACCATCTCAAAAAAAAAAAGAGTTGAAAGATTTTTACAATGAATACCTGTATTCTCAATACCAGATTCTCCCCTTTGCATTCCATTCTATTTATTTAATCACCAGTCTGCCCCTGCATCTGCCTGTCCATCCCTCTATGCACCCATTGGTCTATCTAGTTATTCCTGACGCAACGTAGGCAGCAGACCTCAAGCCGTCTCGCCCCGAAACACGTCCGCACACAGATCATTAACTAGGATCAATATTTGCTTAAGGGGTTTTTCTTTCAAGGTAAAATTTACCCCAGTGAAATGCATGCTTTTTTTTTAGACAGGGTCTCGCTCTGTGGCCCAGGCTGGAGAGCAATGATCATGGCTGCCTGCAGCCTTGACCTCCTGGACTCAAATGGTCTTTTCATGTCAGCCCCCGAGTAGGCAGGACCAACATGCACACGCCACCATGACTGGCTAATTTTAACATTTTATGTGTGTAGAGAGAGGGTCTCCCTATGTTGCCCAGGCTGGTCTCAAACTCCTGGCTCAAGTGATCCTCCTGCCTTGGCTTCCCAAAGTGTTGGGATTACAGGTGTGAGCCACTGCACCTGGCCTGCACCTCTTCAGGGCACAGTCACTGAGTTTGGACAAAGCCATGTACCTGGCTAATCCAGTCTCCTACCACAAATATTCCCTCTAGAAACTTATCTCTTGCCTCTTCCCAATCAATCTCTGTCCCTGTTCTGTCATCCAAAGGTAACATCCATTCCATTCTTTTTTTTTTTTGACAGGGTGGAGTGCAGTGGTGCAATCATACCTCACTGCAGCCTCAACCTCCTGCGCTCAAGCGATCCTCCCACCTCAGCCTCCCAAATTGCTGTGATTACAGGTGTGAGCCACCTTGCCCTGCCCCCGGACCCCACATTTGTTTTGGTCATCATAGCTTGGTTTTGTCAGTTCTTCTTGACAACCTTGCAATGTTACAAAATAAAAATAGGCTGGAGCTGGCTCATCCCTGTAATCCCAGCACTTTGGGAGGCCAAGGTGGGTGGATTACTTGAGGTCAGGAGTTCAAAGCTAGGAGTTCAAAACCAGCCTGGCTAACATGGTGAAACCCTGTCTCTACTAAAAATACAAAAATCAGCGAGGCATGGTGGCAGGCACCTGTAATCCCAGGAGGCTGAGGCAGGAGAATCGCTTGAACCCGGGAGGCGGAGGCTGCAGTAAGCTATGATCATGCCATTGCACTCCAGCCTGAATGACAGAGTGAAACCTGTCTCCAAAAACAGAGTAAAGAAAAAAATATAAATAAAATAAAAAATAGGGTACAGTGGCTCATGCCTGTAATCCCAGCACTTTGGGAGGCTGAGGCAGGAGGATTCCTTGAAGCCAAGAGTTCAAGACTAGCCTGGGTGGTGGTGGGCAGCTGGGTATGGTGGCTTGCCCCTGTAATCCCAACACTTTGAGAGGCCAAGGTGGGCAAACTGCTTTCCAGGGTGAGACTGCACCATTTTACACTCCCATCAGGGGAATGTGGGGTTTCTATAAATAAAGCCCTTGGTTTTATTTTGAATAACGCAGGGATCCTCAGGGTGTTCATTGCCATGCAGGGCATAGCATTTTGTAGGCCAGAAGAGGGTGCTCTAGCGTGTCCAGGTGGGATAACAGAGATAAGGGGAAAGATTCCAGAGACATGGGTTCCCCCCCTCCCCCGCAAGAGCCAAATGCCTTCCAAAAAGGAGCCAGAGAAGGGTTGGGAGAGGAAATTGGCAAGATACTGGTCAAAGGATTTGAAATTTCAGTTAGCAGGAGTAGTAAGTCCAAGATATCTGCTGTATCATGATGTATTAAATACTAGAAAATTGCTAACAGACTAGATTTTCTGCAGGGAGGCAATCTCACTCTGCCATCCAGGCTGGAATGCGCAATCATAGCTCACTGCAGCCTTGATTTCCTGGGCACAAGCCATCATCCTGCCTCAGCCTCCTGAGTAGCTCAGACTACCAGCTCCAGCCACCACACCCAGCTGTTTCCTGCCTTTTCTGGCTTTAGAGGCCGCCTGCATCCCACAGTTCCTGGTCCCTTTCTCCATCTTCAGAACCAGTAGTGGCTAGTTGGGTGTTTCTCCCACCTCATCATTCTGAAAAAGTCTCTCCCGCCTCCGTCTTCATCATTTTAGGACCCTTGTGATGACACTGGGTTTACTGAGATAATCTCCCATCTCAAGGTCAGCTGATTAACAAATTTAATTCCATCTTCAGCATCACCCCACTTGGATACTGAAACTATCAGCCTTCCAATCTGAAGAAATGGATGGACCAGAATGGGTGAGCTGATTTCAGGACGGGAGTCAGGCTAGTGTCAGATAATATAAGTGGGCAGGGGAGGGGCACAGCTAAAATGTTCCTGTGGGCATGTGGAAGAGGCACGATCTATTCAGATTGGGGTAGGTGGGGCCTGGGTAGGACTTGTCAATGAGTGGTTGCTGTTGAAATCCATGAAGATAGATGGAGTCCTCTATCTATCAGCAAGGGGTCGACAAGACCCTGTTTTGGGGGGAAAAAAAACCCAAAGCAAGAGGGTGCACATGAAGGGCAGTCAGAATACCATGCCATGGGGCACCTGACATTTAGGCATCAGCGAAGCATTAGGAGCAGCTGCTAGCATTGGATACTTTGGTTGGGGAGGGACACTAGAAGTCAGCGGCCCAACAAGCAGTCAGGCGTGTGGGAGAGCGGATAGTCTAGACCCACGATGAGGCCCAGGTATCTGAGACAGAGTAGAAACATAAACAGCTGGGTGGATGTGGGGACTTCAGCCCAGGTGGTTGATTTCTCTAGAAAACAAAACCATCTTTACTAGCAGACAAGGTTGGCTTGATCCTGTGCACCCATGGGGCTCAAGGACACACAGCCAGCTTGGCACTTCTGGTCCCAACTGTACTCAGCCTCACGGCCAGAACCATGACACTGCAGGGTATCTGAAATCCCCTATTTTTTTTTTAAGAGACAGGATCTCACTTTGTCACCCAGACTGGATGACATGAGCTATGCCCGATCATAGCTCACTGCAGCCTCAAACTCCTGGGTTCAAGCCATCCTCCCACCTCAGCCTCCCAAGTCACTGGTGCAGCCTTCTCTTAGAGACCCTGCTATCTATGTGACAGACCCCTGGGTGCAGATAGAAGGGGGCTAGGTGTCCCAGGAATCCAGACACCCCAGCTCCATGTTTTCTCCTCACCCAAGGGTCTTAGATGCATCCTTGTACATCTTGGTGCATTCAAGTCATGATGGGCTTAGCGGATGAGGGAGAACCACAGGAACAATGGCTTTTCACAATCTCAGGCCTCTGCTGATGTGCCCAGCTTCAAAGCCACCAGTTCACTGGCTGATACTCTGCCCCCACCAGACAATATAGTTTCACACATCCTAGTCATTACAAATACTGGCCTCTGCCTAGAATACTCATTTAGTATTTACTGCACCATGCTGGGTGCTGAAGACACAAAATAGTGGGGAAAGCAAGCAACACCTCTGCCCTGAGGGCTTACACACTTTCTTTCTCTGTTTGGCAAACTCCTATGCATCCTTCAAAACCCAGCTCAGTTATCACCTCTTCCTGAATGTAGCCCCTGGTTGACCTGCTTTGGATCCTGTTAAAGCGCTCTCCCCAACCCTGTCTCGCTCACTGTGATGTCAGGAGCTGGCCAAGCAATGGTTTTACAGGGAGGGTTGAAGAAGAAAGCATAACCAGTTGTAAACTCTACTCTTCTGTGCCTGATTCAGTACTTTCTAACCCTGCACTTTCTAAACCAGGGAGCTCTCCAAGGAGGCTTCGGACTGATATACCCTGACTGCAGAGGTCTGGCCCCAGAGGTCCTACCCTCTCGCTAATCTATCTCTGTCTGTTCCCTTCCCTCTTCTCTCTCTTAAAGCATAAATAAGAGATATTGTAGTTTGAGAAAAAGAACAGGGTCTGGAGCCCAGCAGACTGGCCAGAGTCCTGGCTGCAATGCTTCAAAGCCTTGGGAGCCTCAACGTCTTCATCTGTTGGTGGGACAGGTGCCCTCCCTGAAGGGTGGTTAAGCAGCCCAGAGACCCTGCACCTGGGGCACTGAGGCAGAGGCTGCCATAGGACAGGGACTCAGGTACGGCTGTAACCAGGCACCCCAGGCCAGCACGGCTCAGCTTCTCCTCCTGAGGGAAGGGAGGAAATGAGGCTGAGGGATGTGTTCCTCAATTTCTAGCTTTTCTCTTTTAGATCCCAGCTCTTCTGTTCACTCCCCGTCATCTGTCTTCCTAGGCCTCAGTTGTCCCATCTGAAAAATGGGTACAGCCAGATTCCCTCTTTGCTCTACCAGGCTATTATAAGGCTCAGGAGGCAGGCAGTTTATAAACACTCCATGCTGGCATCACAACAGATCAGATTCCTGCCTCACCCGTTTGCCAGCCATGTTACCTGGCCTCTCTGTGCCTCAGTTTCATCTGTAAAATGGAACAATCAATAGTCCCTGTTCCCCATGGAGAGGTTGGGAATGGTAACTGGAGTGGAGTGAGCACTTAGTAAAATTTAGAGGACTGGGTGCGGTGGCTCACACCCAGCACTTTGAGGGGCCAAGGTGGGAGGACGGCTTGAGGCCAGGAGTTCGAGACCAGTCAGGGCAACATAGTAAGATCCCATCTCTACAGAAAACTTAAGAATTAAGTGGGCATAGTGGTGCACACCTATAATCCCAGCTACTCAGGAGACTGAGGTGAGAGGATTCTTGAGCCCAGGAGTTTGAGGCTGCAGTGAGCTGTGATCACACCACTGCACTCCAGCCTGGGTGACAGAGCAACCCGTTCTGGAAAAAAAAACCCAAAAACCCCAAAAAACAACTTAGTGGCCGTAATGGTTACTATAGACAGGAGGCTGGGGCAGGATGGGGAGCGGTCTGGAAAGGAGAGGTGCTGGCCTATGGAGGCTTCTAGATGGTTCTTCCAAGCCCTTAGGACGGTTCCCAGCATTTGAGGTGCCTCAGGCTGCTGGAAGCTTTCCTTGCGTCTGCCACCTTTCCTTAAAGCAGCAGTGATGTGTTTGGGCTGGGCTGGACAAGAGCTGCTCAGGGTCATCTGCAGAGCCACCTCATGGGTGGCAGGGCCAGTGTGACCATCCCAAGTCTCTATTCTCCTCTCACCCCACCCACCCCCAAGCCTGGCTGCTGTTTGAAGCCTCCCTGGCCCCACTCCCAGCTCGGCCCCTGCCACCTGGGAACCGAAGTGATAATCCTTCTTAGTGGCTAAAAATAGCCTTGGATTGGGGGAAACAGAAGACACGGGGCTTTGTACCGACATGGGAGGTGGGTTGAGGGGGTGACGAGCAGAGGATCCCTGGCCCCTCTCCAGGGGTCTGAGTGAGCAGGATCCCCACAGCTGCCCTGAACCCTGAAGGACCCTTGCACTGCTCAGCAGATCAGAGCTACGCAGATAGGTTTGTTTTGTTTTTGCTTTCAATCTAGCTGGAAATGAAGGACGTGTCCAGGGTTGTGAAAAAGGAAATTCAGACCCCAGATGTCTGGGCCTCCCAGAGATGAAAACACACACACGCTTGCATACATTCACTCAGTCTCCCGCCCCCGAAGCCTGGCCTGCTGCCTGGGGTCACCTGACTCCTGCGGCCAGAGGCTCAGGCGGGAACACGTGATGTGCTGTAAGGGAAGGAGGCTTTGTAGATAACCACAGCCTGCCTCTGTGTCGGGCCCTGGCTCTTCCACTCTGGGCCTCTCTGAGCAGGGGTCCCACAGGTTTCTAGCGACCAGAGATGCAGCCAATTGAGGTACCACTTCCCCCAAAGATCCCAAGTGGACCCCAAGTCTAGGGTTTCACCTTACCTGAGCCCCTTATTTCCGGACACATTCCTGGCCTCCGCATTCTGGCCCTGCTGCCTTCCCACCTCTGCCCCTCCAGCTTCATCTACAGCAACTGCTGCTTGCTGGCTTCCAACTCACCAAGTGCACGTGTATCATGTTTGCACCCCAGACAGTCACATACATTCTCATCTCAGCTCAAATGTCACCTCCTCCAAGAAGCCTTCCCAGACTGCCACCAAAGAGGCCACTGTATTGTGTCTCCTGATCCTGTGTAGTTCCTTCAGCCCTCTTGTCCCAGTTGATCTGTTTCACTGGGGTGTCTTCTTCACCCCAAGACAAGACATAAGTCCCATGAATACAAAGAGTTTGAGTCACTGCTGTAGCCTCAGCGCCCCAGACAGGGTTGAACATATTAGGTGCTAAATGTTTGCTAGATTAATGGATGAGTAGAATAGACAGAGGGACAGGTGGAAGGGGGCAAGGATGTTAGTTCAGGTGGTCAAACTCTCTAGAAAAGAAACCCCCTTAACAGGCTTGGTTGGCTTGATCTCCATGAACATTCCTGTAAAGGAAACTTAGGAACTGGGAAGCCCAAGGCTCAAAGGAAGAAGTAACTGGATGCAGGTCACAGGTCCCAGGTCACTCAGCCAGCAAGGGAGAGTCAAGGCTAGAAGTCTCCTTGGGTGACGAGGGGGCTGCTCTGCCTTCACAGTGGGCTCAGGATTCACAGGACCCTGTGGAGGCCTCCCCAGGACTGCCTCTGCTGATTAAAGTTTCCCCAAAAAGCAAGCTCCTGCTTCTACTTGCCCTCTAAGCTTTCAGGGTACTAGGAGCTCAGCATGCAATTTTTCTTTTTTTTTTTTTTTTGAGATAGAGTTTTGCTCTTTTTGCCCAAGCTGGAGTGCAGTGGTGTGATCTTGGCTCACTACAACCTCTGCCTCCCAGGTTCAAGCGATTCTCCTGCCTCAGCCACCCAAAGAGCTAGGATTACAGGCATCTGCCATCATGCCCAGATAATTTTTGTATTTTTAGTAGAGACGGGGTTTCATCATGCTGACAAGGCTGGTTTCGAACTCCTGCCCTCAGGTGATCTGCCTGCTTCGGCCGACCAAAGTTCTGGGATTACAGGAGTAAGCCACTGTGTCTGGCTGCAATTTTTCTTTCTTTTTTTTTTTTTTTGAGACGGAGTTTCTCTGTTGTTACCCAGGCTGGAGTGCAATGGCACGATCTCGGCTCACTGCAACCTCCGCCTTCTGGGTTCAAGCAATTCTCCTGCCTCAGCCTTCCCAAGTAGCGCACCACCATGCCCAGCTAATTTTTGTATTTTTAGTAGAGACGGGGTTTCACCTTGTTGACCAGGATGGTCTCGATCTCTTGACCTCGTGATCCACCCGCCTCAGCCTCCCAAAGTGCTGGGATTATAGGCGTGCGCCACCGCGCCCGGCCTGCAATTTTGCTTTCTTAAAGAGATGGGGTCTCATTCTGTTGCACCATCACAGCTCACTGCAGCCTTGAACTTCTGGACTTAAACAGTCCTCTTGCCTCAGGCTTCCAAGCAGCTGGGACTATAGGCACATGCCACCACACCCAGCTACTTTGTTATTATCTTTGTAGAGATGCGGTCTTGGTATGTCGCCCAGTCTGATCTTGCACTCTTGGTCTTGAGTCATCCTCCCACCATGGCTTCCCAAAGTGCTGAGATTACAGACATGAGCCACTACGCCCAGCCGCTACGCCCCCGGCAGCTCAGGAGGCTCAGGGAGCTGGATCATGTTCCCTGGGTATGCCCCACCTCCTCCCCTATTGCACCTTCATGGAACCATTCCCTGGCAATCACCTCCCCCATCAACAGCCTCAAAACCTACGACCAATACTGGACCATGAGGGTCCCCGACAGGTGCCCGCCCAACTCTGGCCTGGTGCTGGCTGTGGGAAGAAAATAAAGAGGGGCCTCCACCTTCTCTCCCTTCTGGAATCATCTCTCTCTTCTGAAGCTCTGTTCAAACTGCAGTTATCTTGGCCCCATGCCACTCAGATGCTACAATTCCCAAGACCAGCCCCAAGCCTTTCCATCAGTGTCCTTTTTCCTCCACCCAGCAGGTTCCCACTTGCCTTTAACATTCTGCATTAAATTCCCTATTTAAGAGGCCCCACCCCGCCACTTCCTACACTAGGCAGAGCCCCCTCCCCAGACGATCCCCTCCCTGCCTGTGGGTCTGTCTTCTGAGCCAGCCCTGGCTCCCTGGAACTTGGAGTGCTCAAATCTGCCTCTAGGTCTCTTCCCAGTTAGTAATGATCAGGCCAGGGTGAGACCTCCAGGGACCCCAGCATCCCAGAGTAAGCGGGAGAGGTCCAGCAGGGAGGCTTCAAAGACTGAGGGAGAAGAGAAGATCTGGTCTCTGGGGGTTGGAGGGGAAAAATGAGCAGTTCCCAGCCCTAAAGGTGGAGTAATGGGGCGGGCTGATGGTGGGGGATTAGCATTTGATTATTATTCGAAAAGGGACAGGATTAAGTATACATGTGAGATGTGAGAGGAGCCCACTGGGCTATTAACGGTTAAAAAACCCTGGCATTGGCAGGGTGCAGTGGCTCACTCCTGTAATCCCAGAACTTTGGGAGGCTGAGGCAGGCAGCTCAGGCAGGTGGATCACAAGGTCAGGAGTTCGAGACCAGCCTGGCCAATATGGTGAAACCCCATCTCTACTAAAAATAGAAATTAGTCAGGCGTGGTGGCAGGTGCCTGTAGTCCCAGTTCCTCCAGAGGCTGAGGCAGAACAATCACTTGAACGTGCGAGGCAGAGGTTGCAGTGAGCCGAGATCGTGCCACTGCACTCCGGCCTGGGTGACAAAGTGAGACTTTGTCTCAACAAAACAAAACAAATCAAAACCAAAAAACCCAGCATTATTGAGGTGTAATCAACAGGCAAGAAGCCGCATGTGTTTAAAATGTGAGATCCAACACTTTTCTCTTTTTTTCCGAGATGGAGTCTCTATTGCCCAGGCTTAAGTGCAGTGGCACAATCTCTGCTCACTGCAACCTCCACGTCCCGGGTTCAAGCAATCCTCCTGCCTTAGCCTCCTGAGTAGCTTGGATCACAGGCATGTACCACCACACCTGGCAGATTTTTTGTGTATTTTTAGTGGAAATGAGGTTTCACCACTTTGGCCAGGCTGATCTTGAACTCTTGACCTCAGGTTATCTGTCCGCCTCCACCTCCCAAAGTGCTGGGATTACAGGTGTGAGCCACAGCACCCAGCAAATCCAACACATTTTGACATATGTACACACCCATGAAATCGACCCGTCAATCAAGGTAATGAACAGGAGGCTGGGCAAGATCTACCTAGTCCAGCAGCCTTTACCAGGTCCAAGGTAACAGAATCTTTATCTACAATCATCTCTATGTTCCTGCAGCAGATAACTGTGATAGAATTGACAGCAAGGTGCCTTGCCAGCTAAGAAATAAACAGAGATTACTTTTCGTTTTTTTTTTTTGAGACAGAGGTCAATCTGTCACCCAGGCTGGAGTGCAGTGGTGCGATCTTGGCTCACTGCAACCCCTACCTCTCAGGTTCAAGTGATTCTCCTGCCTCAGCCTCCCAAGTAGCTGGGACTGCAGACTTGCGCCACCACGCCAGCTAATTTTTATTTTTAGTAGAGATGGGGTTTCTCCATGTTGGTCAGGCTGGTCTCAAACTCCTGATCTCATGATCCGCCCACCTCGGCCTCCCAAAGTTCTGGGATTACAGGCATGAGCCACTACACCCAGCCTAGAAGTTTTATTTTTTCATTAGTTAATTAATTTTTTTATGGGGTTTCTCCATGTTGGCCAGGCTGGTCTCGAACGCCTGACCTCAGGTCATCCACCTGCCTTGGCCTTCCAAAGTGCTGGGATTATAGGCATGAGCCACCATTGCCTGGCCTGAACTGGAAGTTTTAAAACAGGAAAAAGACAGAGGAAAAAAGCAAAAAGACAGTTGGGCACAGTGGCTCCCACCTGTAATCCCAGCATTTTGGGAGGCTGAGGTAGGCAGATCACCTGAGGTCTGGAGTGTGAGACCAGTCTCACCAACATGGCAAAACTTCATCTCGGCCAGGCGCGGTGGCTCAAGCCTGTAATCCCAGCACTTTGGGAGGCCGAGGCGGGTGGATCACGAGGTCAAGAGATCAAGACCATCCTGGTCAACATGGTGAAACCCCATCTCTACTAAAAATACAAAAAATTAGCTGGGCATGGTGGCACGTGCCTGTAATCCCAGCTACTCAGGAGGCTGAGGCAGGAGAATTGCCTGAACCCAGGAGGCGGAGGTTGCGGTGAGCCGAGATCGTGCCATTGTACTCCAGCCTGGGTAACAAGAGCAAAACCCCATCTCAAAAAAAAAAAAACCAACAACTTCATCTCTACTAAAAATACAAAAATTAGCTGGGCATGGTGGCAGGCACCTGTAATTCCAGCTACTTGGGAAGCTGAGGCAGGAGAATCACTTGAACCCGGGAGGTGGAGGTTGCAGTGAGCCGAGATCATGCCTGCACTCCAGCCTAGGGGATAGAGCAAGACTCCATCTCCAAAAAGAAAGTAGAATGGTGGGTGCCAGGGAAAGGGGAAGGGGAATGGGAGTTAGAGTTGAACAGGTGAAGTACAGAGTCTCAGTTTTGGAAAATGTAAGGATTCTGGAAGCGGGGGGCTGTGGTTCATGCCTATGGTCCAGCTACTCAGAAGGATCACTTGAGCCCAGGAGGTGGAAGCTGCAGTGAGCTATGGTCGCACTCCTATACTCTGGCCTTGGAGACGGGGTGATTCTCTTTTTTATTTTGAGATGAGGTCTCTGTTGCCCAGGCTGGAGTGCAGCGGTGCTATCTAACTGCAACCTTTACCTCCCAGGCTTAAGCGATCCTCCCACTTCAGCCTCCTGAGCAGCTGGGGCTATAGGCATGTGCCACCATGCCTGGCTAATTTTTGTTTTGTTTTTTTGTTATTTGTTTGTTTGTAGAGACAGGGTTTTACTATGTCACCCAGGCTGGTCTCGAACTCTTGGAATCAAGCGATCTACCTGGTTTGGTCTCCCAAAGGGCTGGGGTTACAGGCATGAACCACCACGCCTAGCCTGGCTCTATTTCCTTAAAAAAAAAAAAAAAAAAAAAAAATTAAAAATCAAGGGAGAGCCTTTCTTGCAAAATAAAATAAAAAGGAAAGGTTCTGAAGACTGGCTGTGGAGCAATGTGACCATATTTAACAGTACTGACGTGCACTGTTAAGTGCACATGGTTAAGATGGTACATGTTATCTTACATGTATTTACATGTATTTGATCACAATTTAAAAATTATTTAATTTTAAAAATTACTCAAGGAGGTATGGGGTGAAGGAAGAGCTATGTTCAGTAACTTGGGAGAATTATGGAGTTAAAAAAATAAAAGCCAAGTGCAGAGAGACACTAATGGCTTGATACCTAATTTATGTAATGGAAAACCACAAGAGCTCTGCTTCTGATAATGGTGGAGTCAGCCACATCAGGCCAGCTCTTACGTAGATAACAACAATAAACACTGAGCTACATAGGAAAAACAACTACCTGGGCCAGGCATGTTCACTCACACCTGTAATCCCAGCACTTTGGGAGGCCGAGGCAGGTGGATCACCTGAGGTCAGGGTTCAAGATCAGCCTGACCAACATGGAGAAACCCTGTCTCTACTAAAAATACAAAATTAGCTGGGCATGGTGGTGCATGCCTGGAATTCCAGCTACTCAGGAGGCTGAGGTAGGAGAATTGCTTGAACCCAGGAGGCAGAGGTTGAAGTGAGCCAAGATCCCACCATTGTACTCCAGCCTGGGCAACAAGAGTGAAACTGTGTCCAAAAAAAAAAAGAATAAGAGGACAGGGCTGGTTGTGGTGGGTCATGCCTATAATTCCACTGCTTTGGGAGGCTGAGGCAGGAGCATTATTTGGGGCCAGGCGTTTGAGACCAGCTTTGGCAACATAGTAAAACCCTGTCTCTACCAAAAAAAAACAGAAAAAGAAAAAGCTAGGTGAGGTGGTACATGGCTGTATTCCCAGCTACTCAGAAGGCTGAGGTAGGAGGATCTTTTGAGCCCAGGAGCTATGACTGCACCACTCCATTCCAGCCTGGGGGAGCAAGTGAGACTGTCTCTAAAAAAAAATAAAGGAAAGGAAAGAAAAGCACCAGAGAGGTAAAGCCCACATTCTGCATTAGAAGTCTGTGTACATCTCTTGCTGACCCTTGGCTCATGTGTACTGGATGAACTCCAACTAGCCCCGCTGAAGCTACAGGAACTATGCCAAGATTTCCTCTGCTGCCCGCCACAGTAGAAACACTCTTTGGAGTCTAAGTACAGCCAGGTTAACTGCCTGATAAAAAAGAGTTAAATTTAAACAAATCAGTGCTGTTCAAACGAACGTAACAGAATCTAGAGACTCTATGACATGTTTCACAATGCGCAGAACACAATCCAAAATTACTCGACATCTGAAGAAACAGGAAAACATGATCCATGCTCAGCAAAGAAGGAAGTTGAAGGAGACTGGCCCCGGCATGACCCAGATGTTGGAATTAGCAGAAAGGTCTTTGAGGCACCTATTATGTCTGGAATCTCAGCACTCTGAGAGGCCAAGGTGGGTGGATCACTTGAGGTCAGGAGTTCAAGACCAGCCTGGGCAATATGGTGAAACACTGTCTCTACAGAAAATATAAAAATTGGCTGGCCATGGTGGCATAAGCTTGTAGTCCCAGCTACTTGGGGGGCTGAGGCAGGAGGATCACTGGAGCCCAAGAGGTTGAGGCTGCAGTGAGCTGTGATTGTGCCACTGCACTGCATCCTGGGCAGCAGAGTGAGACCCTGTCTCAAAAACAAACAAACAAAACAAAAAACAAATGGGAATTCTAAAACTTAAAACTATGTTACCTGAAATTTAAAAAGTCACTGTGTGGGCTTGACAGCAGATTGGAGATGACAGAAGAAAGTGTTAACAAGCTTAAAGACAGATTGATAGGAAATATTCAAACTGAAAAACAGAGAAGAAAAAAGTTAAAGTGAAAACGGATAGTGGTAGGCTGGGTGCGGTGGCTCACGCCTATAATCCCAGCACTGTGGGAGGCTGAGGCGGGTGGATCATGCATTCAGGAGATTGAGACCAGCCTGGCCAACATGGTGAAACGCCATCTCTACTGATAAATACAAAAAAATTAGCCAGGCGTGGTGGTGCACGCCTGTAGTCCCAAGCTACTCAGGAGGCTGAGGCAGGAGAATCCTTGAATCCAGGAGTTGGAGGCTGCAGTGAGCCAAGATCATGCCACTGCACTCCAGAGTGAGACTCCGTCTCAAAAAAACAAAACAAAAAAAGGAGAGTGGCAACAATTGGCTAACACCTTGAATGTATATTTTACCTCAATTTAGAAAGTATACAGAGCCTTGGTATTTTCTGGATAATACCAACAGGTCTAACTTATGGTCAGGCATGGTGGCTCATCCCTGTAATCCCAGCATTTTAGGAGGCTGAAGTGGGCAGATTGCTTGAGGCCAGGAGTTCAAGACCAGCCAGGCCAACATGGTGAAACACTGTCTCTAACAAAAATACAAAACTTAGCTGGGCATGGTGGCACGTGCCTGTAGTCCCAGCTACTTGGGAGGCTGAGGCAGAAGAATCAGTTGAACCCAGGAGGCAGAGGCCAGAGTGAGTTGAGATCGTGACACTGCACTCTAGCTCAGGCAAGAAAGCAAGATTCTGTCTCAAAAAAAAAAAAAATCTAACTTGCATGTAATGGAAGTACTAGAAGGAGAAAGGAAAAAGAATGGGGCAGGTGAAATATTTGAAAAAATAAGAAAGAACACCAAAGGAGTTTGATTTTTTTTCCTATGGCTACACATATTCACAGAAACACACAGAAGGCTGCAAGGCCAGATGCAGTGGCTCACATCTGTAACTCCAGTACTTTGGGAGGCTGAGGCGGGAAGATTGCTTGAACTCAGGAGTTCGAGGCCATCCTGGGCAACATAGTGATACCTTGTCTCTACTAAAAGAAAAAGAAAAAAACTAGCTGGGCATGTTGGTGTGTGCCTGTAGTCCCAGCTACTCTAGGGGCTGAGGCAGGAGGACCCCATGAGCTCGGGAGGTTGAGACCACAGTGACTCCTGATCATGCCACACATTTCAGCTTCTCTGACAGAGACCCTGTCTCAAAACACAAAAAAGGCCAAACCCGATGACTCACGCCTGTAATCCTAGCACTTTGGTAGGCCAAGGAGGTGGGCAGATCACCTAAGGTCAGGAGTTCGAAATCAGCCTGGCTAACATGGTAAAACCTCATCTCTACTAAATATACAAAATATTAGCTGGGGGTGGTAGTAATTTCAACTACTCAGGAGGATGAGGCAGGAGAATCACTTGAACCTGGAAGGTGGAGTTTGCAGTGAGCCAAGATTGCACCAGGGAACTCCAGCCCGGGTAACAGACTGAGAATCTGTCTCAAAAAAAGAAAAAACAGAAATAGAGGAGGAGGCTGTAAGGGAATAGTCCACATTTACATGAGTTATTATACTAGGGAGCTGGTGGGGGCTGGGGTGGGAGCCAGTGAACTTGTCTTGTGTTTTACTGATCATAACTTACTGCAGCCTCCGTGTCCCCGGCTCAAGTGATCCTCCAAGCTCAGCCCCCCAGGTAGCTGGGACTACAGGTGTGTACCACCACCATGCCTGGCTACTGTTTTAACTTTTTAAGAGATGGGGTTTCCCCATGTTGCCAAGCTGTTCTCAGACTCTTGGACCCAAGCAATCTGCCTGCCTCAGCCTCCCAAACTACTGGGATTACAGGTATGACCCATCATGCCTGGCCTTCACTGATTTTTTTTTTTTTTTGAAATGAAGTTCTCACTCTGTCGCCCAGGCTGGAGTGCAATGGTGCTCAATTCAACCTTCGCCCCAGGGGTTCAAGCAATTCTCCTGCCTCAGCCTCCCAAGTAGCTGAGATTATAGGCACACACCACTACACCCAGTTAATTTTTGTATTTTTAGTAGAGATAGGGTTTCGCCATGTTGGCCAGGCTGGTCTTCAACTCCTGATATCAAGGAATCCTCCCACTTCAGCTTCCCAAAGTGCTGGGATTAAAGGCATGAGCCACCACGCTTGGCTGTCACTGATTTTTCATAAGGAGTGGGTTTAAGGGTGACTTATTAAAAAAAAAATTTTTTTTTGAGACAGAGTTTTGTTGCCCAGGCTAGAGTGCAATGTGGTGATCTTGGCTCACTGCAACCTCCGCCTCCCTCCGCCTTGTCTCTACTAAAATTAAAAAAAAAAAAAAAAAAAAAAAAACTATCTGGGTATGTTGGCATGTGCCTGTAGTCCCAGCTACTCTAGGGGCTAAGGCAGGAGGATCACTTGAGATCAGGAGGTTGAGGCTACAATGAGTCCTGATCATACCACTGCATTCCAGCCTGTCTGATAGACCCAGACTCTGTCTCAGAAAGAAGAAAAAAAAAAAGCTGGGTACCTTTCCTTCTTCAAGCGAATTCTCCTGCCTCAGCCTCCCAAGTGGCTGGGATTACAGATGCTCACCACCATGCCCAGCTAATGTTTTCTTGTATTTTTACTAGAGATGGGGTTTTGCCATGTTGGCCAGGCTGGTCTCAAACTCCTGGTCTCAGGTGATCGGCCCACCTCAGCCTCCCAAAGTGATGAGATTACAGGCATGAGCCACTGTGCCTGGCTGACTTACTAAATCTTTTTTAAAATTGTGACAAAATACTCCTAACATTTACCATTAATTGTGTTTAATTATACGGTTCAGTGGCATTAAATAATTCACACCATTGTGCAACCATAACCACCATCCATCACCCAAATTCTTTCATGTTGCCAAACTGAAACACCATGCCTAATCATCAACAATTCCATTCCCTCCCCTCTGGCGCCCACCATTCTACTTTCACCATGAATCTGGTGACACTAGGGGCATCATATAATGGAATCAAGCAGTATTTGTCCTTTTGTGACTAGCTTATTGCACTTAGCATAATGTCCTCAAGGTACACCCATGTGACAATATGTTACATCTTTCCTTTTTAAGGCTGAATCAGGCTGGGTGCAGTGACTTACACCTGTAATCCCAGCACTTGGGAATACTAAAGTGGGTGGATCATTTGAGGTCAGAAGATGGAGATTAGCCTGGGCAACATGGCGAAATCCTGTCTCCACTAATAATGCAGAAATTAGCTGGGCGTGGGATGGCTCACGCCCGTAGTCCCAGCTACTTGGAAGGCTGAGGCATGAGAATTGCTTGGGCCAAGATCAAGGCAGAGGTTGCAGTGAGCTATGATCTCACCACTGTATATCCAGCCTGGATGACAGATGACAGAGACTGTTTCCAAAAAAAAAAAAGCCAAAACCTATTGCAGTGTATGTATGTATGTATGAAGGGTGACTTTTTAAATAGAAAATTATAGTACAGGGAAATGAAAAGATTTCCACTGAAGTTGTGGTTGACCCAGAGACGGGCTCAGAGGGGACATTTTTGGTGGGCAATGAGCCCCCTATCCCCACCTCACTACTTAAGAAACCAATTCCTTTTTTTTTTGAGATGGAGTCGTGCCTTGCCGCCCAGGTGACAGTGCAATGGCACGATCTTGGCTCCCTGCAACATCTGCCTCCTCCGTTCAAGCGATTGATTCTTCTGCCTCAGCTTCCTAACTGGGACTACAGGTGTGCACCACCGCCTGGCTAATTTTTTTTGTATTTTTAGTAGAGTTATCTTGTAATCCCAGCACTTTGGGAGGCCAAGGCAGGTGGATCATGGGGTCAGGAGATTGAGACCATCCTGGCCAACATGGTGAAACCCCATCTCTATTAAAAAAAAACAAACAAACAAAAATTGGCCAGGCATGGTGGCAGGTGCCTATAACCCCAGCTACTCAGGAGGCTGAGACAGGAGAATCACTTGAACCCGGGAGGCAGAAGTTGCCGTGAGCCGAGATGGTGTCACTGCACTCCAGCCTGGGCGACAGAGCAAGACTCCGTCTCAAAAAAAAAAAACAAAAAAAACAGACAGGGTCTTGCTCTATTGTCCAGGCTGGAGTGTACTGGCATGATCATGGCTCACTGCAGCCTTGACCTCCTGGGTTCAAGTGATCCTCCCACCTCATCCCACCTCAGCCCTCAGAGTAGCTGGGACTACAGGTGCACCGCACCATCGCTGACTAATTTTTGTATTTTTAGTAGAGATGGGTTTTTGCCATGTTGCCCAGGCTGGTCTTGAACACCGTCCCTTTTTTTTTTTTTTTTTTTAAAGATGGGGTTTCACCATATTGGTCAGGCTAGTCTTGAACTCCCGACCTCAGGTGATCCGCCCACCTTGGCCTCCAAAGTGCTTGGATTACAGACATGAGCCACCATGCCCGGCCGCCCCCCGCCCCTTTTTTTTTGAGACAGAGTCTCGCTCTGTCAAGCAGGCTGGAGTTCAGTGGTGTGATCCTGGCTTACTGAAACCCCCACTTCCCGGGTTCAAGCGATTCTCCTGCCTCAGCATCCTGTGTAGCTGGGACTACAGGTGTGCACACCATGCCCAACTTGTAATTTTAGTAGAGACAGGGTTTCACCATGTTAGCCAGGCTGGTCTCGCACTCTTGATCTCAGGCAATCCACATGCCTCAGCCTCCCAAAGTGCTGGGATTATAGGCATGAGCCACTGTGCCCGGCCTTGTCTTGAACTCTTGAGCTCAAGCAATCTGCCCACCTTGGCCTTCCAAAGTGCTGGGATTATAGGCATAAGCCACCACATTGGGCCAAGAAACTAATTCTCAATCAAGATCAGACCCTTTGGTGGTGTCCTTGCCCACCTTCCAGGGTGGAAATAATTGTGGAATCTGGTTTATGCCCTGATGGCATTCTTCCCTCACTCAACCTGCTCTAACATCTGCCCCCACTTCTCCCACCAGCTGTGGGCTGGGTGGTCCCTGTGCTGCCCCCTGGTGGTGGTGTACATGGAGGCAAATTCAAGTAGGGCCAAGCAGGGGCAAGGCCAGATTGTTCTGCGGGAGATCGAGCTTCTGCCCACACCCACACGAGGATTACCCTAAGGCAACAGTGACCAATAATGTTGGTACCATCCCAGGTATTATCCATCAGACACTTACCCAGGGATAATCCCTTACCTCCCTTCGTCGGAAATAGCAGCCACACTCTGAGGAAGATACTGTTACCATCATTCTTTTTTATTTTTTTGAGACAGAGTCCTGCTCTGTCGCCCAGGTGCTTGTGGAGTGCAGTGGTGTGATTTCGGCTCACTGCAACCTCCACCTCCCAGGTTCAAGTGCTTCCTCCTGCCTCAGCCTCCCAAGCAACTGGGATTATAAGCATGAACCACCACACCTGGCTAATTTTTACGTTTTTTTTTTCCCAGACAGAATTTCACTTTTGTTGTCCAGGCTGGAGTGCAATGGTACAATCTTGGTTCACTGCCACCTCTGCCTCCTGGGTGCAAGCGATTCTCCTGCCTCAGCGTCCCGAGTGGCTGGAATTACAGGTGCCTACCACCACACCTGGCTAATTTTTTTTGTATTTTTAGTAGAGAAGGGGTTTCACCATCTTGGCCAGGCTGGTCTCGAACTCCTGACCTTGTGATCTGCCCACCTCGACCTCCCAAAGTGCTGGGATTACAGGCGTGAGCCACCACACCCAGCCTAATTTTTGAATTTTGTATTTTTTTACATTTTATTATTTATTTGTTTTTATTTTTTTGAGATGTAGTCTTGCTCTGTTGCCCAGGCTGGAGTGCAAGGCTGCGATCTCAGCTCACTGCAACCTCCGCCTCCCAGGTTCAAGGGATTCTCCTGCCTCAGCCTCCCGAGTAGCTGGAATTACAGGCACCTGCCACCATGTCTGGCTAATTTTTTTTGTATTTTTAGTAGAGATGGCGTTGCACTATGTTGGCCAGGCTGGCCTTGTGATCCACCCGCCTCAGCCTCCCAAAGTGCTGGGATTACAGGTGTGAGCCACTGCACCCGGTTGCATTTTTTAGTAGAGACGGTATTTCACCACATTGGCCAGGCTTGTCTCAAAGTCCTGACCTCAAATGATCCACCTGCCTGAGCCTCCCAAAGTGCTGGGATTACGGGTGTGAGTCGCTATACCCAGTCACCATTCTCATTTCACAGATGAACAAACCAAGTCTTGGAGAGATGCTGGATCACCTACCTAGGGTCACACAGTTGGCAAATGGCGGGGCAGGAATTTGACCCCAGCTCTGTGGCACTGGGTATTCCACACAGACATGGGCCTAGAGACACGCAGCTCCTTAGCAGTAGCCTCAGAATTCTCGGAAACCAGGATTCGCCTTCGTGGTTCCATTCCACCCTCCACTGCCACCTCTCTGTCCCCATCCTACTCCTCAGGCCTTCGGCTCTGGTCACCAGTCACAGACTCCCATGGCCAATCCCAAGTGGTTAATTCCTCGAAGCACGAATCTGGGACCCATCTTCTCCCCTCATCCATCCCTCCTTCCCAGAACCATGACCTCCTGGTTCCCCTCCTCTCCCGTTTTCTCTAACTCGTGCTGGTGTTTCTCCCTTTTCTCCCTGAATTATGCCAGTCCTGGATCCCCTCCCACCATCCACCCTCCCTCCAAGCTGTCAGTTTCCAGATTGCTGCTGCTCTCAGGTTGTTATCCCTCCAAAGCCAAACCTGCTTACCCAACACCTCCTGGCTGCGCACTGCCCAACACGTCAGGGCTGACTTCATCTCCCACAGAGCCTGCTTCCCTCCTTCCTTAGCTTCTTGGCCCGGATGCCACCCTCCGCCCAGTCTTCAGGGACAAAATTCTGAGAATCTCTGACTCCATCTCACACCCTCTCAACACTCACTCCTCACTAGGCCATGTGATTGCATCCATCTTTCCTGAGACTGTCCCTCCTGTGCCCACTTTCCCATTTCTTGATTGAATCATGGTGGCTGCCTCCCCACTCAGCACCCAGGTCCTTCTTCTAGCCTGCAAATCAGATGCTCAGCTTTGAATCCTGCCAGTACTCCCACCGACCTGGCACTCTGCTCCCCAGCAAATGGACCTTGGCAAATGCCACTCCCTTACCAGTAATGCCCTCCCTTCAGCCTTCCAAATTCCTCCCAGCTCTTCATGACTCTGTCTAACAGACACTTCCTCTAGCAGATCCTACCAATTGCCCCTGGGCTCAGTTAGGGGACTCTCCTGCCTCATCTTTCTCAGAACTTCTGGGGCAATAGTTTAAGATGAGAGTCTTGCCCTGTCGTTAGGCTGGAGTGCAGTGGCACAATCTCAGCTCACCGCAACCTCCGCCTCCCAGGTTCAAGCGATTCTCCTGCTTCAACCTGAGTAGCTGGGACTGCAGGCTCCCAGCTAATTTTTTTGTGTTTCTAGTAGAGATGGGGTTTCACCATGTTGGTTAGACTAGTCTCGAACTCCTGACCTCAAATGATTTGCCCACCTCAGCCTCCCAAAGTGCTGGGATTATAGGCGTGAGCCACTGTGCCCAGCCATGGACTTTTTTTTTTTTTTTTTTTTTTTTTTTTGAGACGGAGTTTCGCTCTTGTTACCCAGGCTGGAGTGCAATGGCGCGATCTCGGCTCACCGCAATCTCCGCCTCCTGGGTTCAGGCAATTCTCCTGCCTCAGCCTCCCGAGCAGCTGGGATTACAGACACGCACCACCGTGCCCAGCTAATTTTTTTTTGTATTTTTAGTAGAGACGGGGTTTCACCATGTTGACCAAGATGGTCTCGATCTGTTGACCTCGTGATCCACCCGCCTCGGCCTCCCAAAGTGCTGGGATTACAGGCTTGAGCCACCGCGCCCGGCCTTGGACTTTTTTTTTTTTGGAGACAAGGTCTCGGTGCAGTGGCATGATCAAGGTTCAATGCAGTTTCCACCTCCCAGGCTCAAGTGATCCTCGAACCTCAGCTTTCTGAGTAGCTGGGATGAAAGGTGTGCACTACCATGCCCGCCTAATGTTTTCTTTTTTTAGACAGAGTTCCTCTTTTGTTGCCCAGGCTGGAGCACAATAGCACGATCTCAGCTCACTGCAACCTCTACCTCCTGGGTTCAAGTGATTCTCTTGCTTCAGCCTCCCAAGTAGCTGGGATTATAGGCATGTGCCACCATGTCCAGCTGATTTTCTATTTTTAGTAGAGATGGGGTTTCACCATGTTGGTCAGGCTGGTCTCCTACTCCTGACCTCAAGTGATCCACCTGCCTCGGCCGCCCAGAGTGCTGGGATTACAGGCATGAGCTGAGGTGCCCAGCCCTGCTAAAATTAAAAAAAAAAAAAATCTTGCATTGGAACTGAATCATATTTTAGGAAAAAAAATTTTTTTTTTTAATTCCCAAGGTGCTGGGATTGTATATAGGTAGGAGCCACTGTGCCTGGCCCAGCTAATTAAAAAACATTTTTTTCTCTCGAACTCCCGGCCTCAAGCCATCCATCTGAACCTACTCAGGCCTACAGTCCTGCTCAGGTCTCAGAGGAGCTGGGGGCAGTGGGTTGAGATCAGCAGCAAGCCTGCTCCTGTCCTGCGGGGTGGCTCAGGCAGCTGGAGTCTCCTGTGAAATCAAGTCACCATCATTTTTTTTTTTTTTTTGACTGGAGTCTCACTGTCACTCAGGCTGGAGTGCAGTGGCACAATCTCAGCTCACTGCAACCTCTACCTCCTGGGTTCAAGCGATTGTCCTGTGTCAACCTCTCAAACGTAGCTGGGACTACAGGCACACGCCACCACGCCCAACTACTTTTTGTATTTTTAGTAGAGATGGGGTTCTGCCATGTTGGTCTTGAACTCCTGCCTCCTGCCTCGGCCTCCCCAAGTGGTAGGATTATAGGCATAAGTCACTGCGCCCAGCCCTCAGCCAGCTAATTTTTTTTTTTTTTTTTTTTTTTTTTGAGACAGAGTCTCATTCTGTCACCCAGGCTGGAGTACAGTGGCACAATCTCAGCTCACTGCAACCTCCGCCTCCTGGGTTCAAGTGATTCTCCTGCATCAGCCTCCCAAGTAGCTGGGACTACAGGCGCACACCATCACGCCCAGCTAATTTTTGTATTTTTAGTAGAGACGGGTTCTCTCTGTGTTTGCCAGGCTGGTCTCAAACTACTGGCCTCAAGTGATCCTCCCGCCTTGGCCTCCTGGTGCTGGAATTACTGAGGCCTGAGCCACTGTGCCTGGCCTCAGTCACCATCTTGATACCTGTCCACCTAGTAAAGCAAGAAGCCACAGAGAGCCCCTTCAGAACACACGTCTTCCATCAGCCCTCTGGGCTGGATGGGGTGGCACAGAGAGGGGACCCTAGTCAGGGACAGAGGCTACCCATGGTCCCTTTAAGGACCGGAGGTGTTACTGTAACTGGAGGCAAAGCACTTCCTCTCAGATGACAGTTCAGGACCGCCCCTCCTCTGGGATACACACAGACAGAGCCCAACCCTCTGTCAGCAGCGGCTCCCCGAGTACAAACCTATCCTTTCCCTGTCTCAAGATTTCCTGGGAGGCTCCTAGTGGCTCCTGACCTAGCATTAAAGGCCTTTGTGACCCGGCTGAGCCCCTGCCTTGTCCTGGTCCCCCTGCCTGACCTCCTGCAGCCACCCTGACTCCGAAGTTCTCAGCCTAGGCTCTCCAGGGGCGGATTCCCAGAGTCTGCCTCAATTTCAGGAATGTCATTCCAATGCCATTCCTGGATGCCAGGCCTTTGCCTGGGCTGCTCCCTCTAAGTCACTGTTTAGCATTTTGTTATCTGATGCCTGGCATGGTTAACCCTTCAAGTGGCAGCTTCCCTGTGGCTGCCTCCTGGAAGTCCTGAAGACTCTCAGCCTGGGTCGAGAGACTCTCCTTGGTCATGTGCGGTGATCCCAGTGCTTTGGGCGGCCAGTGCGGGCAGATCACCTGAGGTCAGGAGTTTGAGACCAGCCTGGCCAACACTGAAACCTCATTTCTACTAAAAGTTAAAAAATTAGCTGGGTGTGCTGGCATGCGTCTGCAGTCTCAGCTACTCGGGAGGCTGAGGCAGAAGAATCACTTGAACCCATCTGGCAAAGTGAGCCAGGCTGGTCTCAAACTACTGGCCTCAAGTGATCCTGCCGCCTTGGCCTCCTAAAGATTGCACCGCTGCACTCCAAACTGGGCAACAGAATTAGACTCTGTCTTAAAAAAAAAAAAAAAAGAAAGAAGTAAGGGGAAAGAAAAGAAAATAAAAAAGAAAGGCCAAGTGTGGATCCCAGCACTTTGGGAAGCTGAGGGGGGCAGATCACTTGAGGTCAGGAGTTCGAGACCAGCCTGGCCAGCATGGCAAAACCCCATCTCAAAAAAAAAATACAAAAATTACCCAGGCTTAGCAGCAGGCACCTGCAATCCCAGCTACTTGGGAAGCTAATGTAGGAGAATCACTTGAACCCGGGAGGTGGAGGTTGTAGTGAGCCAAGATCGAGCCACTGCACTCTAGCCTGGGCAACAGAGGGAGATCTCTGGTCTCAAAAAAAAAGCCTCTTCTTGCCTTCAGTGTCTCTGGTTGCTTCCTTGTAGCCTGGTTAATCTGCCTTGTAACTGCCCAAGGACACGTCTGTGTCCCCCACTGAATGAGGGGTCTCCAGAAGGGCAGTAAACAAGTCCAATTCCTGGCCGGGCGCAGTGACTCAAGCCTGTAATCCCAGCACTTTGGGAGGCCAAGGCGGGCGGATCACGAGGTCAGGAGATTGAGACCATCCTGGCCAACATGTTGAAACCCTGTCTCTACTAAAATAAAAAAAATTAGCCGGGTATGATGCCACACACCTGTAGTCCCAAGCTACTTGGGAGGCTGAGAGAGGGGAATCCTTGAACGTGGGAGGTGGAGGCTGCAGTGAGCCGAGTGCCTACTGCACTCCAGCCTGGGTGACAGAGCAAGACTCCATCTCAAAAAAAAAACACAACAAAAAACAAATCAAATTCCTGTCTTAGCCCAACACTCACTCCAACTCAGGCCCCAGCCGTAACGTCACCTTTTCAGAGGGGCCCTGACTGACCAAAATAAAGTAACGTCTCCTTGCTCTTCATCACATTTCTGGAAAATTCTAGGGGCGTGTGGGAAAGTCATAAATGTCCTACCTTCTGGAGGCCTCAACCACAGATTGGCCCCAAGCTCCTTCCAGCCTCCAGCAAGGTCACCAGGAAGCTGACATGTGTTAAGTGCCAGGTGCCTCTGTCATCTGTACTTTGCAACTGGGGAAAGTGAGGCATGGAGTCATTCAAGGTCATAAAGTAGGGAGTAGAGACTGGGTACCATGGCTCACACCTGTAATCCCAGCACTTGGGAGGCTGTGGTGGGCAGATCACCTGAGGTCAGGAGTTCAAGACCAGCCCGGCCAACATGGAGAAAACCCATCTCTACTAAAAATATAAAATTAGCCGGGCATGGGGGCGCATGCCTGTAATCCAGCTACTCAGGAGGCTGAGGCAGGAGAATCACTTGACTCTGGGAGTTGGAGGTTGCAGTGAGCCAAGATCACGCCATTGCACTCCAGCCTGGGCAACAAGAGCAAAACTCCATCTCAAAAAATAAAATAAAATAAAGTAAGGAGTAGAGACCGGGACTTGGATCCAAGCCTGCCTGTCCCAGATCCTGCCTGTTACCTGCCACCCAAGGTATCCTACCCCCAACGCCATCCTCCTGACCTCCAACCTCTCAGGCTGCAGCCAGGACCCGGGATGCCTGGCATCACTTAACATTTATTAGGCTCCTACTGCATACAAACTACATCCTGGGATCCCAGCAGAGAACAGGGTCGACAAGAATTCCCATCCCCATGGAGCTGATATTCTGGACACGGTAGAGATGAAGGAGTAGCAAAGACTCTATATTTTGTTTTATTTCAATTTTTTTTTTTTGAGACAGCCTTGCTCTGTTGCCCAGACTGGAGTGCAATGGCACAATCTTGGCTCACTGCAACCTCTGTCTCCCAGGTTCAAGTGATTCCCCTACCTCAGCATCCCAAGTAGCTGGGACTCCAGGCTCCTGCCACCATGCCCAGCTAATTTTTTGTCTTTTAATAGAGACGGGGTTTCACCATGTTGGCCAAGATGGTTTTGATCTTGTGACCTTACGATCCACCCACCTTGGCCTCCCAAAGTGCTGGGATTACAGGCATGAGCCACTGTGCCCTCTTGGCCATTTTTTTTTTTTTTTTTTTTAAAGAAATGGGGTCTTGCTATGTTGCCCAGGCTGGTCTTGAACTCCTGGGCTCAAGCAATCTGCCCAACTTGGCCTCTCAAAGTGCTGGGATTACAGGCATGAGTTACCTCATCCAGCCCTGCATTTTGATAATTTGTTTTGTGATTGTCAGGTGGCGAGAAAAATAAGGCAGGAAAAGGAATGAAGAGTCAGGCAGTGGGGGCTACATTTTTTTTTTTTTTTTTTGAGACCAAGTCTCACTCTATGGCCCAGGCTGGAGTGCAGTGACACCATCTTGGCTTACTGCAACCTCCATCTCCCAGGGTCAAGTGATTCTCCTGCCTCAGCCTCCTGAGCAGCTGGGATTACACGCGCCCACCACCATGTCTGGCTAATTTTTGCATTTTTAGTAGAGACAGGGTCTGAACATGTTGGCCAAGCTGGTCTTGAACTCCTGACCTCAGGTGATCTGCCCACCTCAGCCTCCCAAAGTGTTGGGATTACAGGTGTAAGCCACGGTGCCCAGCAGGGCTACAGTTTTAAAGTGTGGAGGTGAGGGAGGAAGCCATGGTGATAGAACATTCTAGAAAGAGGGAAGAGCCAGTGGATCACCCACCTACTTCAGCCTCCCAAAGTGTTGGGATTACAGGTGTGAGCCACTGTGCTTGGCCCTGTTGCTTGGCTTTTGCTGTTTCTGTTTGTCCTCAAGGCCCCTGATAAGGCTACCATCCCTGCATCCCTAGGGCTCCCGTCATTTAACAACGTCCTGGCTCCTTTATCCAGCTCCATGCCCTGGCTGCTTGCCCACTGGCTGCTGCTGCTGCTTGCTGCTTCCTCCTCCTCCTCCCCTTCCTCCTCCTCCTCCTCCATCTCTTCTTCCTCCTCCCCATCCTCTTCCTTCTCCATCTCCTCCTCTTCCCCATCCTTTTTCTTCTTCTCCTTCTCCCCATCCTTCTCCTCCTCCTCTTCCTTCTCTCCATCCTTTTTCTTCTCCTCATCCTCCCTCCCACTCTCCTCTTCCCTACTGCCCTTCATCTCCTCTGGTGCCATACGCTCATCAGTACCCCTCCCTGGGTACCTCCTTCTCCTAGTTCAGCCAAGTCCCATTGTGTGCAGGGGAGGGGAGAAGCCTTGCCCACTGGGTGGTCCTCATTTCCTTCCTCCTGCCTTGAAGGTTCCTCCAGCTTCCCAGCCTTCAACGTTCCAGCACTCAGCGAAGGTGACCACCGCGGACAGGATGACAAAGTAAAAGTGCCAAAGCAGTAGGGTCCCGTAACCTTCCACCCCTGAGCGAGGACTCTCCAGGGTCTGCTGTGGTTGGACTGGGGGTCCCCAAGGACCTTCAGTCTCTTCATCTGCTCCTCTCTATACTCTAGACTCCTTGCTCAGTTTGCTCCAGCTACCCCGGCCTCACTGCCATTCCTCCAACACACCATGCCTGTTCCAGCCTCAGGGCCTTTGCACCTGCTGGGTCTTCTGCCAGGAGCACCCTTCCTCCAGTCTAGCTGCTCCTTCAAACCTCATCCTTGTCCCCATCACCTTCTCCCTGCAGGAACATCAGATCTGTAAGGCTTCCTGTGGCCACTGTCTGTCTCCAGTGTCTCACATTGCAGATACTTCCTAAGTCTGTGCTGAATGAACAAATGACAGACAGACAGGGGTGGGAGGAAGGTGGGGGCCAGGCACAGGGCAGAAGGGGTCCCCAGGCCATGGCTGGTAGGAAATGATCACTCTTCAGACATAGTGTCGTAGGACCCTGGACTAAAATCTGTCTCTAGGAGTCCAGGAGGGGTTAGGGAGGAAAAGCTGAGCTGAGCTCCAGCCAGTTCAGTGTGTGTGTGTGTGATAGCACCCTATTAACAAATGTATAGAGTCCAGACTCAGGGAGGAGAAGGTCTCCTCTATGCTACTTTTTTTTTTTTTTTTGAGACAGTTTTGCTCTTGCTGCCAGGCTGGAGTGCAATGGCACAATCTTGGCTCACTGCAATCTCCACCTCCTGGGTTTTAAGTGATTCTCCTGCCTCAGCCTTCTGACTTGCTGGGATTACAAGCAGGCACCACCATGCCCGGCCAAAGATATATATATATATATATATATATATATATATATATATATATATATTGGCTGTTTTTTCTTTTCTTTTTTTTTTTGAGACAGAGTTTTGCTCTTCTTGCCCAGGCTGGAGTGCAATGGTGCAATCTCAGCTCACTGCAACCTGCCCCTCCCAGGTTCAAGCAAGTCTCCTGTCTCAGCCTCCCAAGTAGCTGGGATTATAGGCATGTGCCACCATGTCCAGCTGATTTTCTATTTTTAGTAGAGATGGGGTTTCACCATGTTGGTCAGGCTGGTCTTGAACTCCTGACCTCAAGTGATCCACCTGCCTCTGCCTCCCAAAGTGCTAGGATTACAGGCGTAAGCCACCATGCCCGGCATATATATACATATACATATATATGTATATATATATATATATATATATATTTTTTAGTAGAGAAACAGGGTTTCTCCATGTTGGTCAGGCTGGTCTTGAACGCTGGACCTCAGGTGATCCGCCCTCCTCAGCCTCCTAAAGTGTTGGGATTACAGGTGTGAGCCACCCATCACTCCTGGCCAATTTTTGTGTTTTTCGTACAGAAGGGGTTTCACCATGTTGGTCAGGCTGGTCTCAAAATCCTCACCTCATGAACCACCCACCTTGGCCTCCCAAAGTGCTGGGATTACAGGCATGAGTCACCACACCCGGCTTTTATTTTTCTTTTGAGACAGAGTCCCACACTGTTGTCCAGTGCTATCTCAGCTCACTGCAACCTCCGCCTCCTGGGTTCAAGCAATTCTCCTGTCTGTTTCCCATGTAGCTGTGATTATAGGAGCCAACCACCATGTCCAGCTAATTTTTGTATTTTTAGTAGACACGGGGTTTCGCCATGTTGACCAAGCTGGTCTCCAACTCCTGACCTCAAGTGATCCACCCACCTTGGCCTCCCAAAGTGCTGGGATTACAGGCATGAGCTACCACACACCTGGCCTTTCTATGCTACTCTGGTCAGAGTCATGATGGGTCTGAGAGGCCTATTCAAGTGTGGCAAAGAAAAGCTTGTGCTTGGCCAGGGGCGGTGGCTTGTGCCTATAATCCTAGTACTTTGGGAGGTTGAGGCTGGAGCCTTGCTTGAGGCCAGGAGTTCAAGACCAGCCTGGGCAACATAGTGAGATCCCCATCTCTATAATTTTTTTTTTTTTTTAAAGATTAGCTAGGCATGGTGGTGCATGCCTTAAGTCCCAGCTGTCAGGAGGCTGAGGTGGAATGAGCTCAGGAGGTTGAGGCTGTGGTGAGTTAAGATCATGCCACTGCACTCCGGCCTGAGCGACACAGTAAGAGTTTGCCAAGAAAGAAAGAAAAGAAAGAAAAGAAAAGAAAAGAAAAGAAAAGAAAAGAAAAGAAAGAAGGAAGGAAGGAAGGAAGGAAGGAAGGAAGGAAGGAAGGAAGGAAGGAAGGAAAAGAAAAGAAAGAAAAGAAAAGAGGACAAATGCAGTGGCTTATGTCTGCAATCCCAGCACTTTGGGAGGCTGACACGTTTGAGCTCAATAGTTTGAGACTAGCCTGGGCAACATGACAAAACTATACAAAATATCTATAAAAAATGCAAAAATTAGCCAGGCGTGGTGGCTCATGCCTGTAGTCCCAGCTACTCAGGAGGCTGAAGTGGGAGGATTGCTTGAACCTGGGAGGCTGAGGTTGCAGTGGGCCAAGATTGCACCACTACACCCCAGCCTGAGTGATAGAGCCAGAACCTGTCTAAAAAAAATAACAGGAAAAAAAAGAAGAAGAAAAAGAAAGAAAAGAAAGAGAAGAAAGAGGCCTGTACTGAAATACTGAAAGGCTAAGGGAAGAGAACAGGGTTGGGGAAGAGCAGCTACAAAAGAGAGTAAGACAGACCAGGCACAGTGGCTGACGCCTGTAATCCCAGCATTTTGAGAAGTCGAGGCGGGTGGATCACCTGAGGTCAGGGGTTTGAGACCAGCCTGGCCAACATGGCGAAACCCTGTCTACTAATAATACAAAAAGTAGCTGGGCATGGTGGCGCACGTCTGTAATCCCAGTTACTTGGATTACTGAGGCTGAGGCAGGAGAATCAGTTGAACCCAGGAGGTTGCAGTGGGCTAAGATTGCGCTTGCACTCCAGCCTGGGTGACAAGAGCAAAACTCCATCTCAAAAAAAGAAAAAAAGAAAAGAAAAGGCAAGATGCCTACTACTAAATTATCTAAACAGGGGTTTCAGGACCCTTTCCTCCTATTAAAGCCCCAGCTCCCTTGGCTCCCAGCTTTCCACCCACTCCTGGTTTTCCTTCTGTCCTCTTTCTGCTATCTTCCAAGCTCTCAGCTTGCTTCAAAGCCATGCTGGGCTGTGCCACCTGGGTGTCTAGTGGCACTGCAATTTCCAGATGCTGAGAACAGATTGTTGATTTGCACCTAAACCTGCTCCCTCCCAGCAGCTGCTCCCTCCCCAGGCTCCTCCATACCTCTCCAAGATCCACCCAAGCCTCACCCATCCATACCTCTACCTGGTCCAGCCCTATCATTGCTCCCCTGGCCTGGGGCAGTCCCTTCCATCCTGGTCTCCAGGCTCCTGCCTTGGACCCCTGCAGTCTGTTCACTGGGATCAGAATAATACCAAATGCATGTTCAAGGCCAGCAGGCTGGCTCTGCCCTTCCTCCTCTCCCCTCTGAATCTTACCACCCTGGTTTTGTGGTTCTCTCATCTAAGCACTCTGGCAGTTTCTCTCCTCTGTAATTTGCCCACTGGCCTCTCTGCCTGGTTAACTCCTACTCACCCTCAGTGACCCAGCCAACTGTCACCTCCTCCAGGAGGCCTTCCCTGACTCCTTCTAAGGTTGAGTCAGGTGACTCCTCTGGACTGCCCCCAGGCATGGCTCTGTGATTTTCTTGTGTGTGTGTGTGTGTGAGAGACAGTCTGTCATCCAGGCTGGAGTGCAGTGGTGCCATCTCAGCTCACTGCAACTCCTGCCTCCCATGTTCAAGAGATTCTCCTGCCTCAGCCTCCCATGTAGCTGAGATTACAGGTACATGCTACCACACCCAGCTAATTTTTGTATTTCTAGTAGAAACAGGGTTTCACCGTGTTGGTCATGCTGCTCTCAAACTCCTGACCTCAGGTGATGTGCCCGCTTAAACCTTCCAAAGTGCTGGGAACAGGCATGAGGCTGGCCCCTCTGTGATATTTTCATAGCCTCCAGCTCTGATATTCTCATGATATTTTAATAGCCTGTTTAGCAAGTACTCATCACCAGCCACGGATTCTTCATTCATCACCAGCCTGGATTCACCTACCAGTCTGTAGGTCATGACTGCTATTATCCCATTTTATAGATGGAGAAACTGGGGCAGGAAGTGGTGAAGTCTGTGGCCCAGAGGCCCTCAATTCAAACCGGCAGGACAGGGCAGGGGGCAGGCTCAAGCCCAGCCAGTAGGAAAGGGAGCAGCTTGTGGTACTCAGAGAAGGGGGCAGGGCAGGGAGCTCCCCAGGCGCCTGCCTTTCTGTGCCATCCCAAGGGTGGGAGGAGGGGACTTGGGTCCACTCATGCTGCCAACTACAGTCATCCCAGCAGCTCCTGAGCCAAGACATTCTGTGCCAGGCACCGGGCCAACCACTTTATTCAACCTGCAGACGTCCCTGGGTCAGGAGGTGGGCACTGTTCTGATTTTTTCACTCTTGTTGCCCAAGCTGGAGTGCAATGGCGCCATCTTGGCTCACCGAAACCTCTGCCTCCTGGGTTCAAGAGATTCTCCTGCCTCAGCCTCCCGAGTAGCTGGGATGACAGGTGTGTGCCACCATGCCCAGCTACTTTCGTATTTTTAGTAGAAACAGGGTTTCTCCATGTTGATCAGGCTGGTCTCGAACTCTCAACCTCAGGTGATCTGCCCACGTCAGCCTCCCAAAGTGCTGGGATTGCAGGCGTGAGCCACCACACCTGGCCTATTCTGAATTTATCAGAGAAGGAAATGGAAGTCCGTGCAGCCCTGAACTCCCACCTGGCATTAGAGCCCTCCCTGGTTCCTTAGGGGTGTGGCTGCCACTGAGATCTGCCTAGCCTCTGCTTTCATTGATCTACGAACACTCCTAGGCTCAGATACTAATGACTCATTTTACAGATGGGCAGACTGAAGGTCGGAAACCTCTCCTTGGGGCCCCACAACCAATTAAATGACCAAGGCTCCCCCAACCCCCCAGGCTCAAAGTATCTCTTCTAGCAGTGGGTGAGCTGGAAATACAGGTAAGGAAAGTCCTCACTGCCTTCTCCTCCATGCCTGGCTGGGCCTGCTGGGGCCCAGGTGCACTGAATGAAGCTTCTGGTTAGCACCCCCAGCTCCACTTGTGTTTATTCACAGCAGCTGCTCCTGGAAGGAAACCCCATTTGAGGCTGGGTAGGCCGAGGGCTTCAAAGACAATGCCACAGTCCAGGAAGCCTATCCCCATAGAACACATCCAAGTCGCCCCAGTGGGGTCACCCTGGCCTCAGCTCAGATGCCCCAGACCTCACCTGGGCTCAGACTGCAATCTGTGGAGCGTTCTCCCATCATAGGTTTGCAAATCACAACAGCCTCTCCCTGCCCGCTTCCCTGTTTCCCCCAAAGTCTCCCAACCCAGCAATGAAAGCCTCTTCTATATACTCCTAACTACCCAAGAGAAACATGTCCCCCACGCCCCACTTACAAGCAGACAGAGGAAGTAGACGATGCTCCTCTGTCAA
Organism: Callithrix jacchus; assembly: GCF_049354715.1. Lineage (NCBI taxonomy): Eukaryota > Metazoa > Chordata > Mammalia > Primates > Cebidae > Callithrix > Callithrix jacchus. The sequence goes on along the minus strand of NC_133523.1, from coordinate 7,730,462 downwards.
AGCGGTATTTTCAGTTCCCCCAGTTCCTTCACACCTTCCAACCAGGTCAGGCCAGCAGACCCTTCCAAGTATCCCCATCTCTCCCACGGGATGTTCTTAAGACACAATCCGATCATGCCATGCACCTGCTGTTGTAAGCCTCCCTGGTCCCCACTGCCCGGAGGACGGGTTCCACGCTCTCCTCACCGCTTCCCAGGCCCCAGCCAACCTGACCCTCCCTCTTCGCGTTTCAGCCACGCTGGCCCCTTTTCTGCTCGGCACGCACTCCCGGTTGGGCCCTGCCCCGCAATCATGCATTTCCTGGGCCTAAAAAGCCCTCGTTGGCTGGTTCAACCAGGCCAAATGACCCCATCCCCACCTGGGCCCCTCCATCCCACACCGGCATCCTGAAGCTTTAGCCTGGGCTTGGAATGACGTGTTTAAGCGGTTCTCTGAAGCCGTCTATGCGGCCGGCTGCGGGCTCCGAGGCCAGAGTCCCAGCTGCGTCCCCAGCCCTGGCACGTCGGGGGCACGGGGCGCTCCTCCAGCTCACACATCCGGATTCCCCCGCGTGACGAGACCGGGATCGCCCCTACTCACTCCCACCCGTTTCGCAGGCGCGTCCTCGGGCACCCGCGGCGCCCCGGCCCTCATGGGGGAGCGCGGATCTCTCCGGGAGGCGGCCCAGAGGGGGAGCCCCGAGGGGACAGTCCCGGGACTGGGTGATGGGGGCCGGGCTGGGGCCGCCATGACCGCGGAGGCGGGGCCGGAGCCTGCCAGGAGTGTGGCGTTCCGAGCGGCGTTCGCGGCGCGGGGCGCTCGCTTACCTGGGGGCGCAGAAGGCCGGGCGCACCGGGGGCCGGCGGCGGGGATGAGTACGGCGCGCCTGGCGGGGGACCCGGAGCAGCTGCAGACACGCACCGCCCGAGCCACGCAGCCGGACTCGGCTCCCGGCCGGGTCTCCGCCCCCAGCCAGGGGAAAAAGGCTTGAGTGGGGGGAGCCCGGGGCGGGGGCGGGGGCTGGGCCGCCGGGCGGGGCCGCGGGGGCGGGGCGGGGCGGGGCGGGGAGCGCGCCCCGGAACGGTAGGGTAGGGCCCGGAGGGGCGGGGCCTGGCGCAGTGCTGGGGACTTGGAGGGGCAGGGCCTGGAGCGGGCGGGAGGTCCTCCAGGCGCTTGTTCCCCTCGGCGCAACCAGGCCTCTCCCCGGCCCCCAGCCTCGCGCCGCATCCCCATCCCCGCCCCCCTGTCCCCGCCTCTGCATTCCCGCCCCCGCCCCCGCCCCCGCCCCCTTTCCGCCCATCTCCGCCCTGCGGAGCGCCTGGCCCGGGTCCAGCCTCGCGTCTCTTGTCTGCGCCTTATCTCTCCCCTTTGAACTCAGCATTGTCCACTGCGCGCTCCGTCCGGCCTCGGCTTCACCCCTGTTCGCTGTCTCCCCGGCCCCCTCCCGGGTCCCCTCTTCTGCCCTGGATGCTCGGGCTCCGCTCATCCTTCCACATCCCACACTGCCGGGGTGTCCTGAGCCTCTGGGGCGCACTGTTGTGTGTGCACGGGGGAGGCCCAGACTTTTCCAGGCCTCAGCGGCCACCCTGGGCATCCCGAGTCTGGGGGCCCGTTGGAGGGCCAGGCCAGGCCAGTCCAGGGGTTCTCATGAGGCGCGCGCGGGGTCCAGCCGAGGCGGTGAGGGCATCCGGGCAAAGGCTGAGGTTTGGTGGGGTGCAGGGGTCAAGAGGCAGAGCTGGGGAGATAAGGCTGGGAGATAGGCGGGGTGGGTGGTGACGCAGACTTGGTTTTGGCTGAGGGCAACAGCAGTAGGGACAGGGTCCCCCACTTGCCTGGTAGAACCGAAAATGACCCGGTCTCAGCAGCGCGCAGGGGCAGGGAGCCTGGGGAGTCGGTGGATAGAGGACAGTCCCAGGAGGTTTCAGAGTCGCTGGCACACCGCGTATCCTCTGGACAAGTGGCTTCACCTTTGAACAATAAGCCTCTGTAAAATGGGGATAATAAACCTTTCTCTGACTCGGCTCAGCAGACCCAAGACCCACAAGACCCATTGGGGTGAAGTTGGGGCCTCCCTGGCCATGGGGCCCTAGGCAAGCTGAGATTTGATTTCCTCATAGAGAAAGGGGGCCGAGGGCAGGGGCAGGGGGAAGGGAGGAGGCAGGAGACCTCTGTTGCAAGTGTGGAAGAACCTGTCCCTCCAAGTGCAGACTCCTGGCCTTTGCACTTGGCCTTCCCTCTGCTACACTGTGTCTCTCTTTGTGTTTCTTTTTTCTTTTTTTTTTTTTTTTTTTTGAGACCAAGTCTTGCACTGTCACCCAGGCTGGAGTGCAATGCGGTGATCTCGGCTCACTGCAACCTCTGCCTCTGCAGTTGAAGGGATTCTCCTGCCTCATCTTCCCGAGTAGCTGGGATTACAGGCGCTGGCCACCATGCCTGGCTAATTTTTTTTTTTTTTTTTTTTTTTTTGGTAGAGGTGGGGTTTCACTATATTAGCCAGACTGGTCTCAAACTCCTGGCCTCGTTACAGACCTGAGCCACCTCGCCCTACCTTCTCTTTTTTTAAAAATAAACCAAACAAAAAATCTCTGTTAGAGGCTGGGCGCAGTGGCAAACACCTGTAATCCCAGCACTTTGGGAGGCTGAGATGGGTAGATCACATGAGGTCAGGAGTTCAAGACCAGCCTGGCAAACATGGCAAAACCCCGTCTCTACTAAAAATACAAAAATTAGCTGGGCATGGAGGTGTGTACCTGTAGACCCAGCTACTGGGGAGCTGACAAAGGAGAATCGCTTGAACCCGGGAGGTGGAGGTTGCAGTGAGCCAAGGTCTCACCACTGCACTCCAGCCTGGGCAACAGAGCGAGACTCCGTCTCAATTAGCAAAAAAAATTGGCTGGTCACAGTGGCTCACACCTGTAATCTCAGCACTTTGGGAGACCAAGGTGGGCAGATCACGAGGTCCACAGTTTAAGATCAGCCTGACCAACACGGTGAAACCTCGTCTCTACTAAAAATACAAAAATTAGCCAGGCATGGTGGCACGTGCCTGTAGTCCCAGCTACTGGAGGGGCTGAGGCAGGAGAATTGCATGAACCTAGGAGGTGAAGGTTGAAGTGAGCCGAGATCATGCCACTGCACTCCAACCTGGGTGACAGAGTGAGACTTCATCTCAAAGAAGTTTTTGTTAGAGATGGGAGTCTCATTCTGTTGCCCAGGCTGGAATGCAACGTCACGATCCTAGCTCATTGCAGCCTTGGACCCCTGGGCTCAAGCAATCCTCTCACCTCAGCCTCAGAGTAGCTAGGACTATAGATGCTTGCCACCATGTCTGGCTAATTTTTTTTTTTTTAATTAAAAAAATCTTTGATAGGCTGGGCATGATGGCTCATGCTTGTAACCCCAGCACTTTGGGAGGCTGAGGCAGGTGGATCACCTGAGGTCAGGAGATTGAGACCAGCCTGGCCAACATGGCAAAACCCCGCCTCTACTAAAAATACAAAAATTAGCTGGGCACAGCGGTGGGCACCTATAGTCCAGCTACTCAGGAGGCTGAGGCAGGAGAATTGCTTGAACCCAGGAGGTGGAGGTTGCAGTGAGCCAAGATCACACCACTGCACTCCAGCCTGGGTGACAGAGCAAGACTCTGTCTCAATAAAAATAAGAAAAGAAAAATAGGCTGGGCACAGTGGCTCACACCTGTAATCCCAGCACTTTGGGAGGCTGAGGTGGGCAGATTACCAGGTCAGGAGTTCAAGAGTAGCCTGACCAATATTATGAAACCTTGTCTCTACTAAAAATACAAAAATTAGCGAGACATGGTGGCACACACTTGTAATCACAGCTACTCAGGAGGCTGAGGCAGGAAAATCCCTTGAACCCAGGAGGTGGAGGTTGCAGTGAGCCGAGATCATGCCACTGCACTCCAGCCTGGTGACAGAGCTAGACTCTCTCTAAAAAAGAAAAAGAAAATCTTTGGTGGAGGTGGTGGGTTTGCTATGCTGCAAGGGCTGGCCTGGCTTAAGTGATCCTTCCGCCTCTGCTTTCTGGGGTGCTGGGATTACGGCGAAAGCCACTGTGCTCCAGCCTCTTTTTCAAAAGCCTGCCTCTTCTCCCTCAGCCCTCAGTCCCCTCCTTCCTCCTCCACTGCCTGCTCTGCCGTCCTCCCACAGTATTCACCTGTTTATTTTTCCCTCTCCTTCCCTCCAACGGCTTGTTTGCACACCTGATGAAGAAGGATAATAAAGCAATTTTTCTCAGTTGTTGTGACTAGGAAGCTCTCGAATATCACACCTGGCACCTTCAGGGGTGCTCAGCGTGTGGCATTTGTTTGAATTAATAATAATATACGATGGGGTTGGTGGCTCACATCTGTAATCCCAGCACTTTGGGAGGCTGAGAGGAGTGGATTGCTCAAGCTCAGGAGCTCGAGACCGGCCTGGGCAACATGGGGTGAGCCCGTCTCTACCAAGAATACAAAAGTTAGCCAGGCATGGTGGTGCACTCCTGTAGTCCCAGCTACTTGGAAGGCTGAAGTGGGAGGATCACTTGAGCCCAGAGGTCAAGGTTGCAGTGAACTATGATGGTGACACTGAACTCCAGCAGAGAGACCAGCCTAGGCAACATAGTGAGACCTCCATCTCTACAAATAATAATAATAATGATAATATAAGGCCAGGTGTGGTGGCTCACACCTGTAATCCCAGTACTTTGGGAGGCTGAGGCAAGTGGATCATGAGGTCAGGAGTTTGAGACTAGCCTGGCCAACATGGTGAAACCCCGTCTCTGCTAAAGATACCAAAAATTAACTGGGTGTGGTGGTGCAGGCCTGTAATCCTAGCTACTTGGGAGGCTGAGGCAGGAGAATCGCTTGAACCCCGGAGACAGAGGTTGCAATGAGCCAAGATCGCGCCATTGCACTCCAGCCTGGGAGACAGGTCGAGACTCTGTCTTAAGAAAAAAAAAAAAAAAAAAAAGATGATCTAATACAGGATTACATGGTGAGATGGTGGAGTCTAAGCCCCGGGGGAGAATCTCCAGGACCCTGGAGAAGTGGAGTAGGGGAGCTCAAAAGAGGACCTGGGTGGGCCAGAGCTGGGGAGAGATTTCAGGTGGAAGATACCACATGGGCCAAAGGCTGGGAAGCTAGAGGAAGACACCCGGGGTCGGCCAGGCAGGAAGGGACCCAGGCTGCACCCTCTGCAGTTGGGCAGTGTCTCGCCTGCCTCCACCTTCCACCCCGATCCCTAAGCTCAGGAGCTCAGGCCAGACCCCAAGCTCAAGCTCTCTCAAGAGTGGGTTACTGTTCAGGGCAGGCTTCCCAGAAGAGGTGACATCTGAGCCCTGAGAGATAAGCAGAGGGGGAACTATACTGAGAGTGTTTCCCGGGAGGACAGCAGGGCTGGCCCAGCCACAGAAAGCCCTCCTGGGTTCTCTCAAGGGAGAGGCACCAATGGACTCATTTATTTATTTCGAGATAAAGTCTCACTCTGCCCTCCAGGCTAGAGCAGTGGTGTGATCTCAGCTCACTGCAATCTCTGCCTCCAGGGTTCAAGTGATTCTCAGCCTCCTGAGTACCTAGGATTACAGGCAAACACCACCATGCCTGGCTAATTTTTGTATTTTTATTAGAGACAGGGTTTCATCATATTGGCCAGGCTGGCCTTGAACTCCTGACCTCAAGTGATCCCTCGAGGGATTATGGGCATGACCATAATCTGTGCCCAGTCAAGAATTGGACTTAAAATTAGGAGAGAACAGAGTGGGAGGCTAGGCAAGGTGTCTCTCCACTGTGGGCAGCTGGTGGGAGCACTTGGGGCCTGGTTCGGGGGTGATGGACAGGAGGAGAGGGAGGGATTCCAGGGGGGATTTAGAGGTCAAATTACCAGGGCTCAGGAGATAAGGGGAGGCCAGAGCCTGGTTGGCTGGTGGCAGAGGCCTCCTCTCCAGCCTCTGCTTGCCTCCCTCCAAGGGTCCTCCCTGCTCCATGCCTAAAAATACTCATCTGCCCAGGGTAGGTACTTGGCACCTGATCCCCTTCACCTGCCACCTGGCCCTGCCCAGCTCCCCAGGGCACTTGGCAACCCAGCATGGGTCCAGCAGGCTAACCGGTTCTCACTGATGATGCCTCCTGCCAAGCCAGGTCCTGCACCACCTCAGGTTCCCAGTGGCTGAGCCCTCCAAGCCTGGGTGAGGAAAGGGCAGTGGCAAAACTTGTCCTGCCCTTTCCCTTTGGAGCAGTGACAACCTGGTCAGTGCCAAGGGCTGTGCAAAGGGATGTACAGAGATGGACACATCCGGCCCTCTCCGTGAAGCAGGTGCACTCTAGCGTCCCATTTTAGAACAGCTGTGACGGCTCAAGCCTGTAATCCTAGCACTTTGGGAGGCTGTGGTGGGAGGATCACTTGAGCCCAGGAGGTTTTTTTTTTTTTTTTTTTTTTTTGAGATGGAATTTCACACTTGTTGCCCAGGCTGGAGTGCAATGGTGAAATCTCGGCTCACTGCAATTTCTGCCTCAGCCTCCCAAGTAGCTGGGATCATAGGTGTGCCCCACCACGCCTGGCTAATTTTTTTTTTTTTTTTTTTTGAGATGGACTGTTGCCCAGGCTGGAGAGCAGTGGCAAGATCTCCGCTCACTGCAACCCCTGCCTCCCAGGTTCAGCAGTTCTCCTGCCTCAGCCTCCTGAGTAGCAGGGATTACAGGTGCTTACCACCATAACCACCCTGCCTGGTTAAATTTGTGTTTTTAGGAGAGATAGGGTTTCACCATTTTGATCAGGTTGGTCTAGAACTCCTGACCTCATGATCCACCCTCCTTGACTTCCCAAAGTGCTGAAATTACAGGTGTGAATTACTGCACACAGCGAATTTTTGCATTTTTAGTAGAGATGGGATTTCACCATGTTGGCCAGGCTGGTCTCAAACTCCTGACCTCAGATGGTCTGTCCACCTCCCACAGTGCTGGGATTACAGGCATGAGCTACCACACCTGGCCTAAAAAATTTTAAGAATTAGCTGGGTGTGGTGGCACATACCTGTAGTCCCAGCTACTTGGAAGTCTGATGCAGGGGGATTACTTGAGTCCAGGAGGTTGAGGCTGCAGTGAGCCATGATTGCACCACTGCACTCCAGCTTGGGTGATAGAGCGAGACCCTGTCTCTAAATAAACAAACAAAAGTCCCATTTTACAGATGAACCGAGTGGTGCAGTAAGCTGCTCAAAGCCACAGAGCCGCAAGGTGGAGGAAGTGGGAGGAGGTGCTTGTCACCTAGCTCTGCCTACCGTTATCCCTGTTCAGCAGATAGGAAAACCTTGAACCCAGGAGGTCGAAGTTGCAGTGAGCCGAGATCATGCTGTTGCACTCCAGTCTGGGGGACAGAATGACACACCGTCTCAAACACACACACACACACACACACACACACACACCCACCCACCCAAAGAGGCAAAAACAAAACCTGGAACCAGACACATTGTGACCAGCTGTCCCATGTTCTGGGGACACAGAATTTTTAGGGCTAATGTCAGGACAGTCCCAAGCAAACCAGGATGCTTGGTCACCCTACCAAGGGGTGAGATGAATTCCCCAAGGTCACACAGCTAGGACAAAAGCCCGCAGGCCAGCACTCGCCAGTCGAAGACACCATCCCCTCTCCTAGGCTTGATGGGGAGGCCTTGAGGGGAACCCTAGAAGCAGTTGTTGTTTTGTTGTTTTTCTTCCTTTGTATCAAAATTTCCTTTTTTAAAAAAAAATTCAATAGTGTTTGGGGGTACAGGTGGGTTTTGGCTACATGGTCAAATTATCACTAAATGATTAGTGGGCCTGGTGCAGTGGCTTATGCCTGTAATCCTAGCACTCTGGGAGGCCAAGCCAGGTGGATTACCAGGTCAGGAGTTCCAGACCAGACTGGCCAATGTGGTGAAACGCCGTCTCCAGTAAAAATACAGAAATTAGCCGGGTGTGGTATTGTACACCTGTAGTCCCAGCTACTTGGGAGGCTGAGACAGGAGAATTGCTTGAAGCCGGGAGGCAGAGGTTGTAGTGAGCAGAGATGGTGCCACTACCCTGGGTGATACAGCAAGACTCTGTCTCAGAAAACAAAACAAATTAGTGGTGATTTCTGAGACTTGGGTGCACTTGTCTCAGTACACCTAAGCACTGTACACTGTACCCAATATAGTGATTTCTGAGGTCAATGCTGATTTCTGAGACTTTGGTGCACCCACTGCATCCGATATTCCTCATCCCCCTCCCACCCTTTCCTTCTGAGTCCCCAAAGTCCATTATATATATTTGTTTTGTTTTGTTTTTTGAGATGGAATCTCACTCTGTCACCAGGCTGGAGTGCAGTGGTGCAATCTCGGCTCACTGCAACCTCCGCCTCCTGGGTTCAAGTGATTCTCCTGCCTCAGCCTCCTGAGTAGCTGGGACTACAGACACCTGCCACCACACCCAGCTAATTTTTATATTTTTAGTAGAGATGGGGCTTCACCATGTTGGCCAGGATAGTCTTGCTCTCCTGACCTCATGAATTTACCCACCTCAGCCTCCCGAAGTGCTGGGATTGCAGGTGTGAGCAACCGAGCCTGGCCCATTATATTATTATTATTATTATTATTATTTTGAGACAGAGTTTCACTCTGTCACCAGGCTGGAGTGTAATGGCACTATCTTGGCTCACTGTAACTTCTGCCTTCCAGGTTCAAGTGATTCTTGTGCCTCAGCCTCCTGAATAGCTGGGATTACAGATGCCTGCCATCACGCGCAGTTAATTTTTATATTTTTAGTAGAGACAGTTTCACCATGTTGGCCAGGCTGGTCTCGAACTCCCAACCTCAAGTGATCCACCTGCCTCAGCCTCCCAAAGTGTTGGATTACAGGCGTGAGCCACTTCAGCCGGCCTATATTATTCTTTAAAGAAAAATAAATTTTTTTTGAGACAGTTTTGCTATGTCAGCCAGGCTGGAGTGTAGTGGCATGATCTCAGCTCACTGGAACCTCCACCTCCTGGGTTCAAGCAATTCTTCTGCCTCAGCCTCCCGAGTAGCTCAGACTATAGGCATGTGCTACCACACCTGGCTAATTTTTGTAGTTTTAGCAGAAATGGGGTTTCGCCACATTGGCCAGGCTGATCTTGAACTCCTGACCTCAGATGATCTGCCCGCCTTGACCTCCCAAAGTGCCGAGATTACAGGCATGAGCCACTCCTGGGAGTTCCTTGATATCAGTACATCAAGACATCTTCTTCCCTCCCTTCCTCCTTCCTTCCTTCCTTCCTTCCTTCTCTCTCTGTCTCCGTCTTTCTTTTCTTTTTTGAGAGAGGATCTCACTCTGTCACCCAGGCTGGAGTGCAGTGGCACAATCATAGCTCACAGCAGCCTCCACAACTCCTAGGCTCAAGTGATCCTCCTGCCTCAGCCTCCAGAATAGCTGGGACTACAGGCATGGACCACCACGCCTAGCTTATTCATTTATGTTTTGTAGAGATGGGGTCTCCTTCCTGCCCTTCTCTTTCTTGGGCAAGTGAGTGTTTTATTTTGTGTTTCTTGGCAACAGCTTTAGAGATATAATTTTCTTACCATTCAATTTACCTATTTCAATTTTTCAAGTCAAAGGTTTTTGTTCCATTCACAGAGTTCAGCAGTTCTTGCCATCTTTTTTTTTTTCTTTTTTTTTTTAGAGACAGGGTCTCGCTATGTTGCCCAGGCTGGAGTGCAGTGGCTATTCACAGGCACAGTCCCACTACTGATCAGCACGAGAGTTTTGACCTGCTCCGTTTCCAACCTGGGCTGGTTCGCTGATCCTTAAGCAACCTGGTGGTCCCCCGCTCCCAGGAGGTCACCATATTGATGCCGAACTTAGTGCAGACACCCGATCAGCATAGCGTGCCACAGCCCCAGAACTCCTGGACTCAAGTGATCCTCCAGCCTCAGCCTCCTGAATAGCTGAGACTACAGATACGTGCCACTGCACCCAGTTTTTTTTTTTTTAATTGACAAATGTTAATTGTATTTTTTTTTTTTAGATGGAGTTTTGCTCTTGTTACCCAGGCTGGAATGCAATGGCATGATCTCGGCTCACCGAAACCTCCGCTTCTTGGGTTCAAGCAATTCTCCTGCCTCAGCCTCCTGAGTAGCTGGGACTACAGGCATGTGCCACCATACCCAGCTAATTTTTTTTGTATTTTTAGTAGAGACAGGATTTCACCATGTTGACCAGGATGGTCTCAATCTCTTGACCTCGTGATCCACCCGCCTCGGCCTCCCAAAGTGCTGGGATTATAGGCACGAGCCACCGTGCCCGGCCAATTGTATACACCTACCAGGTACAGTACTTTTGGAACCACTTTGCTCGTTTTTTTTTTTCTTTTTCTGCCTTTCTTTTTTATTTTTTGAGACAGGAGTCTTGCTCTGTCACTCAGGCTGGAGTACAGTGGTATGACCTTGGCTCACTGCAACCTCCACCTCCTGGGTTCAAGCAATTCTTCTGTCTCAGCCTCCTGACTCCTGAGTAGGTGGGAGGCCCCTGCCACCACCTCCGGCTAATTTTTGTATTTTTAGTAGAGATAGAGTTTTGCCATGTTGACCAGGCTGGTCTCGAACTCCTGACCTCAGGTGATTCGCCCGCCTTGGCCTACCAAAAGTGCTGGGATTACAGGCGTGAGTCACCATGCCTGGCCTTTAACATACAACATGTTTAAACACGGACCTCTAGTCTTTCCCTGGAAACTTTTTGTTTTGGCGGGGAACATCCTTTCTATTATTGGTTTATAGAGTCTCTTTATTTTCATTGTGGTAAAATACATATAGAAGCTCTTTTTAGTATTAAGGAAATTATCTCCTATTCTATGAACTGCAATCTTCTCCCTCCCCTGCCCCCCGCCGTTTCTTTTTTTATGATGGAGTCTCATTCTGTTGCCCAGGCTGGAGTGCAGTGGCAGGATCTCAGCTCATTGCAGGTCCTACCTCCCAGATTCAAGGGAGTCTCCTGCCTTACCTCCAGAGTAGCTGGGATTACAGGCACGTGCCACCACACCCAGCTAATTTTTGTATTTTTAGTAGAGGCAGTTTCACCATGTTGGCCAGCTGGTCTTGAACTCCTGACCTCAAGTAATCTGCCTGCCTCAGCCTCTCAAAGTTCTGGGATTACAGGCATGACCCACTGCGTCTGGCCCTTTGGTGGCTTTTATGTTTCTTTTTCTATTCTTTCTTTTTTTTTTTTTTTTTTTTGAGACGGAGTTTTGTTCTTATTGCCCAGGCTGGAGTGCAATGGTGTGATCCCGGTGCAGTACAACCTCCGCCTTCCAGGTTCAAGCAATTCTCCTGTCTCAGCCTCCTGAGTAGCTGGGATTACAGGCACACGCCACCATGCCCAGCTGATTTTTTGTATTTTTAGTAGAGATGGGATTTCACCATGTTGACCAGGATGGTCTTGATCTCTTGACCTCGTGATCCACCCGCCTCGGCCTCCCAAAGTGCTGGGATTACAGGCATGAGCCACTGCTCCCGCCCCCCCACTTTTTTTTTTAAATAGAGAAGGGGTTTTGCCATGTTGGCCAGGTTGGTCTCAATCTCCTGACCTCGTGATCCACCTGCCTCGACCTCCCAAAGTGCTGAGATTATAGGTGTGAGCCATCGTGCCAGGCTGATTCTGTTTCTAAAAAAGGCAAATTCACAAGTACCCGTCTTTAACATATCTCTCTGAAGGACGGAATTCAACCCACACTACCCTACAAGCATTTTTTTTTTTTTTGGATGCATTCATTTTCCCCATGTTGATTGACTCTCTAGAATCATACTGGAACATTCAGTGTAAGCTATTGCATACAAATTTGCAGAGGAAAGGAATGCCTTCCCTAAACAACAACAAAAAACCTCTCAATGAATTAATTTCTTTTTTGGTTTTGAGAGTTAGCCTGTATTTTCCATTATCGCCCTCATCTTGTTAACTACACAGCCTAGAAAGGATTCATTGTCATCATTTGTACTTTCCAGAAGATACAGTTATTTCCCATCGATGCTTTTCGCCTCTGTTCTGGGGTTTTCGTGCATGTTTAATTAGTGGGGAACTCTTTTCTGAGGTCAGTGAGCCAAAGCTAATGAGCAGGGTCCTTAGTCAATCCAGGTCAATGTCGGGGTGTTTGATGGGGAGGCGTGGGTGAGAACAGGATGTTCAGGGGGTGAGTAAAAGGTTAGGGAGTGGCCTTCCCAAAAAGGAAGTGTCCCTCCCTTGAGAGGGTGCGTAGGCGGGAAGAAGTGCTCTCAGAAGGAGAGAACCGGCTCTACTGAAACAAAACCTGGGCGGTGTAGCGGCTCAAGTCTGTAATTCCCATGGGAGGATTGCTTAAGGACAGGAGTTTAAGACCAGCCTGGGCAACATAGCGTGACCGCCATCTCTAAAAAAAAAAAAAAAACAACAAAACAAAACCCGGACGTGGTGGCATGTGCTGTGGTCCCAGCTACTTGGGAGGCTGAGGTGGGAGGATCGATTGAACCCAGGAGTTCCAGGCTGCAGTGGGCTATGGAGTTACCACTGCATTCCAGAGTGGGCGACAGAGCGAGACCCAGTCTCAAAAAAACTAAAACAACGCCGGGTGCAGTGGCTCATGCCTGTAATCTCAGCCCTTTGGGTGGCGGAGGCAGGTGGATCACTTGAGGTCAGGAGTTTGAGACCAGCCTGCCTAACATGGTGAAACCTTGTCTCTACTAAAAATACAAAAATTAGCTTGGCATGGTGGCAGGCACCTGTAATCCCAACTACTTGGGAGGCGGAGGCAGGAGAATCACTTGAACCTGGGAGGTGGAGATTGCAGTGAGCTGAGATCTCACCATTGCACTCCAACCTGGGAGATAAGAGCCAAACTCCATCTCAAAAAAAATAAATAAATAAACCGGGCGCGGTGGCTCATGCCTGTAATCCTAGCACTTTGGGAGGCTGAGGTGGGTGAATCACCCGAGGTCAGGAGTTCAAGACCAGCCTGGCCATCATGGTGAAACCCCACCTTAAAAAAAAAGAAAGAAAAATAAAAATACAAAATATAGTCAGATCCAGGCGCAATGGCTCATGCCTGTAATCCCGACGCTTTGGGAGGCCAAGGTGGGCGGATCACCTGAGGTCGGGAGTTAAGAGATCAGCCTAACCAACATGGAGAAACCCCGTCTCTACTAAAAAAAAAAAAAAAAAAAAAAAAAAAAAAAAATTAGCCAGACGTGGTGGTGTATGCCTGTAATCCCAGCTACTTGGGAGGCTGAGGCAGGAGAATTGCTTGAACCCGGGAGGCAGAGGTTGCAGTGAGCCAAGCTGGCACCGTTGTACTACAGCTGGGCAACAAGAGTGAAACTCCATCTCAAAAAAATAAAAATAAAAAAGAGTCATGAGGGCTGCAGGGTGGAAGGTGAGTGGAGAGAACGGAGCAAAACAAAGCCTGGTTCTGAGATGAGGGTGTCTGGAGTCTGGGGGACCAGGGGGAAGGGAGGAGGTGGAGGCAGAGGATGGGGAGGTCTACCCGGCGTCCTGGACTATGCTGGGCAGGTGGGCCTGGCTCCACGGCCATCTCTGGGCAGGGAGCACAGAGCGAAGGCAGATCTGGAGGGAAGATGCAGCATTGGCTGGAAGAAGGTGGGGATCTTCCAGGGGCTGTAGGAGGTGCACATACAGGAATCTCAGAGTGTGTCTGAGCTGGAGATGGGATGTCCTGGGTGCCTGCTCAGAAGGGAGTTGAAGGCCCCTGGGGTAAAGACAGAAGAGAGGCTAGTCCTAGCTGCAAGACAGACATCTGGCTGGGGCGTGTTTCACTTCTCATGCCACTGTACTCCAACCTGGGAGACAGAGCAAGACCCCGTCACCAAAAAACAAAACAAAAACTGTCGCCCAGGCTGGAGTGCAGTGGTGAAATCATAGCTCACTACAGCCTCCAGCTCCCAGGCTCAAACCATCTTCAGCCTCCCAGGTAGCTGGGACTACAGGTGCATGCCACATTTTAAATTTTGTTCAAGATGGGGATCCCACTATGTTGCTCAGGCTGCAGACACTATTTTAAATGAACTCATCTGATCCTGCAATAGTCTTATGAGGTGGGTCCTCTTAATTCCTCTTTGACAGGTGAGGAAACTGAAGCCCAGAGAGATTAGGACACTGGCCCAAAGTCATACAGCCTGTGAGCTGCTGGAACGAGCACCTAGGAGCTGTGTTTCTGCTCTCCCACAGACAGATGCATCTTCCTTGAATACTCCACTTTTTTTTTTTTTGAGACAGTCTTGCTCTGTCACCAGGCTGGAGTGCAGTGGCACAATCTCAGCTCACTGCAACCTCCACCTCCCAGGTTCAAGTGATTCTCCTGCCTCAGCCTACTGAGTAGCTGGGACTACCATCATGCACCACCACCCCCAGCTGATTTTTGTATTTTTAATAGAGGTGGGGTTTCACCGTGTTGGCCAAGATGGTCTTGATCTCTCTTTTTTTTTTTTTTTTTTGAGTCAGAGTTTCGCTCTTATTACCCAGGCTGGAGTGCAATGGCTCGATCTCGGCTCACCGCAACCTCCGCCTCCTGGGTTCAGGCAATTTTCCTGCCTCAGCCTCCTGAGTAGCTGGGATTACAGGCACACGCCACCATGCCCAGCTAATTTTTTGTATTTTTAGTAGAGACGGGGTTTCACCATGTTGACTTGATGGTCAAGTCAAGGTCAAGACAAGAGGTCAAGACAAGGATGGTCTTGATCTCTTGACCTCGTGATCCACCCGCCTCAGCCTCCCAAAGTGCTGGGATTACAGGCTTGAGCCACTGCGCTCGGCCTGGTCTTGATCTCTTGACCTCATGATCTGCCTGCCTCAGCCTCCCAAAGTGTTGGGATTATAGGCGTGAGCCACCATACCAGCCAGTACCCCACTTTTCAGATGCAGAAGAGCAGGATCAGGGAGGTGGAGCGACTTGCCCAAGGTCTGGCAGTGAGTTAGTAGCCCTCCAAACCCATGTGTCTGTGTGAGGTTATGAACTCCAGTTGAGAACGGACAAAAAGTGGCCTGGAAGGAAGCCTGCCTGGTATCTGTCAGTGAGGATGTAGGCTGGCAGGCTGGGCTGTGGAGGCGGGTGGCTGGAGTCAGGCTGGGGTGAGTCCCCCAGACTTCGAGTATGAACTAGAAATAAGACAGCCCTTGGCCAGGTGTGGTGGCTCATGCCTGTAAACCCAGGCTGAGATGGCCAGATCACCTGACGTCGGGAGTTTGAGACCAGCCTGACCAACATGGAGAAATGCCATCTCTACTAAAAATACCAAATTAGCTGGGCGTGGTAGCGCATGCCTGTAATCCCAGCTACTCGGGAGATTGAGACAGGAGAATCTCTTGAACTCTGAGGGTGGAAGCTGTGGTGAGCTGAGATTGCACCATTGCCCTCCAGGCTGGGCAACAAGAGCGAAACTCCATCTCAAAAAAAAGCAAAAAACAAAACAGAAAAAACAGCCCTAACCCCACCCCCTTGTGACATCCCCGGCCAGGCTGGACTTCCCCCACTTCTGCAACAGGCTGTGGCATCCTCCAGAAATGAGTGGTGGGAGGGAGGCCAGGGCTGGGCAGCAGCATTGGGGGAGGGGCTATGGGTGCCAGGCTGGGGATACAGGAAGAGGCTGCAGAAAAAGAGGGGCAGTGTCCAAGCTCAGGGTCTTGGGACCTTTTGGATCCCTGCCTTGTCCCACTGCAACTCTGGAGGAGCAAGAGGTCTGGGGTTTCTCAGTTCTTTCCAACCCAGGAGTCCCCTGGGCTGGCTCAGGGGTGGGGGCTTCCCTGGAGGAAAGGACCATGGGGTGAGCATCTAAACTTTTGCATATGAGTCAGAGCTTTGTCTGTTATTTTGTAAAACCCCAGGGTATGTGTGATATGTATGCATTGACTACAAAAAAATGAAAAAGGAACCTCGGCCAGGCACAGTGGCTCATGCCTGTAATCCCAGCACTCTGGGAGATGGAGGCTGGTGGATCACCTGAGGTGAGGCGTTTTGAGACCAGCCTGGCCAACGTGATAAAACCCCATCTCCACTAAAAATATAGAAATTAGCCTGGCATGGTGACGTGTGCCTGTAATCCCAGCTGCTCAGGAGGTTGAGGCAAGAGAATCGCTTGAGTCCGGGAGATGGAGACTGCAGTAAGCCAAGATCATGCCACTGCACTCCAGCCTGGGCAATAGAGCAAGACTCAGTCTTAAAAAAAACAGAGAAAGCAAAAACCGACCATCTTCATATATTACTAATTTGTACTGTGCACCAACGAGAACCTGCTTTAAATTTGCATTCCAATTTACAACCCTCGTGCTATACCAGGCAAGGTTAGTGGCTATTGAAAATGCCACCGGGACAGGGCCATCTTAAGACATATTCAGTAGTGCATTAACTATACAAACAAACAACAGCACTCTAGTTTAAAACACCCATCTTACACAGCCTTACATTTCCATTTATTCATTTAAAATGCATGAGTTGTATACAAGGGGGTTAAAGGCTTTATAGACAAGAAAAAAAACCTGGGTCCCTAGATCCCGGTAGGGGTGGGAGGGAGGGTCTGAAGGAGAGGGATGCTTCCCAGAGCAGGGGCATTTAAGTTGAATCTCAAAGAACAAGAATGTACCAGGGGCAGTTAGGCAGTTATGCAAATCGGACTGCAGGTGCAAAGCCTCTTAAGTTGGAAGCTGCACGTTCTGGGCCTGTGGTTAATGGTATAAGAAGCAGAGAGAGCAGGTTGAGATCAGGCTGCAGGAGAACCAGAGCTGAAGCTGAGGAAGTCCTCGGGAGTCTCATTAAAGGCTTTGATCTAATCTTGGGGGTAATAGGGAGAGTTTAGGGCAGGAAGAAACATAACCTTAGTTGTGTGTCCCAGGAACCTCTGGTTGCTTTCTTTTCTTTTTCTTTTTCTTTTCCTTTTTTTTTTTTTGAGACCGAATCTTGTCCTGTTTTTCAGGCTGGAGTGCTGTGGCGCCATTGTGGTTCAGGGCAACCTTCATGTCCTGGGTTCAAGCAGTTCTCTTGCCTCAGCCTCCCGAGTAGCTGGGACTGAAGGCATGCAAAACCATGCCAGGTTACATTTTGTATTGTTAGTAGAGATGGGGTTTTATCAGTTGGCCAGACTGGTCTCAAACTTCTGACCTCAGGTGATCCTTCCCCCTTGGCCTCCCAAAGTGCTGGGATTACAGGCGTGAGCCACTGCACCCTTCCTTCCCTCCTTCCTTCCTTCCTTTTTCCTTCCTTCCTTCCTTTCCTCCCTCCCTCTTTCTCTTTCTCTCTTTCTTTTCTCTCTCCTTTCTTCCTTCCTTTTTATTTTTTTGACAGAGCTTCGCTCTTGTTGCCCAGGCTGGAGTGCAATGGTGCCATCCCAGCTCACTGAAGCCTTTGCCTCCTGGGTTTGAGCAATTCTCCTGCCTCAACCTCCCAAGTAGCTGGGATTACAGGTACTCGCCACCATGCCGGGTTAATTTTTTTGTATTATCAATAGAGACAGAGTTTCACGTCACTTCCAGCTATTTCTTTCTTTCTTTTCTTTTCTTTTTTTTTTTTTTTTTTTTGGTAGGGATGGGTTTCATTATGTTGCCCAGGCTGGAGTGGAACTCCTGGCCTCAAGCAGTCCTCACACCTTAGCTTCCCAAAATGCTGGGATTATAGGTGTACGTCACCGTGCCCCACCCTTATCTTGACTTGGTCTGCTATTTGAACGTTATATAAATGAAAGCAAGCAGGATTTTTTTATGTCTGGCTTCTTTTGCACAGCAACAGGTGTGTGTGGTTCATCCACATTTTTGTAGGTTACAGTTATTGTTCCTTGCCATTTTTTTTTTCAGATGGAGTCTCACTCTATCACCCAAGCTGGAGTGCAGTGGTGCCATCTCAGCTCACTGCAATCTCTGCCTCCCAGGTTCAAGTAATTCTCCTGCCTCAGCCTTCCAAATAGCTGGGACCATGGGACCGTGTCACCATGCCTGGCTAATTTTTAGTAGAGACAGAGGTTTCACCATGTTGGCCAGAGTGTTCTTGAACTCCTGACCTCAAGTGATCCTCCTGCCTTGGCCTCCCAAACTGCTGGGATTACAGAGGTGAGCTACCATGCCCAGCCCATTGCCATTTTGTATAGCAAGGTTTCTCAACCGCTGTTGACATTTGGGGCTGAATAATTTTTGTTCCTACACATTGTAGGTATTTAGTGGCATCCCTGGCCTCTACCCACAGCATGACGGAGGCACTCCTCCCTCAGGTTCTGACAACCCAAAACATGGCTAGACATTGCCAAATGTCCCCTTAGAGGCGGTAAAACCACCAGTCGGTGGGGAACAGCTGCCTTCCCTTTTGTGAACTTACCACACTTTATTTACCTAAACTTCCTTAGGCATTTGGGTTGTTTCCAATTTCTGGCTGTGATGAGCAGAGGTGCTGTGAACATTCTGGCAGGTCTGGACTAATGCAACACTGTAGATTCCTTCTGGCAGGTTTCTGGATGAATGCAACAACATACATATATATGTAGAGAGTGAGACAGGGAGAGTTTCCCTTTTCTTGCCCAGGCTGGAGTGCAATGGTGTGATCTCGGCTCAATGCAGCTTTTGCCTCCCTAGTCAAGCGGTTCTCCCACCTCAGCCTCCTGAGTAGCTGGGATTATAGGCATGTGCCACCGAGCCCAACTAATTTTGTATTTGTAGTAGAGACGGGTTTCTCCATGTTGGTCAGGCTGGTCTCAAACTACCAATCTCAGGTGATCCACCCACCTCAGCCTCCCAAAGTGCTGGGATTACAGGTGCGAGCCTGTAACTTAAAGAATATACATTACAGAACAATGTATATTCCTTAAGTTTATACCTAGGAGTAGAAATGCTGGTTCATATTGTGTAGGTGTTTTTTCAGCTTTCTGGATATTGCCACAGTTTTCCAAAGTGGTTGCACCATTTCACACTCTCTCCAGAAGCATGGGAATATAACTTGGTATTCGCTTTTCATATGAGCTATTCTGATAGATATGGAGGGCCATGGCATTTTGGGTTTCATATGCATTTCTCCGATGATCCATGAGGTCAGCCCTCTTTCACTTATCAGCCATTTGGAGATCACCTTTTATGAAGGGCTCATTTGTTCTTTGGAGTTTTTGTCCTTTTCATTTTCTTTCTTTTCTTCCCTCCCTGCCCTCGCTTTCTCTCTTCCTCTTTCTTCCTTTCTCCCTCTCTCTTTTTTTAGGCTAGTCAAGCAAAGCAGTGGGAGCGGAGAAGGAACAAAGAAATCTGTAACTGGTTGTGATCAATTAGTTGTAAACACCACTGCACTCGGACCAGCCTCTTCCTTCCTCTTTGTTTCCCTCCCTTCTTCCTTTTCCTTCCTCCCTCCCTCCCTCCCTCCATTCTTTCCCTCTCTGTCTCTCTGTCACCCAGGCTGGAGTGCAGTGGTACAATCATAGCTCACTGCAGCCTTGACCTCCTGGGCTCAAGTCATCTTCCTGCCTCAGTCTCTTGAGTTGATGGGACTACAGGCACCTGCCACCATGTCTGGCTAATTTTTTATAGAGGCAGGGGTCTTGGTATGTTTTCCAGGCTTGTCTTGAACTCCTGAAGTCAACTCCCACCATGGCCTCCCAAAGTGCTGGGATGAAAGTCATGATCTACCCCACCCAGACACACATATAACTTTTTTTTTTTTTTTTTTTTTTTTTAAATTAAGACAGAGCCTCCTTCTGGCACCCAGGCTGGAGTGCAATGGTGCAATTCTGGCTCACTGTAACCGCTGCCTCCTGGGTTCAAGGGATTCTCATGCCTCAGGCTCCAGAGTAGCTGGGACCACAGGTGTGTGCCACCACACCTGGCTGATTTTTGTAGTTTTTAGTAGAGACAGGGTTTCACCATGTTGGCCAGGCTGGTCTCTGACTCCTGACCTCAAGTGATCTGCCTGCCTCCACGTCCCAAAGTGCTGGGATGACAGGCATGAACCACTGTGCCAGCCCCCCAAATACAATTTTTGACTTCCTCAAAACTTAACTACCAGGCTGGTCTCGGTGGTTCACACCTGTCATCCCAGCACTTTGGGAGGCTGAGGCAGGAGGATTGCTTGAGTCCAGGAGTTCAGTACCAGCCTGGGCAACACAGCAAGACCCCATTTCTTAAAAATCTAAAACTTCACTGGCCATGGTGGTGCACACCTGTGGTCCCAGCTACTCAAGAGCCTGAGGTGGGAAGATCACCTGAGCCCAGCAGTTGAGTGCAGTCAGCCATGTTTACACCACTGCGCTCCAGCCTACATGATAGAATAAGACCCATCTCTCTTTTTTTTTTTTTTTTTTTAAGACAGAGTCTTGCTCTATCACCCAGGCTGGAGTGCAGTGGCACAATATTGGCTCACTTCAACCTACGCCTCCCAGGTTCAAGCGATTCTTCTGCCTCAGCCTCCTGAGTAGGTGTGACTATAGGTATGTGCCACCATGCCAGGCTAATTTTTGTATTTTTAGGAGAGATGGGGTTTCATCATATTGATCAGGCTGGTGTTGAACTCCTGATCTTGTGATCTGTCCACCTCGGCCTCCCAAAGTGCTAGGATTACAGGTGTGAGGCACCACGCCCACCTGACCCCATCTTTTAAAAAGAAAAATCAAAAAAGGAAATCATCATAATGTCCATCAATGGGGGAGTAGAGAAATGAAAGGAGAATGAAACGTAATGGCAAGTTAATGAATATTATACAGGAGTGAAAAGGAATAACTAACTCTGTCTCTGTGTCTCCCTGACTTTCTCTCTCTTGTCCTTGTTCTCACACTCACTCCTCCAGCTCTACTCTGGTTAACATAAATGTATCTTAACATGCTGCTGTTTCTTTTTTTTTTTTGAGACTGAGTTTCACTCTTGTTACCCAGGCTGGAGTGCAATGGCACGATCTCGGCTCACCACAACCTCCGCCTCCTGGGTTCAGGCAATTCTCCTGCCTCAGCCTCCTGAGTAGCTGGGATTACAGGTACACGCCACCATGCCCAGCTAATTTTTTGTATTTTTAGTAGAGACGGGGTTTCACCATGTTGACCAGGATGGTCTCGATCTCTTGATCTCGTGATCCACCCGCCTCGGCCTCCTAAAGTGCTGGGATTACAGGCGTGAGCCACTGCGCCCGGCCCAACATGGTGCTGTTTCTAAAAGAGATTCAAGTTGTGCGATCTTAGTTTAGTGTGATACCGTTTATATAAACCTGAAACGTAATAGCACTCTGGGTTGCTTATGGATACAATTCAGCTTAAAAACAGATACAGATTAAGAAAGTAATGGCCCCCGTGGGGACTACAGTCATCTTTTTTTCCTGGGTCCTTGTAGCTTTCAAATGTGTCTCCCTGCAGTGGCCAAAGAGAGCAGGTCAGTGCCCCGTGGAGTCTAGGGGTCAGAGTATGATGTGACTAAATGACCAGAACAGCCATGTGGTCAGTGTGACTGAGCAAGACCATGTGACCACATGGAAGATAGCCCTTCTTTCTTTCTTTTTCTTTTTTTTTTTTTGAGATAAAGTCTCACTCTGTCACCCAGGCTGGAGTGTGCAGTGGCACCATCTCTGCTCACTTCAACCTCCACCTCCTAGGTTCAAGTGATTCTCTTGCCCCAGCCTCCTGAGTAGCTGGGATTATAGGCACCTGCCACTGTGCACAACTAATTTTTTGTATTTTTAATAGAGATGGCATTTCACTACATTGGTCAGGCTGGTTTCAAACTCCTGACCTCATGATTTGCCTGCCTCAGCCTCCCAAAGTGCTGGGATTACAGGCGTGAGCCACTGCGCCCAGCCTTTATTCTTCTGAGACGGGGTCCCACTCTGTTGCCAAGGCTGGAGTGCAATGGCATGATCACAGCTCTCTGCAGCCTCAACTTCCCAGGCAGAAGCCAGGCTCGCACCTCAGCCTTATGAGTAGCTGGAACTACAGGTGTATGCCACCATGCCTGGTTAATTTTTTTTTTTTTTTTTTTTTAAAGAGACAGGGTCCTACTACATTGTCCAGGCTGGGCTCAAACTCCAGGCTCAAGCAATCTTCCTACCTTGGCCCTCCCAAAGTGCTGGGATTATGGGCGTGAGCCACTGTGGCTCGTGGAAGGTAGCTGTTTTCTTTTTTTTTTAAGCTGGAGTCTTGCTCTGTCACCAAGGCTGGATTGCTGCCTCAGCCTCCTAGGTAGCTGAGATTACAGATATGGGCCACCATGTCCAGCTAATTTTTAGTAGAGATGGATATTTCACCATGTTGGCCATGCTGGTCTCAAACTCCCGACCTCAGGTCATCCTCTTGCCTCAACCTCCCAAAGTGCTGGGATTACAGGTGTGAGCCACCTTCCAGAGCTGGAAGGTAGCTATGAGACAGCCATTATATCCTGGGGTTCCATGAACAAGGTGTGCTCTACAAGAAAGTGTGCAAGTGGGCTCTGGATTCTGGAAATCATGTGTGGGATCTGCGGCCTCATGCATTGTTCTCAGTATCTGTAGCTTGCAGCAGGTCTAGACCTGCCAACCCTTAATTCAGAGCACAAAAGTCACCAGGGTTGGCTGGGCGCTGTGGCTCACACCTGTAATCCAAGCACTTTGGTACGCCGAGGTGAGCAGATCACAAGATCAGGAGTTTGAGACCAGCCTGGACAATATGGTGAAACCCCATCTCCGCTAAAAGTATGAAAATTTGCCGGTGCCTGTAATCCCAGCTACTTCTCCTACTGAGGTGGGAGAATCTCTTGAACCTGGGAGGCAGAGGTTGCAGTAAGCCAAAAAAATTGTGCCACTGCACTCCAGCCTGGGCAACAGGCGAGACTTTGTCTCAAAAAAAAAAAAAAAAAAAAGTCACCAGAGTCTTATGGGCCAGCTGAGGACAGCCAGGGGTCAGACATCAGGGTTTTCCTTTTTGGCATTAAAACAAGGTTTTAGGCTGGGTGCAGCAGCTCAAACCTGTAATCCCAGCACTTTGGGAGGCTGAGGCAGGACTGCTTAAACCTAGGAGTTGGAGTTCAGCCTGGGCAACATAGCAAGACACTATCTCTACAAAAAAATTTAAAAATCTGGCTTGGCGCCATGGCTCATGGCTTAATTCCAGCACTTTGAGAGGCGGAGGGGGGTGGATCACTTGAGGTCGGGAATTCAAGAGAAACCTGGC
The DNA here is from genome assembly GCF_049354715.1 of Callithrix jacchus. Taxonomy (NCBI): domain Eukaryota; kingdom Metazoa; phylum Chordata; class Mammalia; order Primates; family Cebidae; genus Callithrix; species Callithrix jacchus. The sequence goes on along the minus strand of NC_133523.1, from coordinate 7,707,371 downwards.
CAGCATGATGAAACCTGTCTTTATAAAAATACAAGAATTACCCAGGTGTGGTGACATATGCCTGCAATCCAGCTACCCGGGAGGCGGAGGTTGCAGTGAGCTGAAATCACACTACTGCACTCCAGCCTGGTTGACAGAGCCAGACTCTGAGAAAGAAAGAGAGAGAGAGCAAGAAAGAAAGAAAGAGGAAAAGATAGGTGGGAGGGAGGGAGGGAAGGAAAAAAGGAAGGAGGGAAGGAAGGAAGGAGGGAAGGGGCCAAGGAAGGAAGGGAGGAAGGAAGGAGGGAAGGGAGGAGGGAAGGGAGGGAGGAAGGAAGAAGGAAAGAAAGGAAGGAAGGAAGGAGGGAAGGAGGGAAGGAAGGAGTAGAGGAAGGAAGGAGGGAGGGAAGGAAGGGAGGAAGGAGGGAAGGAGAGAAGGAAGGTAAGAGGGAAGGGAGGAGGGATGGAAGGGAAGGAAGGAAGCGGGGAGGAAGGGAGGGAGGGAGGGAGATGCCAGGTGAGGTGGCTCATGCCTATCTTTGGGCGGCGGAGGTGGGTGGATCACCTGAGGCAGGAGTTTGAAACGAGCCTGGCCAACATGGTGAAATCCCCTCTCTATTTAAAATACAAAAATTTTCTGGGGGTAGTGGCACACACCAGTAGTCCCAGCTACTCAGGGGCCTGAGGCAGAAGAATTGTTTGACCCCAGCGGGTGGAGGTTGCAGTGAGCAGAGAACAACTGCGCTCTAGCCTGGGTGACACAGCGGGACTCAGTCTCAAATAAAACAAAATAAAAAGAAAAGAAAAAGAGCAGCTCCATCGCCCCCTAAAATTCCCTTACGCTGCCCATGAAGAGTCACATCCTCCCTTCCTTCTCCTTGACAACCACTGACTGCTCTCTGTCACACGGTTCAGTCTTTCCAGGACTGCAGTATGAATGGAATCAGTCACATACTGCAGCCTTGTAAGACTGGCTTCTTTCACTCAAGCATAAGAAAACTGTAGTTTTTTTATTTTTATTTTTTGACGAGGTCTGGCTCTGTTGCTGAGGCTGGAGTGCAGTGGCACAATCACAGCTCACCGCCAATGCCACCTCCCGGGCTCAACCTACCCTTCTGCCTCAGCCTCCCAAGTAGCTGGGACTACAGGTGCATGCCACCACACCTGGCTCATTTTTTTTTTCTTTGTAGAGATGGGGCTTTGCTATGTTGCTCAGGGTGGTCTCAAACTCCTGGGCTCAAGTGATCCTCCTGCCTTGGCCTCCCAAAATGCTGAGATGACAGGCATGAGCCACTGCACCCAGCCCACTGGCGTTCGGTTTTATAGCAGTTCAGATTCATAGCAAAACTGAGTGGAAAGTACAGAGATTTCCCATGTATCAGCTGCCCCCATGCCCAGCCTCCACCTCATCAATGTCCAGCACTAGATCGGTGCATTAGTTATACTTGAGGAACCCCCAGGGACCCATCCTCATCACCCTGAGTCCACAGCTTACATTAGGGCTCACTCCTTTTTTTTTTTTTTTTTTTTTTTTTTGAGACCAAGTTTTGGTCTTGTTGCCCAGGCTGGAGTGCAGTGGCATGGTCTCAGCTCACTGCAACCTCTACCTTCCTGGTTCAAGCCATTCTCCAGCCTCAACCTCCCAGGAGCTGAGATTATAGGCATCCACTGCAATGCCTGCATTTGTATTTTTAGTAGAGATGGGGTTTCACCATGTTAGCCAGGCTAGTCTCCAACTCCTGACTTCAGGTGATCTGCCTGCCTTGGCCTCCCAAAGTACTGGGATTACAGGCATAAGCTACCATGCCTGGCCCATTAGGGCTCATTCTTGGTGCTGTATGTTCTATGGTTCATTCAAAGGCAGACATGTGTCCACCATTGTAATATCATAGACTAGTGTCACTGTCTGAAAAATCTCCTGTGCTCTACCTACGCCCCCCTCCCCATCCCGAACCCCTGGCAACCACTGATCTTTTTTTATCATCTCCTAGTTTTGCTTTTTCAGAATGTCCTATAATTGGAATCTTACAGTACACAGCCTTTTCAGATGGGCTTCTTCCACTTAGTGATATGTATTGCTGCCTTCTTGGGCCCATCCAGAAAGAAACATTAAAGCTCTCCTGGCCAGGCATGGTGACTCATGCTTGCAATCTTAGCACATTGGGAGACTGAGGTGGGAGGATCACAAGGTCAGAAGTTTGAGACCAGCCTGGCCAACATGGTAAAACCCTGTCTCTACTAAAATTACAAAAATTGGCTGGGTATGGTGGCAGGTGCCTGTAATTCCAGCTACTCAGAAGGCTGAGGCAGGAGAATCGTTTAGACCCAGGAGGCAGAGATTGCAGTGAGCCAAGATTGCACCATTGCACTCCAGCCCAGGCCACAGGGTGAGACACCATCTCAAAAAAAAAAAAGCTCTCCTGGCTGGGCACCATGGCTCCACCTGTAATCCCAGCACTTTGAGAGGCCAAGTTGGATGGATCACCTGAGGTCAGGAGTTAGAGAGCAGCCTGGCCAACATGGTGAAACTCTTGTCTCTCCTAAAAAATACGAAAATTAGCTGGATATGGGTGGCATGTGCCTGTAATCCCAGCTACTCAGGAAACTGAGACAGGAGAATCACTTGAACCTGGGAGGCAGAGGGTGCAGTGAGAGGAGATCGCACCATTGCACTCCAGCCTGGGACACAGAGTGAGACTCCGTCTCAAAAAAAGAAAGAAAGAAAGAAAAGAAAACAAAACAAAGCTAGGCACAGTGGCTCAAGTCTGTAATCCCAGCAGAGGTCAGGAGTTCGAGACCAGCCTGGCCAACATGGTGAAACCCCATCTCTACTAAAAATATGAAAATTAGCTGGACGTGGTGGCACGTGCCCGTCATCCCAGCTACCCAGGAGGCTGAGGCAGGAGAATCGCTTGAACCCGGAAGGCAGAGGTTGCAGTGAGCCGAGATTGTGCCATTGTACTGCAGCCTGGGCAAGAACAGCAAAACTGTGTTAAAAAAAAAAAAAAAAAAAAAAAAGCTCAAGAGATGCACATCGCATAAGCTGATGGGTGGGCTCTTTATCACTTAGCGCTTAACCCGCTCATCCTCCTGCAAATCAGCTGAAACATACCAATCTTTGTGGGAAACTTCCATTTGCAAAGTCCTGCTGTTTTCTATGGCAGCTAAGTATTGGGACCCTCCTTGCTGCATTGTTTCTGGAGTTGAGGTGGCCTCGTGCCTTTACAGGACAGCAGTGGACACATTTGACCTAGCAGCTAAGACAGCCCCTGGGGAAGAAAGTCTTGGAGTCCAGCTTTGCCATTTAACTTTTTTTTTTTTTTTTTTGAGACAGAGTCTTGCTCTGTCAACCAGACTGGAATACAATGGCACCATCTTGGCTCACCGCAACCTCTGCCTCCCAGGTTCAAGCAATTCTCATGCCTCAGCCTCCCACGTAGCTGGTACTACAGGTATGTGCCCTCACACCCAACTCTCCATTTTCAGTAGAGATGGGGTTTCATCATGTTAGCCAGGCTGCTCTTGAACTCCTGACCTTAGGTGATCTGCCTGCCTCGGCCTCCCAAAGTGCTGGAATTACAGGGATGAGCCACTGCACCTGGCGTAGTTTTGCTATTTAGAAAGAGTTACACAGTGAGTTAATTTCCAAGTGCTGGGTTCATTTTCAGATAAGTCTTTTGGCAGCAGGAAAAGGAGTGATTTGGAACCCCTGGCCTTTTGGAGTTTTTTTTTTTTTTGGAATGGCAAGTGACCTCTGGGCAGTTCTCTTTCTGTCAGAAGCCTTATATCAATCACCAGTTATCTGACCTTTTTTTTGGAAACAGAGTCTTGCTCCATCACCCAGACTGGAGTGCAGTGGTGCAATCTTGGCTCACTGAAACCTCCGCTTCCTGGGTTCAAGCAATTCTCTTGCCTCAGCCTCCTGAATAACTGGGACTACAGGCACACACCACCATGCCTGGCTCAGTTTTGTATTTTTAGTAGAGACGGGGTTTCACCATGTTAGCCAGGATGGTCTCTATCTTCTGATCTCGTGACCCAACCACCTCAGCCTCCCAAAGTGCTGGGATTATAGGCGTGAGCCACCGCACCCAGCCAGTTATCTGACATTTGCTGAGTCTAGAGTGTATGGTATTCCCCGTGTTTTCTCGTGGCTTGAGAGCACATTCCTTCTCTTTTCTTCTAATATTATATATACGCATATATTTTTTAAAAAAATTTAAAACTTTTTATAAACAGAATAAAAATCTTTTTCCTTTTTAAGATGAGGTCTCACCATGATGGTCAGGCTGGTCTTGAACTCCTGAACTCAGGTGATCCACCCACCTCGGCCTCCCAAAGTGCTAGGATTACAGGCGTAAGCCACCTCGCCCAGCCATTATATATATATTTTTAGCCAGGTTCTTGCTCTGTCACCCAGGCTGGTGTGCAGTGGCACCCTCACAGTTCACTGCAGTGTTGACCTCCAAGCTCAAGCCATCCCCCTGCCTCAGCCTCCCTGAGTAGCTGGGATTACAGGTGCACCATCATGCTTGGATAATTAAAAACAATGTTTTTTTGGCTAGTTACAGTGGCTCACACCTGTAATTCCAGCACTTTGGGAGGCCAAGGTGGGCAGATCACTTGAGGTCAGGAGTTCAAGACCAGCCTGGCCAACAAAGTGAAACCCTGTCTCTACTAAAAATATAAAAATCAGCTGAGTGTGGTGGCACAGACTTGTAGTCCCAGCTACTTGAGAGGCTGAGTCAGGGGAATTGCTTGAACCTCACAGGTGGAAGCTGCAATGAGCTAAGATGGCACCACTGCACTCCAGCCTGGGCAACAAGAGCGAGATCCTGTCAAAAGAAAAGAGAAAAAATTTAATGTAACTTAAATTATTTATAGATATGGGCTTTCTCTGTCCCCCAGTCTGGCCTGGAACTCCTGGGCTCAAGCAATCCTCCACTTCAGCCTCTCGAGTATCTGGGACCACAGGCTTGTGCCACTGTGCCCAGCAAGAGCTCATTATTTTAATTAATGAGTTCCCATTGTCTGGCTGTCCCACTGTTTATTTATTCATTCACCTCCTGAGGGACTCTTGGTTGCTTCCAAGTTTTATGCAATTAGGAATAACACTGCTGTAAACATCTGTGTGTAGCTTTTCTGGGAGACATGAGCTTTCAGTTCATTTGGGTAAAACCTAGGAGCAAAATTATTTGCTTACATGGTAAGAGTATGTTCCGCTTTGTAGAAAACTGCCAAACTGTCTTCCAGAGCGGCCGTACTCGCTTGTGTTTCTCTCAGTTCTCAGCAATGAGCGGGACTTCCTGTTGCTATATAGGAAATACCTTTTTTTTTTTTTTTTTTGAGTCAGTCTTGCCCTGTCACCCAGGCTGTCACTGCATTCCAGCCTGGGCAACACAGTAAGACTCTGTCTCTAAAAAAGAAAAGAGAATAAGATATCTTTTGTCTATTTTAATCTAACCGCTTATTTTGTTTTTGTTTTTGTTTTTGTTTTTTTGAGACACAGTCTCTCTTTGTTGCCCAGGCTGGAGTGCAGTGGCGTAACTTGGCTCACTGCGACCTCTGCCTCCTGGGCTCAAGGGCTGCTCATGCCTCAGCCTCCCGAGTAATGGGGAATACAGGCAGGTACTACCACGCTCAGCTAATAGATGGGGTTTCACCATCTGCCCAGGTTGATCTCAAACTCCTGGCCTCGAGTGATCCACCCACCTTTGCTACCAAAATGCTGGGACTGTAGGTGGGAGCCACCACTCCCGGCCATATAGGCAACAAATTTTTTTTTTTTTTTGAGACAGAGTCTCACTCTGTCACCATGCTAAAATGCAGTGGCAAGATCTTGGCTCACTGCAATCTTTGCCTCACGGGTTCAAGCGATTCTCCTGCCTCAGCCTCCTGAGTAGCTGGGACTACAGGCACACACCACCATGCCCAGCTAACTTTTGTACTTTTAGTAGAGACAGGGTTTCACCATGTTTGCCAGGATGGTCTCAATCTCTTGACCTCGTGATCTGCCCTCCTCAGCCTCCCAAAGTGCTGGGATTACAGGTGTGAGCCATTGCACCTGGCCCAAAATTTTTAATTACAGAAAAATCTAGGAAACAATGTTTTATCCTGTGCCGCGCTTTTTTTCTTTTTCTTTTCTTCCTTTTTTGATACAGATCTGTGCTCTCCAGGACGGAGTGCAATGGTGCCATCTCGGCTCACTGCAACCTCCGCCTCCTGGGTTCAAGCAGTTGTCCTGCCTCAGCCTCCAGAATAGCTGGGATTAAAGGCACCCACCACCACACTCTGCTAATTTTTTTATGTTTTTAGCAGAGATGGGTTTCACCATGTTGGCCGGGCTGGTCTTGAACTTCTGGCCTCAAGTGATCTGCCTGTCTCGGCCTTCCAATATCCTGCTTTTTTCTTTAAAAAATAATATGAAATCATTTTCCATATTGTTAAAGAAAATCTACAAACATTTTAAATAACTGCATATTGAATTTCATCATGTGATTGTACACAGTGTACCACATATCTCAGGCTTTGTACAAATTGAATATTAAAATAACAATAACGGAAGCATTGTTATATGTAAATCTTTGCCTATTGCTCCTATTTCTTTCTCCTGAATTCCTAGCAGTGGAAATAGTGGCTGGAAGAAGGCAAACGTGTAATGATTCTTGGTACACGTTGCCAAGAACTCACCAGAAGGCTGAAATTTATGCTAAAAGCAGCAAGCTGGCTGGGTGTGTTAGCTCATACCTGTAATCCCAGCACTTTGGGAGGCCGAGGTGGGTGGATCAACTGAGGAGTCTGATACTAGCTTGTGTCACCAACATGGTGAAACCCCGTCTCTATGAAAAATACAAAAATTATCTGGGCATGGTGGTGTGTGCCTATAATCCCAGCTACTAGGGAGGCTGAGACAGGAGAATCACTTGAGCCTGAGAGGTGGAGGTCATAATGAGCCAAGATTATGTCACTGCACTCTAGCCTGTGGCAAAGCAAGACTCTCTCAAAACAAACAAACAAAAAAAGCAGCAAGCTGCAGTAAGGTTCTACAGGAAAAAGAAATTAGATTAAAATAGACAAAAGATTCCTCATTCTCTTTTCTTTTTCACAGACAGAGTCTTACTGTGTTGCCCAGGCTTAGGTGCAGCGGCACTGTCATAGATCACAGAAGGCTCAGCCTCCTGGGCTCAAGTGATCCTCCCACCTCAGCTTCCCAAGTAGGTGCGATTACAGGCATGTGCCACCATACTCAGCTAATTTTTATTTTTTGCAGAGATGTGGACTCACTACATTGCCCAAGTTGGTCTCAGACACCTGGACTCAAGCAATTCTCCCACCTCAGCCTCACAAAGTGCTGGGATTACAGGCATGAACAACAGTACTTGGCCAAGAATTCCTCTTTAAGTTTTAAAGAGAGACAACTAAATACATTGCCTGATTACTTGACCATTTTTCCCTCTGCTCTTTTTTTTTTCTTTATTACTCCCATGAAATAGCTTGTGCTAAGGTTTCCCTCTGCTCTTAAACTTAGAAAATGCTTTGACAACTCAGAGACTTTCTTTTTTTGGGGGCGGGGACAGAGTCTCACTCTGTCACCGAGGCTGGGGTGCAGTGGCACAATCTTGGCTCATGGCAACCTCCATCTCCAGGGTTCAAGCAATTCTCCTGCCTCAGTTTCCTGAGTAGCTAGGATTACAGGTGCACACCACCACAACTGGCTAATTTTTGTATTTTTAGTAGAGACAGGGTTTCACTATGTTGCCCAGGCTGGTCTTGAACTTCTGACCTCATCATCTGCCTACCTAGCCTCCCAAAGTGCTGGGATTACAGGCTTGAGCCACCATGCCCAGCCATCTCAGAGATTTTAAATCCATTTCTGGCTGGATGAGATGGCTCATGCCTGTAATCCCAGTACTTTGGGAGGCCAAGGTGGACAGATCACCTGATATCAGGAGTTCAAGATCAGCCCGGCCAACATGGTAAAACCCTGTCTCTACTAAAAATGCAAAAATTACCCAGGCACGGTGGTATGTGCCTGTAATCCTAGCTACTCAGGAGGCTGAGGCAGGAGAAATGCTTGAACCCATGAGGCAGAGATTGCAGTGAGGTGAGATCATGCCACTGCACTCCAGCCTGGGCAACAGAGTGAGACTCTGAAATGATAATAATAAATAAATCCAAATAACTTAGTAAACTCCTTTGGTGTCACAAAGCTGTTTGATGACAGAATCAGTATCATGACCTGGAAGTTCCGATTCTGGCCTGGTGTTTTTTTCTTATTTTATAGCTAGGATTTGTACTGTTGATTCATTCTGCCCACCCATCTACACACAAAAAATTATGGGGTCAAAAATAAATAATTTGAAAAAGAGAAATAGTAGAGGAAGTAGTGAAGGAAAAAGGAATTATGGAATTCCATAAAACTTTCTTTTTTATTTTTTGAGATGGAGTCTCACCCTGTCACCCAGACTGGAATGCAATGGCATGGTCTCACTTCCCAACAACCTTCGCCTCACAGGTTCAAGTGATTCTCATGCCTCAGCCTCCTGAGTAGCTGGGATTACAGATGCCTGCCACCACACCTGGCTAGTTTTTGTATTTTTAGTAGAGATGAGTTTCACCATGTTGATCAGGCTGGTCTCAAACTCCTGACCTCAGGTGATACACCTGCCTCAGCCTCCCAAAGTGCTGGAATTACAGGCATGAGCCACCAAGCCCAGCCCTTTCTTTCCTTCTTCTTTTTTTCAATTTTAATTGAGACAAGGTCTCGCTCTGTCGCCCCCACTGGAGTGCAGTGATGCCATCTCGGCTCACTGTCGCCTCAACCTCCCAGGCTCAAGCAATTTTCCCATCAGGCTCCTGAGTAGCTGGGACTATAGGTGTGCATTACTATGCCTGGCTTTGCTGCTTTTTGATCTGATAACAGAAGATGGCCTGTATCAGCAACATAATTGGAAGCAGATAACAAAGCCAGCTGGTTAAAAGGAAACTGCAAATGAGTAATAGTCCTGTTGGGTCTGGTGGGGTGACTCACGCCTGTAATCCCAGCACTTAAGGAGGCTGACGCATGTGGATCACTTGAGGTCAGGAGTTCCAGACCAGCCTGGCCAACATGGTAAAACCCTGTCTCTACTATAAATACAAAAATTAGCCCGGCATGGTGGCAGATGCCTGTAGTTCCAGCTATTCAGGAGGCTGAGGCCAGAAAATGGCTTGCACCTAGGTGGCAGAGGTTGCAGTGAGCCAAGATCGTGCCACTGCACTCCGGCCTGGGCAACAGAGCAAGACTCTGTCTCAAAATAAATGAATAAAACACCTCTTTCACACAGCCCATGAAGGGGGTCAACTCACTGAACTAGAATAAATTGACTATGGTTACAGAAAATGCCATAGGTTATATCTGCATTTGTAGAGCCATATCTGCACACACTAATACTCACTTTTCCATGCTTGTTATTCAGATAGCAGTTGTATTGAATTTATATTGTCCCAGATGCTGACTTAATAGTCAAGAATCTGTATAGAGCCTGGTGTGGTGGCTCACACCTGTCATCCCAGCACTTTGGGAGGCCAAGGTGGGTGAATCACAAGGTCAGGAGATCGAGACCATCCTGGCTAACATGCTGAAACCTTGTCTCTACTAAAAACACAAGTTAGCCAGGTGTAATGGCACATGCCTGTTGTTCCAGCTACTGTGGAGGCTGAGGCAGGAGAATTGCTTGAACCAGGAGGTGTAAGTTGCAGTGAGCCACTGCCCTCCAGCCTGGGTGACAGAGCAAGACTCCATCTCAAAAAAATATAGAGTTGTAGTGCAGTGGCAAAGATAGGGTTTCAGAAGGCATTTACTATAGATCATTACATTTAATTAAAGTAACTTTTAGCTGGGCATGATGGCACGTGCCTGTAGCCTCACTACTTGGGAGGCTGAGGAAGGAGGATCATTTGAGCCCAAGGCTGTAGTGTGCCATGATCCTATCCGAGAATAGCCATTGCACTCTAGCCTGGGCAACATAGCAAGGCTTTGTCTATCTCTCAAAAAGGTAACTTACAATTTTCAAAACATTTGAACTCTTTGAGCCCAGGAGTTCAAGACTAGTCCTGGCAACATATTGAGACCTCATTTCTTTTTTTTTTGAGATGGAGTTCTACCATGTTGGTCGGGCTGGTCTCAAACTCCTGTGATCCACCCACCTGAGCCTCCCAAAGCACGGGGATTACAAGCGTGAGCTACCATACCTGGCCGTGAGAACTCATTTCTACAAAAACTAAAAATTAGCTGGGTATGGTGGCATGCATCTGTAGTCGCAGCTACTCAGGAGGCTGATGCAGGAGGATCACGATCCCAGAGGCTGAGGTTGCAGTGAGCTAATCACACCACTGCACTCCAGCGGGGGTGACAGAGAGACCCAGTCTTATAAACAAATTTCTTTTTTTTTTTTTTTCATTAATGTCTCCTTATGGAAAGGCTTGCTGACAGTATCTTGGCTTTGAGATCCCTGTACATGTCCATAAAACAACCATTCAGTCCTGTTTCTTTACTACATCATTTGGGAACATGATTATATAATACCACTTGGAGCTTTTTTTTTTCCTTTCCAGAAAATCATTAGGTATCTAAGGGTCACTCACGATATTTTTAAGAATTTAAGGTCATGTGTGGTGACTCACGCCTGTAATCCCAACACTTTGGGAGGCTAAGGCAGGTGGATCACTTGAGGTCAAGAATTCAAGATCAGCCTGGCCAACATGGTGAAACCCGTCTCTACTAAAAATACAAAAATTAGCTGGGCATGGTGGCAGGTGCCTGTAATTTCAGCTACTCAGGAGGCTGAGGCAGGAGAATCGTTTGAATCTTGGAGGCAGACATTGCAGAGAGCCAAGATCACATCACTGAATTCCAGCCTGGGCAACAGAGTAAGACTGTTTCAAAAAAAAAAAAAAAAAAAATGTAAATGTACGAGAATGCTTGTGTTCCCAAACCGTCAGAACAATTCTAAAGGGCTAGTCAATTTTCATGTTTCCTTCCAACACTTCCTTTTTTCTAAAATAATTTTTTTTTTGTTCTAAAGTAAAGTGATTTAACAAATAGGATTTATAAAATATAAGTTATACCAAAATCCAAGGTTAAGTTTTTTCTTTCAGATCCATATTTTTCAGAATTTGAGACCAAATACTAATCTACACTTTTTACATTTTAGCTATATCAGATTACCTTTTCCATATAGGTAATTTTGTGTTTGTTCATTGAAATAAATACCTTGACTATTACCTACTACTGAGAACATTTACTTAGGGTGATTTTTTTTTTTTTTTTTTTTTTGAGACAGAATTGTGCTCCATCACCCAGGCTGGACTGCAGTGGTGCCAGCTCGGCTCACTGCAACCTCTGCCTCCTGGGTTCAAGCCTCCCAAGTAGCTGGGACTACATGTAGCTCCATCACACCTGACTAATTTTTTGTATTTTTAGTATGGATGGGGTTTCACCATGTTGTCCGTGCTGGTCTTGAACTCCTGACCTCAGGTGATTTGTGTGCCTCGGCCTCCCAAAGTGCAGGGATTACAAGCGTGAGCCACTGTGACAGCCTAGGCTATGTTATAATAGGAAATGAGTTTAGAAAATTTTTATATATGAAATCGGGTGTGGTGGCTCACGCCTGTAATCCTACCACTTTGGGAGGCTGAGATGGGTGGATCACGAGGTCAAGAATTCAAGAACAGCCTGGCCAACATAGTGAAACCTGATCTCTACTAAAAAAATACAAAAATTAGCTGGGCATGATGGTGGGTGCCTGTAATCCCAGATACTTGGGAGGCTGAGGCAGGAGAATCACTTGAATCCAGGGGTGGAGATTGTAAGTGAGCCGAGATTGCATCACTGCACTCCAGCCTGGGTGACAGAGCAAGACTCCATCTCAAAATAAAATGAAATAAAGTAAAATATTGACATGTGAAGACGTTTAAACATTTAAATAAAATATCTTTAAATTTTTATTTTTACTTATTTATTTTTGAGACAGAGGCTTTCTCTGTTATCTAGGCTGGAGCCGTAGTGGGCTCACTGCAGCCTCAATCTCCTTTGCTCAAGCAATCCTCCCGCCTCAGTCTCCTGAGAATCTAGACTTACACATGGCTAATTTCTAATAATTTTTTCTATAAAGACGATCTCACTATGTTGCCCAGCCTGATCCCAAACGCTTGGGCTCAAGGGATCCTCCTGCCTCAGCCTTCCAAAGTGCTGAAATCACAGGCATGAGCCACCATACCCAGTCCAATTTTAGATAAGATATCTTTAATTTGCACAAACATGATAGTATTTAAATAACTCCTCAGCAGGTGATAAGGATGTCACTTCATACTTTTTATCAGAGAGTCTACTAACATGTACAGGTTGTTGTTTTTCTTTTGAGACAGAGTCTCACTCTGCCACTCAGGCTGCAGTGCAGTGGTGCAATCCCAGGTCACTGGAACCTCAACCTCCTGGATTCAATCAAGCCATTCTCCTGGCTCAGCTTCTTGAGTCGCTGGGATTACAGGTGCTCACCACCAGGCCGGGTCATTTTTATATTTTTAGTAGAAATGGGGTTTCGCCATGTTGGACAGGTTGGTCTCAAACTCCCGGCCTCAAGCAATCTGCCCACCTCAGCCTCCCAAATGTTGGGATTACAGGCGTGAGCCCCCACACCTGGCTTAAATGCACAAACATGTTTTCTGATCTGGGCTCTCTGTTCTGCAAACAGGGAAAAAACATAGTCCCACTATAGCCGTGACACTCAGCCCAAAATCCAGTTCTGTCTCTTTCATGGGGAATGATGATGTCAAGCTCTGGCCCCCTGAATACTGTGCCAAGAGAATTATGCTAAGCCTGGCAACACAGCGAGATCCCTGTCTCTACAAAAAGTAAAATGAATGAGCTGGGAATGGTGGTGCATGCCCATAGTCCCAGCAACTCAGGGGGTTGAGGTGGGAGGATTGTTGAGCCCATGAGTTCCAGGTTGCTGTAAGCTGTGATCATGCTATTGCACCAATCCAGCCTGGGTGAAAGACTGAGACCCTATCTCTCTCTCTCTCTTTTTTTTTTTTGAGATGGAGTTTCGCTCACAAATAAACCAAATACTAAATAGTAGTAGATGAGCTTTGCTTTGCTAAGGATTCCTGGTAATGAAGTCTGTGTGATTTTATTCAGCGTTTTGAGCCCATGCCTGTAGTCTCAGCTACTTGAAAGGCTGAGGTGGGAAGATCACTTGAGCTTAGGAGATCGGGGCTGCAGTGAGCTATAATGGCACCACTGCTCTCTAGCCTGGACCATAGAGTGAAACCCTGTCTCAGAAAACAAACAAACAAAAATAAAAATAAACAACATAGGCTGGGCACGGTGGCTCATGCCTGTAATCTCAGCACTATGGGAGGCCAAGGTGGGTGGATCACTTGAGGTCAGGAGTTCAAGACCAGCCTGGCCAACATGGTGAAACCTCGTCTCTACTAAAAATACAAAAATTAGCCAGGCATGGTGGCACGTGCCTGTAATCCCAGCTACTTGGGAGAGTGAGGCAGGAAAATCACTTGAACCTGGGAGGCAGAGGTTGCAGTGAGCTGAGATGGCACCATTGCACTCCAGCCTGGGTGACATAGCGAGACTGTCTCCAGAAAAACAAACAAAAAACGATAACTTGCTTCAAGATACTTTTTCTGCAGGGCTCTTGAAACCACACCATAAAACTCATTCTCCTTCTTCATTTTGCATTGCAGTATAGATTAAAAAAAAAAAAAATCAGGCCAGATGTAGTTGCTCATGCCTGTAATCCCAGCATTTTGGGAGGCTTAGGTGGGCGGATCACGAGGTCAGGAGTTCAAGACCAGCCTGGCCAACATGGAGAAACCCCATCTCTACTAAAAATACAAAAATTAGCTGGGTGTGGTGGCTCATCCCTGTACTTCCAGGTACTCAGGAGGCTGAGGCAGGAGAATTGCTTGAACCCAGGAGGCAGAGGTTGCAGTGAGCTGAGATCGTGCCATGGCACTCCGGCCTGGGTGACAGAGCATGACTGTCTCAAAACAAACAAAAAAGAGACATGGAGTCTTGCTCTGTCGCTCAGGCTGGAGTGCAGTGGTTCGATCTTGGCTCACTGCAACCTCCCACCTCCTGGGTTCAAGCAATTCTCATGCCTCAGCCTCCTCAGTAGCTGGGATTACAGGTGCCTGCCACCACGCCCAGCTAATTTTTGTAGTTTTGTAGAGATGGGGTTTCACCATGTTGGTAAGGCTGGTCTTGAACTCCTGGCCTCAAGTGAGTGATCTGACTGCTTCAGCCTCCCAAAGGGCTGGGATTACAGATGTGAGCCACAGCGCCTGGCACTACTCTCACTTCTATAATCGCTTCATCTCTCTGATCCTTTTATCCTCATTACAGCTTTACCCAAGCCCCTGAGCAGGAGCAGAAAATCCATTCATTTAATGCATCAACAGATGTGAATTGAGCTGTGTAGACCCAAAGTGTCTTAGTCAGGTCTCAATCAATTTAGGAAGTTGATTTTGCCAGATGGGTGCAGTGGCCGATGCCTGTAGTCCTGGCACTTTGGGAGGCCAAGGCAGGAGGATATCTTGAGTTCAGGAGTTCAAGACTAGTCTGGGCAACATGGTGAAACCCAGCGTCTACAAAAATTAGCTAGGTTTGGTGGTGCATGCCTGTGGTCCCATCTACTCAGGAGGCTCAGGTGGGAGGATTGTTTGAGCACAGGAGTTCAAGGCTGCAGTGGGCTGAGATCATGCCACTGCATTCCAGCCTGGATGACACAGTGAGACTCTCTCTCTTAGAAAAAAAATATATATTTTTGAGATGGAGTCTCGCTCTTGTTGCCCAAGCTGGAGTGCAATGGCATGACCTCAGCTTACTGCAACCTCTGCCTCCTGGGTTCAAGTGATCCTCCTGCCTCAGCCTCCCAAGTAGCTGAGATTATAGGCATCCACCACCATACCCAGCTAATTTTTTGTATTTTAAGTAGAGATGGGGTTTCACCATGTTGGCCAAGCTGGTCTTGAACTCCTAACATCAGGTGATCCACCCAGCTCAGCCTTCCAAAGTGCTAGGATTACAGGCATGCCACCATGCCTGGATGAAAAAAATCTTACATATTTTTTCATATCACCTGAGGTCAGGAGTTCAAGACCAGCCTGGCCAACATAACGAAACCCTGTCTCTATTAAAAATACAAAAATGGGTTCTTGCTATGTCACCCAGGCTGGTCTCAAACTCCTGGTCTCAACCGATTCTCTTTTCTCAGCCTCTCTAAGTGACGTAATCACAGATGTGAGCCACCTCAACCCAAAGCTTGTTTTTTTTTGAGACGAAATCTTGCTCTGCCACAGGCTGGAGTACAGTGGCATAATCTCAGCTCACTGCAACCTCTGCCGCCTGGGTTTAAGTGATTCTCCTGCCTCAGCCTCCTGAGTAGCTGCGAGTACAGGCGCCTGCCACCATGCCAGTTAATTTTTGTATTTTCAGTAGAGACAGGCTTTCATCATGTTGGCCAGGCTGGTTTTGAACTCCTGACCTCAGGTGATCTGCCTGCCTCAACCTCCCAAAGTGCTGGGATTACAGGTGTGAGCCAACATGCCTGACCTGTTTCTTATTTTAAAATGTAGCAGAAGGCTCTCACCTGTAATTCCAACACTTTGGGAGGTCAAGGTGGGAGAATTGCTTAAGGCCAGGAGTTCGAAACTAGCCAGGTGATGTAGCAAGACCCTATTTTTACAAAAAATTTAAAAATTCACTGGGCATGATGGTGTATGCCCCATGGTCCCAGCTACTCGGGAGGCTGGGGTGAAAGGATTGCTTGGGCCCAGGAAGTCAAGGTTGCAGTGAGCTGTGATTGCACTGAGAGAGAGAGAGAGAGAGAGAGGGAGGGAGGGAGGGAGGGAGGGAGAGAGAGAGAGAGAGAGAGAGAGAGACAGACACCAGGGTGATGGCTCACACCTGCAGCACACTTTGGGAGACCAACGCAGGAGAATCATCTGAGGTCAGGATTTTGAGACCAGCCTGGGCAACATGGTGAAACCCCATCTCTACCAAAAATACAAAAATTAGCTCGGCGTGGTAGTGGCCACCTGTAGTCCCAGCTACTTGGGAGCCTGAGATGGGAGAATCACTTGAACCTGGGAGGTGGAGGTTGCAGTGAGCCGAGATTGCAGCACTGCACTCCAGCCTGGGTGACAGAACAAGACTCTGTCTCAGAAAAAAAAGAAAAAAAAAAAAAAGAGAGAGAGAGAGAGCAGGAGGAAACATGGGTAAGAACCTTTATTGTAGTTTCCATGGGAAGGGCACAGTGAGGCAGATGAAAGTTGCCATGGGCTGGTTTGAACAATTTCTCCAGGTTCTGGGGCATGGGTGCTGTCCCTAACTGCCTGGCACCTGGCCCTAAACTAATCAGGTCAGGGCAATGGGCTCGGGGTGTCACAGCTCTGCAAAGGAGGTGATTGTGGGGTGTCAGCATTGCATAGGAACTGTATGCTCCTGGACAAGCCAGTTGTTTGTAAACTCTTGAACAAATTAGCTAACCCTGAAGAAATCAGGGAACTCCAGGAGAAGCATTAGCAAGGCACAAGAGGCCAAAGCAACAGAATAGAGGGAAAAAACTCCTGGCCTCAAGTGAGCCTCACAGAAAGGCCAGTCCCCTCCTGTGGGGCCCCATCTTCTGAGGACCCACAAACCAGGAAGCTCTTCATTGTTTCTCTCCTCTATGGCCTCCTCTGCATGCTATCATTTCTTTTTCTTTCTGTATTTTTATTTTATTTTATTTATTTTGAGATAGAGTCTTGTTCTGTCACCCAGACTGGAGTGCAGTGGCATGATCTTGGCTCACTGCAACCTCTGCCTCTTGGGTTCAAGTAATTCTCCTGCCTCAGCCTCCCAAGTACCTGGGATTACAGGCATCTGTCACTATACCCAGCTATTTTTTGTATTTTTAGTAGAGATGGGATTTCGCCATATTGGCCGGGCTGGTCTTGAACTCCTGACCTCAGGTGATCCGCCCACCTCAGCCTCCCTAAGTGCTGGGATTACAGGTGTGAGCCACTGCGCTTGGCCTGCATTTTTATTTATTATTATTTGGGTCAGGGTCTCACTGTTGCCCAGGCTGGAGTGCAGTGGGGCGACCACAGCTCAATGCAGGCTTGAACTCCTGGGTTTAGGTGATCCTCCCACCTCAGCTTCCCAAGTAGCTAGGACTACTGGTCCAGCCTTTTCCCTTTCACCTTGCTTTCCCTGGGGCCTGTTCCCCTGCCCTACCTGGTTCCTGTGTCCCCAGAGAGCTGGCCAAGCAGCAAGGGAAAGGGGTTTCCCCTGCATGTCTTACTAGGGCTAAGGGGCAGAACCCAAATTAACCACCCACCTGCACGTTTGATAACACCACAGAGTCTGGCAGCTACACTTCCGCAGACACGTGGATCAGATCTCAGTTCTATCACTCTGTGACCTCCTTTTGCAATTTGTTGAAAAGCAAGTGAATCCTGTGCCCAGATACAGTGATACACACCTGTAGTCCCAGGTTCCCAGAAGGCTGAGGTGGGAGGATTGCTTGAGCCCAGAAGTTTGAGACCAGCCTGGGCAACATAGTGAGGGCTTGTCTCTACAAAAGATAAAATTAGCCAGACATGGTGGCGTGCACCTGTGGCGGTGGCTACTCAGGAGGCTGAGGTGTGAAGATGGCTCAAGCCCCAGAGGTCGAGACTGCTGTGAGCTGTGATTGTGCCCCTGTACTTCAGCCTGGGCAAAAAAGTGAGACCCAGCCAGGCATGGTGGCTCACCTATAATCCCAACACTTTGGGAGGCTGAGGTGGGCACATCACCTGAGGTCAGGAGTTCAAGAACAGCCTGACCAACATGGAGAAACCCCATCTCTACTAAAAATACAAAAATAGCCAGGCATGGTGGCACATGCCTAGAATCCCAGCTACTCGGGAGGCTGAGGCAGGAGAAGTGCTTGAACCTGGGAGGTGGAGGTTGTGGTGAGCCAAGGTCATGCCAGCCTGGGCAACCAGAGTGAAACTCTGTCTCAAAAAAAGAAAAAAAAAGAGCAAGACTCCATCTCTAAACATATATAGATTATCGATACACTTATAAAATAAAAAATACATATAAAGAATAAAAATTCTATTAGAAAATCTAACTGGCTGGGTGCAGTGGCTCACACCTATAATCCTAGCACTTTGGGAGGCTGAGGACAGTGGATCACCTGAAGCCAGGAGTTTAAGACTAGCCTGGCCAACAGGGTGAAACCCCGTCTCTACTAAAAATACAAAAAAATAGCCAGGTGTGGTGGCTGGCTCCTGTAATCCCAACTCCTTGGGAGGCAGAGGCAGGAGAATCCCTTGAACCCAGGAGGTAGAGGTTGCAGTGACCCAAGATCTTGCCATTGCACTCCAGCCTGGGCAACAAGAGTGAAACTCTGTCTCAGAAAAAAAAAGAAAGAAAGAAAAAGAAAATACAAGCAGCTGCCTATGTAACCAAAGGACCAAAGAGACTTTCAAAACTACAAACTTGGGCCAGGTGTGGTGGTATATGCCTATAATCCCAGTACTTTGGGAGGCTGAGGTGGGCAGATCACCTGAGGTCAGGAGTTCAAGACCAGCCTCACCAACATGGTGAAACCCAATCTCTACTAAAGATACAAAGTTAACAGAGCATGGTGGTGGGTGCCTGCAATCCCAGCTACGCAGGAGCCTGAGAAAGGAGAATCAATTGAACCCAAGAGGCAGAGGTTGCAGTGAGCGAAGATCACGCCATTGCACTGCAGGCTGGGCGACAGAGCAAGACTGTCTGAAACAAAACAAAACAAACAAAAAAAACCTACAAAATCAAAGCTCTAGTGGAAAAATACAAAGACATTTTTCTCGCTAAAAATTAAAAACTCTTAGAAATTAAAAACCTGTAATCACAGCTACGTGCTAGGCTGAGGTGGGAGGATCACTTAAGCCCAGGAGTTCAAGACCAGACTGGGCAATATAGTGAGACACCTGTCTCAGAAACAAACACACAAATAAATAAAATAAAAACTAAGAACTCTGGATGGCAAAGATGGCACAAAATTTTGAAGTCAATAATTCAAGTGACAAAGAGGCAGAGTGTGTACAAATTGAGGACGAGATAACCCCAAAAGGGGCAAAGTCAGTGAATATACACAGAACCCAGAGAATAAATCCAAGCCACCCAAACCACATGAAAAGATGCTCAAATGGTCTGGGATTACAAAAAGCAAACTGAAGTAAAAAGTGTGTCCCACTCTCTCAGACCAGCAAAAATGGAAAAAAGAGGTAACACTCACTGCTGGAGAGACTGTAGGAAAATGGGCAGTCACCTATGACTGGGAGGAATGTGTTCTTTAATAGGATTTGAACGCTTTCATCCTGGCAACATCTGTTTTGTATACAAGTCTTTTTTTCAGACATCTGTTTTACAGGTATTTTCTTCCAATATTGTCTTTTTATTATCTTAAGAGTATCTTTTACAGAACAAACATATCCAATTTTAATAAAACTCAATACCAATTTTTTTTCCTTTTATAGATCATGTTTCTGGTGTTAAAATCTCATTGCTCCAACCTGAGCCACCTAGTGAGACAGCATCTCTACAAAAAAAAAAAATTAAAAATTAGGCCAGTGTGATGGCTCCTGCCTGTGTTCCCAGCTATTCAGGAGGTGGAGGTGGGAGAATCACTTGATCCCAGGTGGTCAAGACTGCAGTGAGATATGATTGCACCACTGCACTCCAGCCTGGGTGACACAGCAAGACCCTATCTCAAATAAATACATAAAAATAAAATAAAGTCTCATTACCAAATCCAAGATTACTGAGATTTTCTTCTAGAAGTTGTAGAGTTTTGTAGAGTTTTTCCTTCTTCCCCTTCCTTTCCTCCCTTCCTTCCTTATTTTTTTTCTCTCCCTCCCATCCTGCACCTTCCTCTTGCACCATCCCCTATAGCTTTGTATTTTACATCTAGGGCTATGATTCTTTGTGTTTCTTTGCATGGTGTAATATATATAGCATACAATTTACCTTTTTTTTTTTTTGGAGTTTTACTCTCGTTGCCCAGGCTGTAGTACAGTGTCTCCCAAGCTGTAGTACAGAGGTGAGATCTCAGCTCACCGCAACCTCCACCGTCCAGGTTCAAGCGATTCTCCTGCCTTAGCCTCCCAAGTAGCTGGGATTACAGGTGCCTTGCCATCACGCCCAGCTAATTTTTGTAATTTTTAGTAGAGACGGGGTTTCACTATATTGGCCAGGCTGGTCTCAAACTCCTGATCTCAGGTGATCCACCTGCCTCAGCTCCCAAAGTGCTGGGATTACAGGCATGAGCCACCATGTGTGGCCTAGAGATTCTTTACAAATGCAAATTTTCCCCCACAAAGGATGGCTTTGCAAGGCCATTTCTTTTCTTTTCTTTTTTTTTTTTTTTTTTTTTTGAGACAGACTCTTGCTCTGTCGCCCAGGCTGGAGTGCAGTGGCATGATCTTGGCTCACTACAACCTCCACATCCTGGGTTCAAGTGAGCACATCTGGCTAATTTTTCTATTGTTTGTAAAGAGGGGATTTCACCATGTTGGCCAGACTGCTCTACAACTCCTGACCTCAAGTCATCTGCCTGCCTCGACCTCCCAAAGTGCTGGGATTACAGATGTGAGCCACCACATTCGGCCCAAGGCCATTTTAAAATATGGTAAAGAAACATGTTTTGGGGTAAAATATTTTGATTTTCTTCTTTGTCATGTGTTGGAAACAGATGCTCGGTGCCACAAAGAAAAATTAGCACCGAGACAAAGGATCTCCCAAAAAAGCAATTTTTACTTTTTACTTCCTGCACTGTAGGAAGGGCACCCTCGCTAGCCATCTTGCTACCAGGGTACAATGAACAAGGAAAAGCAGACATATTCATCCCCTGTGTATATGGGGTCATCCTTACTGCTGTGTCTGATCTCCATTGGTTGGTGCCAGACCTCACAATCTAAACTAAAACCCGATTGGCTAATAACTTAACACTTTTCTAAACAGCTTAAGGGGCATAGGCTGCCAGCTGGGATATGCCTGTGAGCACGTCCAGCACAGATATCTTGGTTGAAGTATAAGGACATAGAATACACTACGTGCCTGTAAGCATGGCATGTTTAACAGCTACATATGATAGAGCTTAACGAAGAGTTATTAGCAGATTTATTCTTTAACAAGAAAGGAAACTTTAAAGAGGAACTTTCTTATTTCCCACATGGCGTAACATTATGCCAGAGTCAGACTGGAAAGTAATTCACGATATATAGGGTTAACTAAAACCCATCTGATGAGGAATTATAGTTGTAGGGCAGACCCAGACCCCTTAGATAGGAATTTGGGCAAGATTTGTAAAAATCAGAGCTTAGTCCTCAACCGTTTTTAGGTATGCGATTCAGTGGAATTAAGTACTTTTACGTTGTGCAGTCATCACTGTCAGAAGCATGTAAACCAGAGCTACTCCATCTTGAATCAGGGCTGGGTAAAATGAGGCTGAGACATGCTGGGCTGCACTCCCACACAGTTAAGCCATGCTAAGTCACAGCATGAGACAAGAGGTTGGCACAAGATATAGGTTATAAAGACCTTGCTGATAAAACAGGTTGCAGTAAAGAAGCCGGTCAAAACTCACCAAAACCAAGATGGTGACATGGGTGACTTCTGGTCATCCTCACTGCTGCATTCCCACCAGCGCCATGACAGTTTGCAGATACCACGGCCACATCAGGAAGTTACCCTATATGGTCTAAAAAAGGAAGACATGAATAATCCATCCCTTGTTTACCATATCATCAAAAAATCACCATGAAAACGGGTAGCCAGCGGCCCTTGTGGCTGCTCTGTGGGGTAGGCCTTCTTTCATTCCTTTACTGTCTTAATAAGCTTGCTTTCTCCCTTTACAGACTTGCCCTGAATTCTTCCTTGTGTGAGATCTAAGATCCCTCTCTCGGAGTCTGGATTGGGAGCTCTTTCCTGCAATATCTTCACCATCCATCTCCAGAACTTTTTCCAAACAGGAAATCTGTATCTTTTTTTTTTTGAGATGGAGTCTTGCTTTGTCACCCAGGCTTGCGTGCAGTGGCACAATGTTGGCTCACTGAAACCTCCACCTCCTGGGTTTATTTTGTATTTTTAGTGAGACAGGGTTTCACCATGTTGGTCAGGCTGGTCTTGAACTCCTGACCCCAAATGATCCACCCACCTCAGCCTCCCAAAGTGCTGGGATTACAGCGAAAGCCACCATGCCCAGCCTTGTACCTATTAAATAATAACACTTCATCCCTCTTCCCTCAGCCCCTGGTAACCTCTGTTCTGCCTTCTGTCTCTGAATTTTCCTATTCTAGGTACCTCGCTATCCTCCCTTTTACTGAGACCAGTACTGCTGTAGAGGATCCCACCCAGGCGGCGCTGAAGGCCTCAAGAAGCAGACACCCAGATAGAACAGCAAAGTGGGAGTATTTGGGGGCTAACAGCCTTCCGAGCGGAGAGCCTCAGAGGCGTGAGGGCCTTGAGCAGACGCTGATCCACATATTTATTCTCCCTCTGAACAGGTGATTATCATTAACAAACAGGTGTTCTGTGTTTTCTCATAGAACCAAGATCAACTAGGTAGGCAGCTGGTGCCTGCTTACCACTGATCAAGGACAAAGCCGAAAGTATTCTCCACAAGGGAGCCATCAGGGCAGGCTCACATATCCCGTGCTTAAAGAATCGTTTTAACCGGTGTATGATATATATACATATACTGTTTTCTACTTTAGAATGCCCCAAGCAGTTTTCCACTTGGAGAGACCGGCTAGGTTTTCCTTACCACCGTTCTTAGCAAACAATATAATTTTATCATACACTCGGCATTTCTCAACACCCTTTTGTATTCTTTTTTTTTTCAGATGGAGTCTCACCCTTGTTGCCCAGGCTGGAGTGTAGTGGCATGATCTTCACTGCAACCTCCACCTCTTGAGTTCAAGCGATTGATTCTCCTGCCTCCACCTCCCGAGTAGCTGGGATTTCAAGGTGCCTACCACCATGCCCAACTAATCTTTGTAGTTTTAGTAGAGATGGGGTTTCGCCATGTTGGCTAGGCTGGTCTTGAGCCCCTGACCTCAGGTGATCTACTCACCTCGGCCTCCCAAAGTGCTGGGATTACAGGTATGAGCCACCCTGCCTGGCCTGTGTTCATTTTTGTTTTGTATTCATTTTTTATGAAAGGTGTAAAGTCTGTGCCTATTTTTTGAATATGGACATCTGATTGTTCTCACACCATCTGTGGAAAATGTAACCACACCAGACCAACATCTGGTTCAACTTCGTTTTTAGTTTTTTTCTTTTTTTGAAGATGGAGTCTCACTCTGCCTTCCAGGCTGGAGTACAGTGACACGATCTCGCTTCACTGCAACCTCTGCCTCCTGAGTTCAAATGCTCCTCCTGTCTCAGCCTTCCAAGTAGCTGGGATTACAGGTGCATCCCACCACACAGGGCGGATTTTTGCATTTTTAGTAGACACAGGGTTTCACCATGTTGGCCAGGCTTGTCTCAAACTCCTGACCTCAGGTTATCCACCCACCTCAGCCTCCTAATGGTTCAACTTTTACGTAGCAAAGTTGAGTTGTTTTTCAGTTGCCACAGACCCCTAGGCTGAAGGTCACATAACCTGAGCAGGTCCGGGTGAACTAAGAGCATAACCACAGGTGGAACCTAAATGCTCCCTCTGAGGAGAGAGGGGTGGAGACTGAATTAAGAAGTGGGCACTGCCTGACAGGACTCAGGATCCAATCAGAGAGAGCCCTGGCCTCACCCCATGGCAGGATCCAATCAGATCATGCCTCCCAGCATCACTTCAATGCAAGATCCAATCAGAACACACCTCATTACCCTGCGCTTATAAAAGCTGACCCATCCTGCAGTTCCAGGAGATAGATTTGGGTGGTTCTTCCAGTCCCGTGGAAGTTGACTTGCAATAAAGCTTTTATTTTCTCAAAAGCTGATGCCATGTATTGGCCTCTGTGTGCGTTGGGCAGGGAGCACATTGGTTGCTAAATAACAAAATGACTGTCCTTTCTCTGTTGAATTGCCTGTGCACTTTTGTCAAAGATCAATTGATTATATTTGCATGGATCTATTTCTGGACTCTCTATTCTGTTGATCTGTTTCTTTTGCCAATACTGTCTTGATTCTTGCATATTTCCAGAACGTCTTGATATTGGGTAGTGACAGTCCTCCAGTTTGGTTCTTCTTTGATGTTTTGTAGGCTATTCTCAGTCTTTCCACTCTGTATTAATTTTAAAATCAGTTTGTCAGTATCTACAACCTGGCAACATCTATTAAAGTTAAAAATAGGCCGGGCGCGGTGGCTCATGCCTATAATCCCAGCACTTTGGGAGGCCAAGGTGGGTGGATCACGAGGTCAAAAGATCGAGACCATCCTGGTCAATAAGGTGAAACCCCGTCTCTACTAAAAATACAAAAATTAGCTGGACATGGTGATGCGTGCCTCTAGTCCCAGCTACTCAGGAGGCTGAGGCAGGAGAATTGCTTGAACCCAGAAGGCGGAGGTTGCAGTGAGCCAAGATCGTGCCATTGCACTCCAGTCTCGGTAACAACAGTGAAACTCCATCTCAAAAAAAAAAAAAAAAATTAAAAATATAGAAGTCCTTCACCCAGCAACCTGACTGCTAGAAATCTTTCCCTTGGAAAGAAAATCATCAGCACATATGGGCATGGGTATAAAATTAATTTTTATAGAGACTGGCTCTTGCTCTAATGCCCAGGCTGGAATGCGGTGGTGTGATCATGGCTCACTGCAGCCTCAACCTTCCAGGCTTAAGTGATCCTCCTGCCTCAGCCTTTCAAGTGGTTGGTACTACAGGCGTATGCCATCATGCTCAGCTAATTTAAAATTTTTTTTTTTGTAGAGACAGGAGTCTTGTTACATTGTCCAGAGTGGTCTTGAACTCCTGGTCTCAAGCAATCCTCTTGCCTTGGCTTCCCAAAGTGCTGGGATTACAGGTGTGAGCCACTGCACCCAGTCAAAAAATTCCTACTGCAGCATTTAAAATTTTTCTTTTTTGTAGTGGTGGGGAATAAAACCCATTAACCAAGTGAAAACTCATAAATGGGGCATGGTTGAATAAATTAAGTTTCATCCACACCGTAGAAGATTGTCAAGCAATGAAAAAGAATGAATTCAGATTTTAGTAGGTGGTCTAAGTAGTTTCCAGAAAGTCCTGTGAATAAAACAGTATATTCAATATTATTCTATATTTATAAAACAATGACCCCATTCTCTCTTTTTGGCCTACATATTTATGAACATCTGCCTTCATTCAGTGAACAAAGAGAACAACCTGGTAGATTGTTAATTTGAAGAATGACCAAAGTCAGAGAAAATAAGAGAAAAAGACAGGGTAGTTCAACCCCTGATGACTGTTGAAAAATTAGTAACTCCTATTTCTAAACAAGTGCTGTCCTCCAATAGAAATGTGAATGCAGGGCCAGGCACAGTGACTCATGCCTATAATCCCAGCACTTTGGGAGGCTGAGGCGGGAGGATCGCTTGAGCCCAGAAGTTTGAGATCAGCTCGGGCAACACGATGAAACCTTGTCTCTACATAACACACACAAATTAGCTTGGTGGGGTGGCATGCACTTGTAATCCCACCTTCTTGGGAGGCTGAGGTGGGAGGGTTACTTGAGCCTGAGAGGTTTAGGCTGTAGTGAGTCATGATCACACCACTGCACTCCACCCTGGGCAACAGAAAGAGATCTTGTCTAATAAAAAATAAATAAAATAAAAACTAATGCAACCAACATAGACCAACTCTTTTTTTTTTTTTTTTTTTTTTGAGATGGAGTTTCTCTCCTGTTGCCCAGGGTGGAGTGCAGTGGTGCCATCTCAGCTCACCACAATCTCCGCCTCCCGGGTTCAAGCAATTCTCCTGCCTCAGCCTCCCAAGTATTTGGGATTACAGGCATTCGTCACCACACCCGGCTAATTTCATATTTTTAGTAGAGATGGGGTTTCTCCATGTTGGTCAGGTTGGTCTTGAACTCCTGACCTCAGGTGATCTGCCAGCCTCGGCCTCCCAAAGTGCTGGGATTACAGGCGAGAGCCACCACCCGACAATCTTAACTCTTTTAGAACCCACATTTTAAAAAGTAAAAAGAGACAGATGATATTTTAATAATATAATTTATTTAGTCCACTGTACCCAAAATACCAGCATTTCACCCTGTCATGGCTATTTGAGGCTTCCGACATCCTTTTTCTTGTATGAAGTGCTTGCGAATCCATATGGCCTTCACACTTAAATCTCCATTGAACTGGTTCAAATGCTCAATAGCTCCGTGATCGGTGGCCACCTAACAATCTATGGGAAGACTTGAGTGCCCCCTAGTGACAGATTCAATTAACATCCTCTTGGCAGTTAAGTCCTCATAAATAGGATGGCGTGGCTCCCTGCCTAGAACCCGCCAGGGCTCCCTGCTGCCGCCAGGTCATGTCCATGCCCCTGGCTTTCAAGACTCCTTTCAATCGGAGTCCTGCTCAGCTCTCCACAAGCAACTTCATTCCTTTCAGCGTTTATTGAGTGCCTGTGAATGCTCTGGCACGTGTGCATTTTCTGAAGATCAGTGATGTTCAGATTTCTGGATATGACGGTTTGCACTTAACCAACTTTATTCTGAGCCTCAGTCTTCTCATCTGACTTAACTAATGGCCCCCTTAAGGTTTTAGGGGGCAGGGCAGAAAGCTGCCAGTGCAGCTTTAGTCATCGGGGATGGGACCAGAGGGAGAGAGGCTGGGCGGGCACTGGGGCCCCAGATAAGTGGGTGCAGATGGCAGGGCTGGCAGTGGGTGGTGTGAGGGTCCTCCCTTCTCCCAGTAGGACTGATTCTAATCCAGTTGAAGTCGAACTCCTGACCTTAAAGCCCGCCTTGGCCTCCCAAAATGCTGGGAGTACAGGCATGAGCCACTACACCCCCAGCCTCTTCCTTCTTTCCTTCTTTTCCTTCTTTCCTCCCTCCCTCCCTCCCTCCCTGACTGCCTTCCTTTCCTTCCTTCTCTCTCTCTCTCTCTTTCAGTCTCTCCCTCCCTCTCTCTCTTCCTTTCTTTCTTTTTTTTTTTTTGAGATAGAATCTTGCTCTGTTGCCCAGGCTGGAGTCAAGTGGTGTGATTTCAGCTCACTGTAACCTCTGCCTCCCAGATTCAAGCGATTCTCCTGCTTCAGACTCCCAACTAGCTGGGATTACAGGCGCTCACTAGCACGCCCAGCTAATTTTTGTATTTTTAGTAGAGATGGGATTTCACTGGGTCGGCCAAGCTGGTCTCGAACTCCTGACCTTGTGATCCACTGGCCTCAGCCTCCCAAAGTGCTCAGATTACAAGCGTGAGCCACCATGTCCAACCCTCTCTGTCTTTCTTTTCTTTCCCTCTTCTTTTTTTGAAAGGGTCTTGCTCTGTCTCCCAGTCAAGCATGATCTCAGCTCACTGTAGCCTCGAACTCTGGGCTCAAGTGGTCTTCTCACCTTAGCCTCCTGAGTAGCTAGGACTACAAACACATGCCACTATGTCTGGCTAATCTTTGTATTGTTTGTAGAG
The DNA here is from genome assembly GCF_049354715.1 of Callithrix jacchus. Taxonomy (NCBI): domain Eukaryota; kingdom Metazoa; phylum Chordata; class Mammalia; order Primates; family Cebidae; genus Callithrix; species Callithrix jacchus. Next base: position 7,679,766 of record NC_133523.1, on the reverse strand, counting down.
ATGGAGTTTTGCTCTGTTGCCCCGGCTGGTCTCCAACTCTTGGGCTCAAGGGATCTGCCTGCCTTGGCCTCCCAAAGTGCTGGGATTACAGGCATGAGCCCCTGCTCCCATGAAAATATTGCCAAGATGTATTGAGAAGTAAAAAGAGGCCAGGTGTGGTGGCTCACACCTGTAACTCCAGCACTTTTAAAGGCCAAGGTGGGCAGATCATGAGGTCAGGAGATTGAGACTATCCTGGCCACCACGATGAAACCCAATCTCTAAAACAAAAATTTTAAAAACAAAAATTTAAAAAAAAAGAAAAAAACAAAAATTTAGCCAGGCATGGTGGAGAGTGCCTGTAGTCCCAGCTACTCGGGAGGCTGAGGTAGGAGACTTGCTTGAACCTGGAAGGCGGGGGTTACAGTCAGCCGAGATTGTGCCACTTCACTTCAGCTGTCTGGGTGACAGAGGAAGACTCCATCTCAATAAATAATAAAATAAAATAAAAATGCATACAATGTCCAGACACGCAGATCCGCAGAGAATAGAATGTAGAGGCTGGGCACAGTGGCTCACACCTGTAATCCCAGCAGTTTGGGAGGCTGAGGTGGGCGAATCGCCTGAGGTCCGGAGTTCGAGATAAGTCTGACCAACATGGTGAAACCCCATCTCTACTAAAAATACAAAAAAAAATTAGCCAAGCTTGGTGGCACATTCCTGTAATCCCAGCTACTCAGAAGGCTGAGACAGGAGAATCGCTTAAATTTGGGAGGTGGAGGTAGCAGTGAGCTGAGATCGTGCCACTGCACTCCAGCTTGGGCAACAGAGCGAAACTGCATCTGAAGAAAGAAAAAGAAAGGAAGGGAAGGGAAGGGGAGGGGAGGGGAGGGGAGGGGAGGGGAGGGGAGGGGAGGGGGAAGGAAAGAAGGAGGGAAGGAGGGAAAGAAATAAAGAGAGAGAAGGAGGCCAGGCATGATGGCTCATGCCTGTAATCCCAGCACTTCGGGAGGATGAAGTGGGAGAATCACTTGATCCCAGAGTTTGAGACCAGCTTGGGCAACATAGTGAGACCCTATCTCTAAAAAAAAACCTAAGAATTAGACACGTGGTGTGTGCCTGTAGTCCTAGCTACTCTGGAGGCTGAGGTGGGAGGATTGCCCAGTGCACTCCACACACCACAGGAATTTGAGGCTGCAGTGAGCTGCGATCTTCCCCACTACACTTCAGCCTGGGTGGCAGATAGAGACCCTATTTTTTTTTATTGAGATAGAGTCTCATTCTGTAGCCCAGGCTGGAATGTGGTGGCACAATCTTGGCTCAGTGCAACCTCCTCCTCCCAGGTCCTGGTTCAAGCAATTCTCCTGCCTCAGCCTCCCAAGTAGCTGGGATTACAGGCACGTACCACCATGGCCCAGCTAATTTTTGTATTTTTAGTAGAGATGGGGTTTGTTGGCCAGGCTGGTCTTGAACTCCTGATCTCATGAGCCACCCATCTCGGCCTCCCAAAGTGTTGGGATTACAGGCATGAGCCATTGTGCCCGGCCTATATATTTTTTTTAATTATTTTTACAAAAAATGAAAAAAGGCAAATACAGAACAATGTTTAAAGGTGCAAACATTTGTGTTTATTAGTAAGAGAGAGAATATATTGTATATTGACCCTAGACAGGTCTCCTGTCCAGAACATCAAGGCAATGGGGCAGGGGTGTGGGTGAGGGCCCAAGGCCATGGGAAAGATTTCCAGCTTTGTGGCCTGGGTTGAGATTTGCCTGTATTCTTTCCTGGCTGTGGGGTCCCAGTGAGTGATCTGGTGGCTCTGTGCCTCAGTTTCCTCATCTGTGTAACAGGATGATAGCTGGGCCTGTCATGGGGGGTCTTTTGTGAGCCCGACCTCTTCCTCAGAGCTCTCATGGGACCTCCACGGCCTCTCTCCCTGCTCCAAGCCTCATTCCTGGGCATGTGGCCAAACTCCTGGCCTTGTACTCAATGCTCCTACTCCCAGCTGCTTCCTGTGCTTATACAAAGAGGGCTCTGTCCCCAAGCCACCCTGGCCTAGGCTGGCCCAGTGCACTCCACACACCACAGGCTGCAGGCATCTCCCCATCCCTCCTCCCACCTCCTTGTCCCCAGCCCTGACCCTGTGCTCCTGGGCACACCCTGCCCACCCCTGTCTCCATGCCTTCCTCGAGCCCGTGCTAATGGACATCTGGGGTCTGCTGGCCCGGGAGCACACAGTCAAGTCCCGTCTATGACAGGTTTCCCTGACTGCTCAGAAAGATAGAGGGTGGGGCTGGAATGACTCACAGTGACCTTAACGGGATGACAGCGGCAGCAGTAGAGGTGGGGAAAGCTCTGGGGAACATTAATAGTGTGACAATGTGACAGCAACAGGTGACAATGTCACAGGAACTGGGAATGATGAGGAGGCATTTTGACAGCAACAGGTGACACTGTAATTTTAAAACCCCCTAGGGGCTGGGCAGGGTGGTTCATGCCTGTAATCCCAGCACTTTGAGAGGCCGAGGTGGGCAAATCACGAGATCAGGAATTCAAGACCAAACCGATCAACATGGTGAAATTCCATCTCTACTAAAAATATATATATGTTTATAAAAATGGCCAGGCGTGGTGGTGTGCCCATGCCTGTAATCCAGCTACTTAGGAGGCTGAGGCAGGAGAATTGCTTGAACCCAGGAGGTGGAGGTTGTAGTAGCTGAGATCCCGCCACTGCACTCCAGCCTGGGTGACAGAGCAAGACTCCATCTCAGGGGAAAAAACAAAACAAAACACCACCCACTAGGGGCCGGGTGCAGTGGCTCACGCCTGTAATCCCAGCACTTTGGTAGACCACGGCAGGTAGATCACTTGAGGTCAGGAGTTTGAGGCCAGCCTGACCAACATGGTGAAACCCTGTCTCTACTAAAAATACAAAATTAGCCAGGCGTGGTGGTGCTTACCTATAATCCCAGCTACTCGGGAAGCTGAGGCAGGAGAATCACTTGAACTGGGAAGCAGAGGTTGCAGTGAGCTGAGATGGCACCACTGTACTCCAGCCTGGGCTACAGAGTGAGACTCCTTCTCAAAAAAAAAAAAAAAAAAAAAGAACTTTAAAACACCAGATCCCCATTGGAGTGCATGGACCTCATTTTGCTGAGGGTGGGCAGCACTGCTGCCAGCATCTCAGATCCTTGAGCAGCATCAGGGCTTGTGCTAGGTGGTAATCCATGGTGTCTTCCTGGGGCCCAATCTGCATGTGACGTGGGTCAACATGGCTGGCTCTGGCATCACTGAGCTTGGTCACTCTTTCTGCTGAGCCTGGCTGGTGCTGATGCCAGTTGATTGTGATGTTAAGGACCTGACACTCTGGGTGATGGTACTACCATATGCAGGGGACTGTGTCACGGCAGAAAGATGAAGGTGTAAAGGTGACAAGAGGCATGCATGTCCCAGGTAGTGGAGCAACCAGAAAAGAGCAGGGTGTCACATGGACAGGTGACAATGAGACAGGGTCACAGTGACAAGTGACTGTGCAATAGGAACTTGGTGATGACAATGACGATGATGATGATGTGTGTTTAGAGTCAAGGTCGTCTGTCATCCAGGCTGGAGTCTAGCGGCAACATCGTAGCTCACTGCAGCCTCAAACTCCTGGGTTCAAGCACTCCTCCCACCTCAGCCTCCTGAGTAGCTGGGACTACAGGTGCATGTCACCATGCCCAGCTAATTTTTCTGTAGAGATAGGGTCTTGCTATGTTGCCCAGGCTTGCCTTGCACTTTTAGCCTCAAAGGATTCTCCACTTCAGCCTCTCAAAGTGCTGACATTACAGATGTGAGCCACTGTGCCCGGCTGATTATGCAGTTTTGATGGGGAGACTATGTGAGTGCTTTGTACAGTCCTGGTGGGGGACTGTGATACGAAGGAAGACTGAGAGCCTAAATGTCCCTTTTTTTTTTTGAGAAGGAGCCTCGCTCTGTCACCCAGGCTGGAGTGCAGTGGCACAATCTCGGCTCACTACAACTTCTGCCTCCCGGGTTCAAGTGATTCTCCTGCCTCAGCCTCCCAAGTAGCTGGGACGACAGGTACGTGTCACCACACCTGGCTAATTTTTTTGTATTTTTTAGTAGAGACGGGGTTTCACTCTCTTAGCCAGGATGATCTTGATTTTCTAATCTTGTGTTCAGCCCGCCTTGGCTTCCCAAAATGTTGAGATTACAGGTGTGAGCCACCACGCCCAGCCCTTCTTTTTTTTTTTTTTTTTTTTTTTTGTGAGACGGAGGTTTGCTCTTGTTGCCTGGGCTGGAGTGCAACGGCAAGATCTCGGCTCACAGCAACTTCCGCCTCCTGGGTTCAAGTAATTCTCCTGCCTCAGCCTCCAGACTAGCTGGAATCACAGGCATGCACTACCATGCCTGGCTAATTTTGTATTTTTAGTAGAGATGGGGTTTCTCCATGTTGGTCAGGCTGGTCTCGAACTCCCGACCTCAGGTGATCTGCCTGTCTCAGCCTCCCAAAGTGCTAGAATGACAGGTGTGAGCCACTGCACCCAGCCTAAGTGTCCCTTCCTAAAGTGTGATGTAATGAGGATACAGTGGGGGGTGACAGTATCTGTGACGCCACGTCAATAACTGGCAGTAACAACAGACCAGGCGGCAGCATGGGAAGTTGAAGCCACAGCACACGGTGTGGACAGCAGCTTGGGTCGGGGGCTGTGAAGAACAGTGCTTGCTCCCTGCTGTCACTGAGAACTTCTGGGTGCAGGGACTTCCCACAGCTCCACATCTTGGTCTGGACACACCCTCTGGCTTCCTTCTTCCCTCTTCTGGAGAGCAGGTAGGGAGACTTCTAGGATGGAGTCACTGCCTGTCCCACAGCTCTTCCAGGAAAGCCTTGCTCCAGACTTGGCCATGGCAACACCAGCCGTGCAGTGTCCCTGGGGATGGAACAATCTTTCGCCACCTTTTGTACCTATGCTGGGTTGCTTCTAGGGAACTGGGTGCTTGTCCCCATGCCCAGGTAAGATACATTTGTTGCAGAACAAATCTGGGTGGACTTTGGCGGGGGAGTCTGGAAGGAGGTGTCCAAGGTGGCCAGGGAAACTGGCCTGTCCACAACAGCCCCTGGGCCCACCCCCCAACAGAAACCCCACCCCTCTGTCTCTGCTGGGCCACCTCGACCCTGGGGTTCCCTCCCCAGTTCACCCTCCCCATACCCGCTACCCCACCTGACCCTTCTCACAGGGTCCAGGGTCCCCTTCCTTGGCCAGGATGACTGACTCTTGTCCCTGAAATTGGCCTCTGTCCGATGTGCTCCCCCAGCCCAGCCCTGGGACCCTCGATGCTCCCTGGACACAGGCTGAGACCTGGAAGTGCAGCTGTGGGAGAGCCTTCCCTTCCTGTGAGTCTGCTGTGCCTCCCCTCAGAGGCGGGGGTTGGGGAGACCCTAGGTGTTTCTAGCCTCTTCTTTTTTTTTTTCCTTATTTATTTATTTTTAAGATGGGGTTTCACCATGTTAGTCAGGCTGGTCTTGAACGCCGGACCTCAGGTGATCCACCTGCCTTGGCCTCCAAAGTGCTGGATTATAGGCATGAGCTACCACGCCCATCCTCTAGCTTATTCTTATGTTTACCACCTTCCTCTTGTTCCCTCCCCTTCTCCTCTCCCTTAAAGTTCCAACCTCACTCCATCCAGGCATGTTTATTCTAAGTTCTCTCCTCTCCAGGCCTTTGCCTGTTCTGTTTCCTCCAGCAAACTCCTATGCAACTGTCAAAGCCCAGTTCAAAAATCCTCTCCCTACACCCAAATTGTGAGTTTACCCTACTGAACTCCCAAAGCTGACTGTGCTGAATATACTCCCACCACAGCACTTTTGGAATGGAGATAGGGTTTCCATTTTTTGGAGAGAGGGTATTGCTCTGTTGCCCAGGCTGGAGTGCAGTGGCCGGATCATAGTTCACGGCAGCCTCAACCTCCTAGGCTGAAGCAATCCTCCTGCCTTAGCATCCTGAGTAGCTGGGACTACAGGTGCATGTCACCATGCCTGGCTAATTCTTTTTGTTATTATTATTTGTAGAGATGGGATCTCAATATGTTACCCACGCTAGTCTTGAAATCCTGGTCTCAAGCCTGTTGGGCTTATTTATTACATTCTGGAAGTGCCATGGTGGGGGGATATTCAGCACAATCTTTTGAACTTTGGGAATTCAATAGAGTAAGTTCACAATTCGCAGGTAGGGAGGGAATTTTTGAACTGGGCTTTGACAGATGCGTAGGAGTTTGCTGGATAGAGTAACAGCTTCAGGCTCAACACACGGCTTCTGACAGATCCCCATGTTAAGGGTCTATTCTCAAAGGTGGGAAGGTGGTGGAAAAGCCTAGAAATTTTTGTTTGGAGTACAGACAACAGATAGGGAGCTGAAATTCTTGTCTGGGCCTTTTGGTAGGTGGAGAAACAGGTTCAAAGAGATTTGAAAGCTTACACAGTTTGAACTGTTAACCTCTTCATTTTGAGAACCAGATGAAAAACGTGGGCCCTTCTCCCTGGGAAACATATCTTTGTTCATTGTTTTGCCAACATATTTAGGGGCCCCTGATATCAGCCTAGTTAAGAATCCAGGCTCCAAGGGCCAGGTGAGTTTCCAACGTCGGTCACCCTCAGAATTCTCCTTGCCCGAGGGACGAGGCTGCAGCTTGGGAGGCCGTGGGAGGGCCGCCCAGGTGAGTCCCGGGACCTCTCTGCCCAGACTGTCGTCGAGGCCCGGCCCCCCCAAAATCTCGATCCGGAAACGAGGCCCCCGTAGCCCCTACAAGGTGCCCCTAGCCCTGAGCCCCCAGCCCGCCCTCCCATCCCTCCAGCCCCTCGGAGTTTTCACCAGGAGCCCCAGGCCCTCCCCCCAGCCGCAGCCTCTCTCCCCGCCCTGGATCGGAGCCCCCCGTTCCCGCCCTGGGAGCTACGAGGTGCAAACGCGCCCTCCTCCAACTCCTCCCGCCCCAACTCCCCCCGAGTGGCAGCTCTGGGCTGGGAACGCGGCGGGGTCGGCCTCTCGGCTTCGCGTTCCCGTCCCGGGTCCCGGGCGCCACAGGAGCCGGCCCTGCAGCGCAAAGCCGCGCGCGTCCACCCGCCCCACGCTCGCAGCCTCGCAGGTAGGTGAAGGCGCGGGGCCCACGGTGGGGCGAGATCGGGGGCGTTGAAGGGTGGGGAAGGCGAGGGCTGGGGCGGGGGCCGGCAGGAAGAGGGGGAGGGGATTCCTTTGTTCGCAGCCGGGCAGCCCCGGGCCCAGCCCCCTCCCCTCTCCGCCTTCTAGTGGCGCCCGCCGCAGTGGGACGCGGGGGCGCGGGGACCCGGCGGGAGGGGCTCGGCCAGGCGCGGGGCCCCTGACCCACAGGTGAGGGCGGAGCCTAGCGTGGACGCGGCCGGGGGTTCTGCCGGGTGGAGATCGCTGCCGGCGGGCTCCAGGGGCGCCCCCTTTCCGTCGGTGGAGCTCGGGACCCCTCGCTCCTCGGCCGTCAGCCTCCCCACCCCTTGCCCGGCGCGCCTTCTCTGCTCATTCATTCCACAAACTCCAGGGTGTGGCTGGAGTGTAAGGGGGACCGAGGAGTGTAAGGGGGGCCGAGGCAAATCAGGCCAGAGACTTCCCCCACCCAACTCCCCCACCCCACCCGAGGCAAGGGGCAGGGGTGGGGGATGGGGGAGGAAGGAGGAGGGCTTGCAGGCCCCCAGGCTGCCTGGAGGAGTCCACAGAACCTCAGTGCCGACTGACCTGGACAACTCAGAAGCGAAAGAGGATGCCGCTCCCCAGCCAACCAACTCTCTTTGGGACCCCTCTTTGGCTGAGAGAGGGGCATGGCCAAGGCCACACAGCGGGGCTCCTTGCCTGTTCTCCCCCTAGGTCCAATTTCTCTCCTCCTTGGGACCTGAATGGAACGGGAAGGCCACTTGGTGTGGCATCTATCCCTCAAGTATTTTGCCGCCAGCCTCTAAAAGGTTGGCTGGTTGTCTCCTGTCCCCCTCTCCTCCCTCCCATCCTTCATGGCCCAGGCAGGATCCAGCCAGGGGGAGCAGAAGCAAGTTCCGTTCCTGATCTTCTCCCCGTCCTTCTCTGCATGGGCCTAAGTTCCAGCTTAGCCCCTCACTCATGATGTGATGGCCTTAGTTTGCTCATCTGTGAAATGGGCACAGAAGCGATCCCTTCCCTGCTGAGCACAGGGTTATGCTCTGCATTGGGAAGTTCCGGACCCTGCCTGGGCCCGCTGCCTGCAATGAGGGACAGTGGGGTGGTTGCCTGAGAAAGCCCTGAGGCCTGTGTGAGCTCAGAGAGGCATCCAGCCCTGACCTGGGAGCAGTGGACAGTCAGAGGAGGCTTCCTGGAGGAGGTGTGCTATTAGAGAAGGGTCTTGGGGCTGAAGGTGAACAGCCACGGCAAGATGGGTGTGGGACGTGGAGGGGAGGGGACACAGGGCCAGGTGGGGTCAAGTGTGGCAAGAATGGGAGTATCTGTGTCACAGAGGGACAGTGGGGTGATTGCCTCCCATGGACTTGCCACCTTCCTCCCACCCTGGACTCTCTCCCGGCTCCACCTTCCCAGCCAGAACTTTGGGAATCTTCCATTCCTCTCCTCTCTCTCCCATCTGGACAGCCCCCAGCCTCCTGACACCCCTGTTACCCCGGGGGGCCCTGCCGCCCTTCCCCACTCCATCTAGCATGCATTTCTGACCCTGCTTCTCCCACGGTAAGCTTTTCAAGGGCCCTTCATTGCCCTTGGCGAACAAGCAAATGCTCTAGGACACTATAGCACCATAAAAGCTATGCCCACTCCTGCAACGCCTGGCCCCACCTGGCCCTATGTCCCCTCCCCTCCATGTCCCATGCCCGTCTTGTCTCGGCTGTGCAGCCTCAGCCCCAAGACACTTCTCTAACATCACACCTCCTCTGACTGTTCACTGCTCCCTGGTCAGGGCTGAATGCCTCCCTGGGCTCCCACAGGCCCCGGGGCTGCCCCATTTGGCAACCACCCTAGCCTCCTAGTTGTGTGGGGTGCCCCATGGCCAGGGTTGAGGGTTCTTCTGGGGCTGACTCTGCTTCCTCTCCGCAGCCTCCAGGGGACACGTCATGACTCTGGAGGGTCTGTGTTTGGCAAGGGGCCCACTGGCCCGGCTCCTGCTGGCCTGCTCAGCCCTGTCATGCATGGCAGGTGGCCAAGGCCGCTGGGATGGGGCCTCAGAGGCTTCAGGTCCTGGACGTGTGCGGAGGCGGGGCAGCCCGGGCATCTTGCAGGGGTGCGTGGTACCTGGGATGCTGGGAGAACCCTTTGGTGTGGATTGGGCCGTCCTGGGGCCAGGGGAGTGCTGGTGGGGGGGCTGTCAACCCGGCCAGGGGCTCACCAGACACATCTCGCTGTCCCCAAAGGCCGAATGTGTGTGGCTCCCGTTTCCACGCCTACTGCTGTCCCGGCTGGAGGACATTCCCTGGCAGGAGCCAGTGTGTCGTGCGTGAGTGCTGCTGCCTTCTGGAGGTGGGGGCGGGGCACAGGCCAGCCACAGTCTTACCTGCCTGCAGGTCCAGCTCTGTTTACAAGGGGACTCTGCCAGGGGCCACTGGCTGAACCACAGGAACGATGGTTGTGTCTGTCCTCAGGCTTCCAAGCCAAAGTGCCATGTTCATTTCCTTTGCCCTAAAACCTCCTCGTTTCTGTCTTGCTGTTTGCCTGCCTGGTTCCCTCCCTTTGCTTCTGTCTCGCTGTTTGTCTCTCTGGTTCCCTTGCTTTGTCTCTGCCTCTCTCTGTTCATCTCTGCTCATGTCTCCCTCTGTTGGTTTCTTTTCTTTATTATTATTTTTTTTTAGAGATGGGGGTCTCTGTGTTCTTCAGGCTGATCTCGAACTCCGGTCTCCAGTGATCCTCCCATCTCAGCCTCCCAAAGTGCTAGGATTCCAGGTGTAAACCACCACACCTGGCCTCTCTCTGTTGGTTACTGTCTATCTATCTGATTCTCTCTCTCTCTCTGAGTCTCTTTCTCTCTGTCTCTCTCTGGCCTCACCCTCTGTCTCTGTCTCTGTCTGTGTCTCCAGAATCTGACTCCACTTCCCAGGAGACACCCCATCACAGTATCCAGGACCCCAGCATCTCCAGCTCTGTCCTCACAGCTCAGCAGTTCTGGCCCAAAGAGCGTTCTGTCCCGATGGCTCTAACACAACCCTCAACCCACAGCCTGGGTCACACCACCTGCTCAGCTCAGCCCTGGAGTGGGGGGACGTCCATGAAAACGGGGGTGGGGTGTGCTATGAGCAGAGCCGGGGAGGCAGATGACTAGCAGAGTCCAGCCAGGTGTTCCGGCCAGTCTGGACACCGATGAAACAGGGACGGCCCAGGCTCGGTCCTGGTCTTGACTACCACCTGCTGCACCCACCCAGCCATCTGTAGGCACACCTGCCATGAGGGATTCTGCTCCCAGCCCAACCTGTGCACCTGTGCGGATGGGACGCTGGCTCCCAGCTGCGGGGTGAGCCTAGGTGAGCAAGGAGTGGCCTCTTGGGGGAGGGAGAAGAAGATCACAGAGTTCCGGGCTGCTTTTGTTGAAAGACAGCAGTGGGGCTGAGCTCACCTGGTCCCGCAGCTTTCCCGGAAGGGCATTGCGGGCCGTCTCCAGCTTACTCTGTGTTCCACCTTCCTGTTCCCAGGGTTAGGGTGCAGTGTGAGCTGTATGAATGGGGGCACCTGCCGTGGGGCATCCTGTCTGTGTCAGAGGGGCTACACGGGCACCGTGTGTGGTCAGCGTGAGTATCCCTGTGGGACTCCCTGCCCCTATGCACACCCAGAACTGTGATCCCAGAGCATTGGTCTCTGCTACTACCTGCCTACTGCCCAGGGGTCTTTCTTCCTGGACTGGAGATTGCAGGGGACATGCTTATTGTCACAGTCTTCACAGTCTTTTTCTTTCTTTCTTTTTTTTTTTTTTTTTTTTTTTGAGACAGAGTCTTGCATTGTCACCCGGGCTGGAGTGCAATGGCATGATCTTGGCTCACTGCAACCTCTGCCTCCCGGATTCAAGCAATTCTGCCTCAGCCTCCCGAGTAGCTGAGATTACAGGTGTCTGCCACCACTCCCAGCTAATATTTTGTATTTTTAGTAGAGATGGAGTTTCTCCATGTTGGCCAGGTTAGTCTCAACTTTGTGATCCAGCCACCTCAGCGTCCCAAACTGCTGGGATTACAGGCATGAGCACACCTGCCTTTTTTTTTTTTGAGATATGGTCTCGGTCTCCTGCCCAGGCTGGAGTACAGTGGTACAATTTCAGCTTACTGCAACCTCTGCCTCCCGAGTTCGAGCAATTCTCCTGAGTCAGCCTCCCGAGTAGCTAGGACTACAGGCACATACCACTAAGCCTGGCTAATTTTTGTATTTTTAGTAGAGATAGGGTTTCATCACGTTGGTCAGGCTGGTCTCGAACTCCTGAGCTCAGGTGATCCACCTGCCTTGGCCTCCCAAAGTGCTGGGATTACAGGCATGAGCCACCACACCCAGCCTTATCATTCGACCTAGGCCAGATCCTGGGGATTCCTGGGTAAAGATGGGATTGCTGTGAACCCCAGCTCTCTCTGCTGCTGGAGGGGGGGAATCTCTGGCCACCTCCCTCTCTCCCTCTGCAGCCATCTGTGACCGTGGATGCCACAACAGGGGTCGCTGCATTGGCCCCAACCACTGTGCCTGTGTGTACGGCTTCATGGGACCTCAGTGTGAAAGAGGTACCAAGCACATGTGGGTGGAGGGCAGACAGGGGACTGTACGGAGGGAAGAAGGTTTCCTGGAAGGCCCTGAAACGTGGCCAGGCCTTGAGAGGGCCCAGCTGGCCTCCTTCTTGCAGCTGGGGCAGTGTGAGGACATTTCTTTCATTTGCTCATCTTTCTGCAAAACATCTGTTATTCACTGGCTCTGATCGTGGGCCTGTGTTGGAGTCTGGTAGGAAAGACAGAAGATGTGCCGGTCTGATTGGCAGGGAGAAGAAACTGCAAGCAGAAGATTCTCATCTGGGGCCATCAAGGTTAAGACAAGGGTTGGGGCAGCCCAGGAGCATGTGAAGGACAGAGAAACCATCTGCTCCATGCAAGGGAGTCAGGGAGGGCTTCCTGGAGGAGGAGACCCCTCAGCTGGATATAATAGGGTGGATTGGACCTCATGAGATGGGCACACCCCCTCTTTATTGCACACTGACTTTTTTTTTTTTGAGATGGAATTTTGCTCTGTCACCCAGACTGGAGAGTAGTGGCGCGATTTTGGCTCACCACAACTTCTGCCTCCCAGGTTCAAGAGATTCTCCTGCCTTAGTCTCCCAAGTAGCTGGGATTACAGGCGTGCCTCGCCGAGCCCAGTTAATTTTTGTATTTTTAGTAGAGACATGTTGGCCAGGCTGGTCTTGAACTCCTGGCCTCAAGTGATCTGTCCACCCCGGCCTCCCAAAATGCTGGGATTACAGGCGTGAGCCCCTGCGCCTGTCAACCTAACTCGTAAACTTGATCCTATTTTAAGAGGGCTAAGATGGGTGGGATCGCCTGCTGAGAGGTTGTTACCAGAATTAAGAGGGTGGATGTATCAGTAGTTTGAGACCAGCCTGGGCAACATAGTGAGACGCCATCGCTACAAAAAGTGAAAAATTAGCCAGGCGTGGTGGTGTACACCTGTAGTCTCAGGCTGAAGTGGGAGGACTGCATGAGCCCAGAAGTTCAAGGCTGCAGTGAGCCATGGTAGAGCCACTGCATTTCAGCCTGGGCGACAGAACCACACCCTATCGCTCTTAAAAAGAAAAGAAGAAGAACAAGAAGACAGAAGAGGCCAGGCATGGTGGCTCATGCCTGTAATCTCACCATTTTGGGAAGCAGATCACTTGAGGCCAGGAGTTTGAGATTAGCCATGACCAACATGGCAAAAGCCGTCTCTACTAAAAATACCAAAGAAAAAGGCTGGGCGCGGTGGCTCATGCCTGTAATCCCAGCACTTTGGGAAGCAGAGGCAGGTGAATCACAAGGTCAGGAGATTGAGACCATACTGGCTAACATGATAAAACCCCGTCTCTACTAAAAATGCTGGCACACGCCTGTAGTCCCAGCTACTTGAGAGGCTGATGCAGGAGAATCGGTTGAACTTGGGAGGCGGAGATTCCAGTGAGCTGAGATTGTGCCACTGCACTCCAGCTTCGGCGACAGAGCTAGACTCCATCTTGGGGAGAAAAAAAAAAAGGCCACAAAAATAAATCTAGCTGGACATGGTAGTGCGTGCCTAGAGTCCCGTAGTCCCAGGCACAAAAATTGTTTGAATCCAAGGAGGCAGAGGTTGCAGTGAGCCAAGATCGTGCCACTGTACTCCAGCCTGGAAGACAGAGCAAGACCCTGTCTCAAAAAAATAAATAAATAAAGGAAAAAAGGAGAGTGGAGAGTGGACACAGTGATGTCTTTTGTGAGCAGTGAGGTGTGGCAGGGGCAGGGAGAGAAGAGGCAAGGAGTCAAGATGAACCCCAGGCTTGATTTGAAAGCTGGGGGCAGGGGAGGTAGTAGCACACCCTGGCAGGGAGGAGGAAGACTCTGAGCTCAGTGTTGGTTGAGGGTCCACAGCTGGACACTCAGGCCTGGGGTGGAGACAGCGGTGGGGGGGCTGCTCTGTCCGTGGGGACTGAAGCCCAGGGCGCAGCGGAGGATCCCCAGGAGAGAAGGAAGGGCCAGAAGAGATGGCCACCTGGGCATTTAAACACGAACAGAAAAAACAGAGCCCACGGGAGGCTGAGAAAGAGAAAGAGGAGTGGATAGCGTCAGGGAAGTCCAGGCTTGTGAGAGTTTCCATTGCAGGAGGCATCCGAGTGCCTGCTGTGGTGTTTTGTCCCAGGAAGGCGAGGATGGGCGGGACCCGGGGAATGGAAGCTGGAGGGGCTGGGGAAATGACCCGGGTTCGAGGGTGGGCTTTTGGAAACTGTGGAATTGGAATATGGGCTGTTGGAGGCAGGCCAAGCTCTGGGTGGCAGAGGAAGAGTGAAGGGGAGGGGAAGAGGGAGGGGGGAGGTTCCAGGCATTGGGTTTTGTCTTGGGGCATCAGGACAGCCGGGGGGTGAGGGGGTGGGGATGGGGGGGGTCTCTGTGAAGCCCCTCCTCCTTATGGGGCCTGGGTTGGGAGTGACTCTGGCTTCTTCTCTTGGGAGGGGCTGCCCTTGTTTGAGAGCTAACTCCTTTATCGGAAACATCTGGAGAAGAGAGACAAAAAGTCACATCTGGGCTCATGTACTGGGGCTGGGGGAACCAATGCAGTCATCTTGGGCTGGCCTGGTGGGGATTGGGGATGTGATGTTGGGGGTCCAGAGAATCTGGGCAGCTAATAGATCCCTCCTCAAATCTGGGCGATATGGCAGGGCCAGGCGTGTGTGCAAGGACTAGACATACTTTGTAGCTGGGCATCCACGAGTCTCTGCCTAGGCCTGAAGGGAGGACGGGCCTGGGGAAGGATTCCCATCAGTTTAGACAGGGTGTTCAGACAGACCCTGAGCTGTATGGGCTTGGAAGTCCTGGTCTCTCTTGGAAGTTGGTCAGGAAATGCTTTGAAGAAAAAGAGTTTTGAAGGGTGAATAGGAGTTCCTTAGGTAGGGAAAGGGGAGGAAAGTCATTCTATTCAGGAAGGGGAACAGCATAAGTAAAGCCTGGTGTGGGTGCCGGGAGGCTGAGAAGGTGTTAGCCCTCAGCCAGGTGCCCACATCTGTCTGCCCTGCAGATTATCGGATGGGACCCTGCTTTGGCCGAGTGGGCCCCGAGGGGTGTCAGCATCAGCTGACGAGCCTCGTGTGCACCAAGGCACTTTGCTGTGCCACTGTGGGCCGTGCCTGGGGCCTTCCATGTGAACTTTGCCCTGCACAGCCACACCCCTGCCGCCGCGGCTTCATCCCCAATATCCACACAGGGGCCTGCCAAGGTGAGTAGTGGGGGTCAAGGCTGAGTGGGAGCCCTTGGCCACCTTGGTTCTTCCCTCTGAGGGGCCTCTCACTCCCTTGCTGGGCTTTGTCCTTGTAGATGTGGATGAGTGCCAGGCTGTGCCAGGCCTGTGCCAGGGAGGCAGCTGCATGAACACGGTGGGCTCCTTCCATTGCCGCTGTCCCGCTGGACACCGGCTCAGTGACAGCAGCGCTGCATGTGAAGGTGGGTGACCGCAGGGGGACGACCTGGGACCTCACCTGTGATTCATGTCCTGGACAGCTCAACCTCCCCTGCAGGAGGGCAGAGGGGTCAGGCTAGTGAGGTGCCCAGCTCTGAACTCATCCCTGTCTATGTAGATGTGAATGAGTGTCTCAGCGTGCCAGGCCTCTACTCTGGGGGTGACTGCACCAACACTGTTGGGAACTACGTGTGCACCTGTCCTTGGGGTTTTGCCAGCAGCCTGGATGGCACCCACTGCCTGGGTGAACCGGGGCCCGAGGGGCTGGAGGGGGAGAGGGCGGGTAGGAGAGAGACTCCTTGTTCAATTCTGTCTCTCTCTCTCTCTCTCTCTCTCTCTCTCTCTCTTTCTATTTATTTATTTATTTTTTGAGACAGAGTCTTGCCCTGTTACCCAGGCTGGAGTACAGTGGTGTGATCTCAGTTCACTGCAACATCCACCTCCTGGGTTCAAGAGATCCTCCTGCCTCAGCCTCCTGAGTAGCTGGGATTACAGGCATGCACCACCCACCACATTTGGCTAATTTTTCTGTTTTTAGTAGAGACTGGGTTTCTCCATGTTGGCCAGGCTGGTCTTGAACTCTTGACTGCAAGTGATCCACCCTCCTCGGCCTCCCAGAGTGCTGAGATTATAGGCGTGAGCCACCTCACCTGGCCCCACTCTCATTTTTAAGATGGGGAAACTGAAGCCCAGAAAGGAGAGGTTTGCTTGAGTCCAGTCAACGAATCCGGAACACACTCAACTCCGCAGATTCCCTGCCAGGGTGGCAGTTCCTTGGGCTGTCCCTCCCCTTGGAGGCGCACCCTTTAGCAACCCCTCTACATTTGGCCTGGCCAAGGGGAAATCCACCCTTAGAGCTCTCACTCCTTCTTTTGCTTTTTTTTTTTGAGACAGAGTCTTGCTCTGTCTCCCAGGCTGGAGTGCAGTGGCGCGATCTCGGCTCACGGCAACCTCCGCCTCCCAGGTTCAAGCGATTCTTCTGCCTCGGCCTCCTGAGTAGCTGGGACTACAGACATGTGCCACCACACCCGACTAATTTTTTGTATTTTAGTAGAGACAGGGTTTTACCGTGTTAGCCAGGATGGCTAACCTGTCTCTATTATACCCCGTCTCTACTAAAATACAAAAAATTAATCTCCTGACCTCATGATCCGCCCACCTCAGCCTCCCAAAGTGCTGGGATTACAGGCATGAGCCACCTTGCCTGGCCTTCTTTTGCTGTCTTGATGAGCTGGGCATCAGGCCCTAGAAGCTGCCTGTAATCAACAGGACTGGCCAGGAACCTGAACGATGGTGTTGGAGGATGGGCAGCATCCTGGTTTGGGGAGACAGGAGGAGGCTTGGAGGTCCTCCAGCGTCACCCCAGGCCCTCAGGCTAGGCCACTACCTGGCAGGACTGAGAATATTGTGTTTGGAGTTCAGCCAGTATGCTGTGGCCAACTCCAGGCTTTCTAGGTGTCCACCATGGGGGGCTGTCATAGCCGGCGTTAGGGGTACCTCTGGACACATCCCCTGGACTGTGGGGGCTTCTCTCAGCTGCTAAAGAGCAGACCCTGGATTTGAAAAACCAGCCTCTTGGGCGGGCTTGGTGGCTCACGCCTATAATCCCAGCACTTTGGAAGGCTGAGGTGAGTGGATCACAAGTCACAAGGTCAAAAGATCGAGACCATCCTCGTCAACATGGTGAAACCCTGTCTCTGCTAAAAATACAAAAATTAGCTGACAGTGGTGGCGTGTGCCTGTAATCCCAGCTACTCAGGAGGCTGAGGCAGGAGGCTTGAACCCAGAAGGCAGAGGTGAAGTGAGCCGAGCTGGCGCCACTGCATTGCGCTTCAGCCTCCTGGCCACAGAGCAAGTCTCTGTCTCAAAAATAAATAAATAAATAAATAAATAAATAAGAAAATCCAGCCTCTGAACATAGTCTTTGGAATCAGTCTGGGGTTCCCACCCAGAGCTGCTCGCAGACCCTGTGACCTTGGGCAAGTGACAACCTGTCTGTGCCTCAGTTTTCCCATCTATAAAATAGTAGCTAGTAGCAGTATCTAGCTCAGTGAAGATTGAGTAAGATATAATTTGGGGAGTAATTTGCATTAAGTATTAAGTAATTGCGTTAAGTAATTTGCATTAAGTATTACGAGAATACTTAGGACACATACATTCACCGACACCAGGTGAGGTGGAGGCTGTGACCACTTAACTCACAGTGTAAACTTACAGTAATCACAGGATCATTTCTGTTAACATTCTTTTATTTTCTTGTTTTGAGACGGAGTCTCGCTCTGTCCCCCAGGCTGGATCTTGGCTCATTGTAACCACTGTCTCCCTGGTTCAAGTGATTCTCCTGCCTCAGTCTCCTGAGTAGCTGGGATTACAGGTGCCCACCACCAGCACGCCTAGCTAATTTTTGTATTTTTAGTAAAGATGGGGTTTCACTGTGTTGGCCAGGCTGGTCTTGAATTCCTGACCTCAGGCCTCAGCCTCCCAGAGTGCTGGGATTACAGGCATGAGCCACTGCACCCAACCATTTTTGTTAAAATTTTTGTATTCTGGCCGGGCGCGGTGGTTCACGCCTGTAATCCCAGCACTTTGGGAGGCCAAGGCGGGTGGATCATGAGGTTAAGAGATCAAGACCATCCTGGTCAACATGGTGAAACCCCGTCTCTACTAAAAATACAAAAATTAGTTGGGCATGGTGGTGCGTGCCTGTAATCCCAGCTACTTAGGAGGCTGAGGCAGGAGAATTGCCCGAACCCAGGAGGTGGAGGTTGCAGTGAGCCAGGATCGCGCCATTGCACTCCAGCCTGGGTAACAAGAGCGAAACTCCATCTCAAAAAAAAAAAAATTTTTTTTATATTCTATCTTTCTTGCTTGAGGGGGTGTTGCCTGTTGGATTCCCTGAGATTGGGAAATTGGGTTTCCCGTCCTCCTCCTGCTTTTGCAGCTGTGTAACTTTGGAGGAGTCTGTCGACCTCACCTTGTCTAGGCAGGCCCAGCCCCCTTTGTGGGGCTATGATGGGACTGAGAATGAAAAACCCTGACTCCCACACAGGTACCTGGGAGCCCCCAGGTGCACAGGGCAGGGACCAGGGAGGTGGAAACATTTGCATTTTTTCCCAGCTTGGGGCAGGTCAGGGGCGGCTGTCAGTGGCCCTCCCAGCTGCTGGGAGGAGCTTTTTAAACTGTAGGCCACCTGCCAAGCTTTGTGTGTTTTTAAGCCTAAAAATATTCTCTTTAAGCCAGAGCCTGAGAAATCCAGTCGCTGCCTAAAGCCATTGACCTTGAGGTGTCAGTGGGAAGTGGAAGAGTGTTGGTGGTTCACATACCTCGGGAGCCTCTCTGCCTCAGCCTCCCTAGGGCAGTGGCCGTCAATCCACTCCTCTACTCCTTGGGGCCCCTTTCTGAAATTCACAGTCTCGTAGGCTTCCCTGTAATGCCTACAGCCAGCAAGCAAAGACACACAGCTGTAGATCTTGGTGTCCCTGCCTGGTCACCCACGGGGGCAGTCCTTCCCTGCCAGTGGGTCTTCCTCAGTGCAGTTGGATGCCTGCAGCAATGGGGAGCTCACTACCTCTGTGTGATAATTTGGAAATTTTGGTAATAAGAGATGGCACTGAGCGGGCATTGGCCACATGTCAAATTTTTATTTATTTATTTATTTATTTATTTATTTATTTATTTATTTATTTATTTATTGAGACAGAGTCTTGTTCTGTCTCCCATGCTGGAGTGCAGTGGTGAGATCTCGGCTCACTGCAACCTCCACCTCCAGGTTGAAGCAATTCTTCTGCCTCAGCCTCCCAAGTAGCTTGAATTACAGGTGCTAGCCACTACTCCTGGCTAAGTTTTGTGTTTTTAGTAGAGATGGCATTTTGCTATGTTGGCCAGGCTGCTCTTGAACTCCTGACCTCAAGTGATCCACCTGCCTCGGCTTCCCAAAGTGCTGTGTTTACAGGTGTGAGCCACTGCATCTGGACTATGTCAGACTTTTCTTCCAGGTAATACTTTTCCCAGGTGAGACGGATGCTCCAAGAATCCCCATTTTATGGAGGGGAAACTGAGGCACAGACAAACAGACCCGTCCTACAGACGGTGCTGCTACAGCTGGTTTTTGGATCCAGGTCTGGCCACCAATGTCCTGTGCTCATGGGCGCACTCTGATCTTTTGCAGACCAGCGGGTCGGCACCTGCTTCTCCGTGCTTTTTGGGGGCCGCTGTGCCGGAGATCTCACCGGCTACTACACTCACAGGCAGTGTTGCTGCGACAAGGGCAGGTGCTGGGTGGCTGGCCCAACCCCTGAGCTGTGTCCTCCTCAGGGTTCCAGTAAGTAAGAGCTGCAGCCTGCAGGGCTGGGCGCGGGGAGGAGGGGACAGGGCAGGACCTAGGGCCTGGCCTTAACCCTGGTTCCTTGCAGATGAGTTCCAGCAACTGTGCACCCCAGCGCTGCCGCTGCTACCTGGCCACCCTGGCCTCTTCCCTGGCCTCCTGGGTTTCAGATCCAATGGCATGGGTCCCGCCCTTGGGCCAGCGCGACTCAACCCTCATGGCTCCAATGGGCGTGGGGTCCCCAGCCTGGGCCCTGGCAACTCTAATATTGGTGAGGCCTGGGGCTTGAGAGGAAAGTTCCAAAACTTGAAGGGTGGACTTGGATCTGGGGAGAGAGCTCTGAATAGGGGAGGGTGTCCAGGCCTCAGAGAGAGGATCAGGGCTTTAGAGGGGGTGCTCCTGGCCCGGCTAGCAGGAATGAAAGTGCCCATAGTGGATGAGGATGGAGGTAACTGGAGAATCTGGTCCTCAGAGTTAGGGTCTGAACCAGACACAGCGGCTCATGCCTGTAATCCCAGTACTTTGGGAGGCCGAGGTGGAAGGATGGCTTGAGGCCAGGAGTTTGAGACTAGCCTGGGCAACATAGCAAGACCCTGTCTCTACAGCAAATTTAAAATTAACTAGGTGTGGTAATGCGCACCAGTAGTCCCCGCTACTCAGGAGGATGAGGCAGGAGGATTGCTGGAGCCCAGGAGTTGGAGGCTGCAGTGAGCTGTGATTGTGCCACTGCTCTCCAACCTGGGTGACAGAGTGAGACCTTGTCTCTAAAAATAAAAATAAGTCAGGGTTTGGGCTTTGGGTGGGGAGTTTGGGCCTGATGTGGGGGTCTGAGATGGAGGATTTAGGCCTGGGGTGGGTTCTTGCCCCACAGTGAGGATTTGGGCACAGAGTGGGAGTCCACAGGCATCTCTGGGCCCAGGTTGGAGGGATCCAGGCCCAAGTTGGAGTTCTGAATCTAAGGCAGGACTCTCCAGGGTATAGGGGGCAGGATCTAAGCCAGGGCAGGGTCCCAGGCTCAGAGGGGGCATCTGGGTTCCAGACTGGGGAGGGACCATCAGCTGCTCAGATGCCTCTGCGGGCCCCACCAGCAGGCACTGCTACCCTGAACCAGACCACTGATATCTGCCGACACTTCACCAATCTGTGTCTGAATGGCCGCTGCCTGCCCACGCCTTCCAGCTACCGCTGCGAGTGTAACGTGGGTTACATCCAGGACGTGCGTGGCGAGTGCATAGGTGAGCCCACGCCAGGTGAAAGGGGTGGGTTCTCACTGCCCTGCTGGGGCTGGGGCTCAGGGTCCTCTCCCCTCAGATGTAGACGAATGCACCAGCAGCCCCTGCCACCACGGTGACTGCGTCAACATCCCTGGCACCTACCACTGCCGGTGCCACCCGGGCTTCCAGGCCACACTCACCAGGCAGGCATGCGTGGGTATGGCCATCCGTCCGAGAGTGGAGGTGATGGTGGGGGGTCTGGCCCAGGCTTGGAAGGTGGGGGGCACCTCCTGATGGCCCACCTCCCTTCCCCGCAGATGTGGATGAGTGCATTGTCAGTGGTGGCCTTTGTCACCTGGGCCGCTGTGTCAACACGGAGGGCAGCTTCCAGTGTGTCTGCAACGCAGGCTTTGAGCTCAGCCCTGATGGCAAGAACTGTGTGGATGAGTTGAGGATGGGAGGATAGGCAGGGGCTTCTGGGCCCCATTGCTGCCTTTTTCAGCCACCTCAAATCTTCACTATCCTGGTCAGGTGCGGTGGCTCACGCCTGTAATCCCAGCACTTTGGGAGGCCAAGGCGGGTGGATCATCAGAGGTCAGGAGTTTGAGACCAGCCTGGTCAACATGGTGAAACCCTGTCTTTACTCAAAATACGAAAATTAGCTGGGCATGGTGGTACGCACCTATAATCCCAGCTACTTGGGAGGCTGAGGCAGGAGAATTACTTGAACCTGGGAGGAGGTGGAGGTTGCAGTGAGTCAAGATTGCACCACTGCACTCCAGCCTGGGAGACAGAGCAAAACTGTCTCAGAAAAACAAACAAAAAACCTTCACTCTGCCCCAAAACCCACCTCCATTTTTACTATGTCTCCTCTGCTCACCTCTGAACTCAGCAGTCCACCTTAGACCCTTCTTATCTCCTGACCACCCTGATTCCCCTTTTCATTTCTTCCTTCCTGAATTTATTCTGTGAATTGCAAGGAAGAACCTTTTGGGGTCAGCCTTGGTGGGTCATGCCTGTGATCCCAACACTTTGCAAAGCTGAGGCAGGAGAATCTCTTGAGCCAAAAAGGTCGAGGCTGCAGTGAACTGTAATCATGCCCCTGTACTCCAGCCTGGCTGTTTAGAGCAAGATATCATCTCCTAATAAAAAAAAAAAAAGAAGAAAAAGAAGAAGAAGAAGGCTGGGTGTGGTGGCTCACACCTGTAATCCCAGCACTTTGGGAGGCCACGACAGGTGGATCACCTGAGGTCATGAGTTTGAAACCAGCCTGACCAACATGGTGACACCCCATCTCTACTAAATACAAAAAATTAGCCAGGCGTGGTGGCAAACACCTGGAATCTCAGCTACTCATGAGGCTGAGGCAGGAGAATCACTTGAACCCAGGAGGCGGAGGTTGCAGTGAGCTGAGATCATGCCATGGCACTCCAGCCTGGGCAACAAGAGTGAAATAGTCTCAACAAAAAAAAGAAAAGAAGGCCGGGCACGGTGGCTCAAGCCTGTAATCCCAGCACTTTGGGAGGTCGAGGCGGGTGGATCACGAGGTCAACAGATCGAGACCATCTTGGTCAACATGGTGAAACCCCGTCTCTACTAAAATTACAAAAAAATTAGCTGGGCACGGTGGTGCGTGCCTGTAATCCCAGCTGCTCGGGAGGCTGAGGCAGGAGAATTGCCTGAACCCAGGAGGCGGAGATTGCGGTGAGCCGAGATCGCGCCATTGCACTCCAGCCTGGGTAACAAGAGCGAAACTCCGTCTCAAAAAAAAAAAAAAAAAAAAAGAAAAGAAAAAGAAAGGGTCTTTTGGGCAAGACCACACTGGCAATGCCTGACCCTGGCCTGAAGCAGGGTCCCTCCATGTCCTAGGATGGCTTGGAACAGCCTGGCCAATGTTTATATATATATATATATATATATATATATATATATATATATGGCGGTGGGGGGGGGACAGACGGTTGAGATCAGTACCTTGGAGAGCACCCCATCAGCTTGCTCTGGGGTACAGTTGGGTTATGGCTTGTGGGGGCCAGAGGGGACTTGGCTCCCACAACCTATAACCAAAAGGGACCCCTTGACTCTGTCACCTTATCTCAGGAGATCCACCTTCAAGTCTTCCCTCGGGTGGAAGGATCTTATCCTTTCTGCATTCCTTCATTTAAAAAGACATTTTTGGCATTTTTTGATATATAATTCATATAGCATAAAATTAGCCATTTGAAGTGTACTAGTCAGTGGTTTTTAGTATATGCACAGAGGTGGACAATTATCACTACAGCCCAACTTAAAAACACCCTTCTCCCCTCGGAAACAAACCTGATATTCATTAGTAGTCACTCCGCAAATTCTCTGTTCTCGCCTACAGCCCTGGGCACTAGGCAAATTGTTTTTCTGACTCAGTAAATTTGCCCATTTTGGATAAAAGGGAATCGTGGCTTTTTGTGACTGTCTTGTTTTGCTGAATATGATGTTTTCAAGGTCCATGATATTGTAGTGTGTATTGGTGCTTCATTTTTAAAAAAAAATTTAATACATTTTTATGCCAGGTATGGTAGTTCATGCTTATAATCCCAACACATTGGGAGGCTGAAGTGGGAGGATCACTTGAGGTCAGGTGTTCAAAACCAGCCTGGCTAGCATGTGTGAAACTGTTACTACTAAAAATACAAAAATTAGCCAGGTATGATGGCGCATGCCTGTAATCCCAGCTACTTGGGAGGCTGAGGTAGAATTGCTTGAACCCTGGAGATGGAGGCTGCAATGAGCCAAGATCACATCACTGCACTCCAGTATGGGAGACAGAGCAAGACTCAGTCTCAAAACAAAAAAAGAAATTTATGCCAGGCTTGGGGGCTCATACCTGTAATCCCAGCACTTTGTAAGGCTGAGGCAGGAGGGTTGCTTGAGGCCAGGAGTTCAAGACCAGCCTGAACAATATAGCAAGATCCTGTCTCTACAGAAAGCCCAAAAATTACCTGGCATGTTGGTGTGTGCCAGCTACTTGGGAGGCTGAGGCAGGAGGATCACTTGAGCCCAGGAGTTTGGGTCTTCAGTGAGCTGTGTTTGCATCGCTGGACTCCAGCCTGGGTGTCAGAGCTAGACCTTGTCTCAAATATATATATATATAAATTTTATTTATTTATTTTTGAGACTGAGTTTTGCTCTGTCACCCAGGCTGGAGTGCAATGGTGTGATCTTGGCTCACTGCAACCTCTGCCTCCCAGGTTCCAGCGATTCTTCTGCCTCAGCCTCCCTAGTAGCTGGGATTACAGGCACATGCCACCACGTCTGGTTATTTTTTGTATTTTTAGTAGAGACGGGGTTTCACCATGTTGACCAGGCTGGTCTCAAACCCCTGACCTCAGGTGATCCGCCTGCCTCGGCCTCCCCAAGTGCTGGGATTACAGGTGTGAGCCACCTCGCCCAGCCATGTATTTGTTTTTTTGAGATTGGGTCTCACTGTGTTGCCTAGGCTGGACTTGAACTCCTGGGCTCGAGCAATCCCCCCGCGTCAGCCACTTGAGTAGCTGGGACTACAGGCAGAAGCCAGCGTGCCTGGCCTCTTCATTCTTTCTAATGGCTGAATGAAGTTCCCTTGCATGAATAGACCACAGCGTGTTGATTCATTCATCAGTGGATGGACACTGGTTTGTTTTCACTTTCTGGTGTTAGGAATAATGCTTCTGTGAATGTTCATGTGCAAACTTTTGTGGTGGCACTTCATGCATTTATTTTCTTAATGTACGTGCTGTCCTTTATTGTTGAAAACTGACATTTTGGAAAGCAACTCATTTCTGCACTTGCCACCTTCCATGAAATTAGACCATGTTCTTACTAACTTTTTTTCCCCTTTCCTTTTTATAAAATTGAAGTGAGACTCACACAACCTAAATTTAATCATTTAAAGGTGAACAGGAGGTTGGGCGAGGTGGCTCACATCTGTAATCCCAGCACTTTGGGAGGCCGAGGCAGGCGGATCACAAGGTCAGGAGTTCAAGACCAGCCTGGCCAACATAGTGAAACCTCGTCTCTACTAAAAATACAAAAACAATTAACCAGGCATGGTGGTGCATGCCTGTAACCCTACTCGGGAGGCTGAAGCAAGAGAATTGCTTGAATCCTGGAGGCAGAGGTTGCAGTGAGCTGAGATCACATCATTGTGCTCTAGCCTGGGCGACAAGAGTGAGACTTGGTCTTAAAAAAAAATGTTGTATTTAAAAAAATGTTTAAACATTTAAAAATGAACAATTCACTGATATTTAATAAATTTCCAATGTGCCACTACCACCACTTTTATTCAGCTTTGAGCAAATATTTATGCAGCACCTACTGTATGCAGTCCAAGCAAGATAGGGGCCAGGTCCCAGGGAACTCACATCCCATCAGACAGACTAATATACAAGCAAACACAGTCACAGACAACCATGGCTTGTTTGCCTCTCACACCTCAAGGAGGGATCCTGGGGAGCTCAGCCCTGCAGCCTGAAGAAGGGAGAGAGAGGGTCCCAGTGTGCGGTGGGCACCTGGCCCCCTGTCTGGACCCAGTCTCTCCTACTGTTCCCAGATCACAACGAGTGTGCCACTAGCACCATGTGCACCAACGGTGTATGTCTCAACGAGGATGGCAGCTTCTCCTGCCTCTGCAAACCTGGCTTCCTGCTGGCTCCTGACAGCCACTACTGCATGGGTGAGGCTCGAGCCAGACTGGCCAGTAGAGGGGAGAAGGGAGATGGGGAAGCAGAGGGAGGGGGAGGAAGTGTAGAGGGATCGAAAAGGGATGGGACGGGCATGAGAGAAGGAGAAGAGAAGGGATCGGAAGAGAAAGAGGAGGAGGGGGAAAAAGAAAAGAAGTGAAGAACAAGAAAAGGAAGAAAAGAAGAGGCAGGTGCCATGGCTCATGCCTGTAATCCCAGCACTTTGGGAGGCCGAGGTGGGTGGATCACTTGAGGTTAGGAGTTCAAGGCTGGCTGGCCAACACAGTGAAACCCATCTCCACTAAAAATACCAAAATTAGTTGGTGTTGTGGTGCTCACCTTTAATCCCAGCTACTTGGGAGGCCGAGGCAGGAGAATCACTTGATCCTGGGAGCTGGAGATTACAGTGAGCTCAGATCATGCCATTGCACTCCAGCCTTGGTGACAAGAGTGAGACTCTGTCTCCAAAAAAAAAAGGAGATGGATTATAAGGTGGGGAGGGGCCAGGTGCATCTGTGATCCCAGCACTCCTGAGATGGGAGGATCACTTGAGGCCAGGAGTTCGAGACCAGCCTGGGCAACATAGCCAGACCCCATCTCTACCTGAAAAAAAAAATTAGCTGGGTATGGTAGCATGCACCTGTAATCCCAGTACTTTGGAAGGCTGAGACAGAAGGACCACTTGAGCTCAGAAGTTTGAGACCAGCCTGGGCAACACAGCAAGACTTCATCTCTACCAAAAAAAATAAATTAGCCGAACATGGATATTCACTCCCTGCTACTCGGGAGGCTGAGGCAGCAGGATCACTTGAGCCTAGAAGTTGGAGGCTGAAATGAGCTATGATCACGCCACTGCACTCCAGTCCCAGAGGCAGACCCTGCCTTTAAGAAAATTGTTTAAAGGTGGAGAGAGAGAAAGAAAGATGGGGAGAAATGGAGGAGGAGGTGAGGAGGCATACAAGAGGAGGAGATGACAGAGACACAGACAACTGAAAACTGGAAAGGAAAGAAACAATGGCTGGGAAAATGGAAAGGGTGGGAGACAGGGAGGGAAGGGAGGATAGTAACAGGATGGGACCTATCCCCGTGCCGCCATGGCCTCTGCAGACATTGACGAGTGCCAGCTGCCCGGCATCTGCGTGAATGGCCACTGCACCAACACTGAGGGCTCCTTCCACTGTCAGTGCCTGGGGGGGCTGGCAATGGGCGAGGACGGCCGAATGTGTGTGGACACCCATGTGCGCAGCACCTGCTACGGGGCCATTGAGAAGGGCTCCTGCGCCCGCCCCTTCCCCGACACCGTCACCAAGTCTGAGTGCTGCTGTGCCAACCCGGACCACAGTTTTGGGGAGCCCTGCAAGCTTTGTCCTGCCAAGAACTCTGGTGAGCATCCAGCTGCCCGGTCCCCACTGCCTCCATAGCTTTGAGTGCTTCCATCGGTCCTTGAGTGCGGTGGTGGGGGGTCGTGGCTCCTGTGGAGTGGAGGCTGTTTTCAAAAAGAGGCTGAAGGGTGTTGCTCTCCCCCTACAGGGGTGTGGAGTTGCGTCTTAGTCCCACACTCTTGCTCAAGATCGGGGGGCTTGTCCTTGCCCATGGCTGAATCCAAGCCATGGCTAAGCTCCCTGACCCATCTCGCTCTGTTCCTCCGTACCTCTAGCGGAGTTCCAGGCGCTGTGCAGCAGTGGGCTTGGCATTACCACAGATGGTCGAGGTAAGTGAGCCCAGCCCCTCCATGCAGCAGCCAGCCTGCCCTACCAGATGTGGGGAGAGCTGTGGTTGAGGGCTGTGGGAGTTTGCCCAGGGTCCCCAGACTGGACGGCTTCAACAACAGAAGTTGATTCACCCTCCTGGAGGCCAAGGTCTGAAATCAAGGTGCAGGCAGGGCCCTTTCCCTTGGAGGCCTTGAGGGAGAATCTGTCCCAGACCTCTCCCCAGCTTCTGGTGGTGGCCAGCAATCTTTGGCATTTCTTGGCTCATAGAAGTGTCACCCCATCTCTGCCTCCATATTCACATGGCATTCTCCCTGTGTCCAATCTCCCCCCACCCTTTTTAGAGACAGGACCTTTCGGTATTGCCTAGGCTGGAGCAATGTGGTGCAGTCATGGCTCACTGCGGCCTCGACCTTGTGGGCTCACGCAATACCTCTTGAGTAGCTGGGACTATAGGCAGTCACCACCATGACCTGCTAATTTGTTTTTCTTTTCTTTTCTCTTCTCCCTCTTTTTTTTTTTTTTGAGACAGAGTCTTGCTCTGTTATCCAGGTTGGAGTGCAGGGGTGTGATCTCAGCTCATTGCAACCTCTGCCTCCTGGGTTCCAGCAATTCTTCTGCCTCAGCCTCCCAGATAGCTGGGATTACAGGCATGCACCACCACACCCAGCTAATTTTTGTTTGTTTGTTTGTTTTAGCAGAGATGGAGTTTTGCCATGTTGTCCAGGCTGGTCTCGAATTGTGAGCCTCAAGTGATTCACCCACTTTGGCCTCCCAAAGTGCTGGGATTACAGATATGAGCCGCCATGCCCAGCCACTTTTTAAAAAATTTAATTTTCGGCCAGGCACCATGGCTCACGTCTGTAATCCAATACTTTGGGAGGCCGAGGGTTGTGGATCACTTGAGGCCAGGAGTTCCAGACCAGCTTGGCCAATATGGTGAAACCCTATCTCTACTGAAAATACAAAAATTAGCCAGGAGCAGTGGCAGACATCTGTAATCCCAGCTACTTGGGAGGCTCAGTAATGAGAATTGCTTGAACCAGGGAGGCGGAGGTTGCAGTGAGCCAAGATTGCACCACTGCACTCCAGCCTGAGCAACAGAGTGAAACCCTGTCTCAAAAAAAAAAATTTACTTTTTTTTTTTTTTTTGAGACGAAGTCTCGCTCTGTCAGCAGGCTGGAGTGCAGTGGTGCAATCTCGGCTCACTGCAACCTCTGCCTCCTGGGTTTAAGCGATTCTTCAGCCTCAGAAGTAGCTGGGACCACAGGCTCATGCCACCACACCCAGCTAATTTTTTTATATTTTTAGTAGAGACAGGGTTTCACCGTGTTGGCCAGGATGGTCTTGATCTCTTGACCTCGTGATCTACCCGCCTCGGCCTCCCAAAGTGCTGGGATTACAGGTGACAGCGACCATATCCAGCCTAGAATTGCTTTTATTTTTATTACGGCACCACTGTATGGATGTTTGCTCCACTATTTCCAAACTGGGAGTAATTTTGCCTCCTGCCCCACCCAGGCCATTTGACAATGTCCAGACTAATACTGGTGGCGGGGGGGTGCTACTCATGTTTCATGGGTGGAGGCCACGGGAACTGTTGGTATCCTAAAATACACAGGATGGCCCCTCGCAGCAAAAAATGATCCGGCTCCAAATGTCAGCAGTGACCAGGCTGCGAAACCCTGGTTTAGAGCAAATGAGGCTGGGTCTGGGCTGGAACTCTGGCCTTGGGGAATCTGACTTCTATAGATCCCTGGTGTGCTGGGACACACCCTCCTGCTGCCACTGCTGACACACACCCCTCCTGCCACAGACATCAACGAGTGTGCTCTGGACCCTGAGGTTTGTGCCAATGGCATGTGTGAGAACCTTCAGGGCAGCTACCGCTGCATCTGCAACCTGGGTTATGAGGCAGGTGCCTCGGGCAAGGACTGCACAGGTGAGCATGGCACCTGGCAGGGAATGTGTGGGCAGCCTCTCCTGCTGCAGACCCCTCACCCCTCTCTCCCACCTGCACCCAGCAGACCTGGATGAGTGTGCCCTCAACAGCCTCCTGTGTGACAACGGGTGGTGCCAGAACAGCCCTGGCAGCTACAGCTGCTCCTGCCCCCAGGGCTTCAGCTTCTGGCAGGACACGAAGACCTGCGAAGGTACAGGGTCCCAGCTCACATGGATCTGCACACACACCTTGACACACTCGGCATGTGGTGTGTGCACACAGACACATAGGCATGTACATGCTCAAAGATGCTTACATGTTACCTCTATTCACATACACACATGCTTTCTGTAGTGTGCACACACACATATATGCACACGCTCAGATACACATGCTGCATGAGGTGTGGACACAGAGCCATGCACACACATACTCAGCATGCATGCTGCGTGCAGTGTGGACACACACACATGCACCCATGCTGCATGTGGCAGCTACACAAGACACACAGGCACACACTCAGAAACATCATGCACACATCCACATTCAGACATGCACGTCGCATGCATCATGCACACATACACCAGACACGCTGACATGCTGCATACACAGACATACATTCAGACATGCTGTGCGCATGTGCACCAGACATGCGTACCCATAGACACTTGCATACGTACCTATATCCACACACATTCACACACACACTCAAAGACACACATATACTCACATTTACATACACACTCATTTTTTTTTGAGACAGTCTTGATCTGTCACCCAGGATGGAATGCAATGGCACAATGCTGGCTTGCTGCAACCTCCACCTCAAGCAATTCTCCTGCCTCAGTTGCCCAAGTATCTGGGACTACAGATGTGCACCACCACACCTGGTTAATTTTTGTATTTTTAGTAGAGATGGGGTTTCACCATGTTGGCCAGGCTGGTCTCGAACTCCTGACCTCAAGTGATCCACCTGCCTTGGCCTCCCAAAGTACTGGAGTTACAAGCTCGAGTCACCACACCTGGCTCATACACTCATTCTCACATTTCCCACACTTGCACTCCCCAGTCACACACGGTTGTACACACTCAAGGGTACACATTTGTACACACATCCCAGGAAGTCCTGCTACTCTAGCTACAGAGTTTGGAGAGCTTTCAGGTGGATGGACACATCTGTGTGCTGGCAGGGCGGCATGCCTGGACAAGGCACAGAAGTTCCACGTCTCGTCCCAGATACTCTGCACCACGCATCTCTTCCATCATTTGTAATATCCTTAATATCCTTTATTATTTCATTTTTTTGAGATAGAGTCTCGCTCTATCACCCATGCTGGAGTGCAATGATGAAATCTCAGCTCACTGCAACCTCCACCTCCCAGGTTTAAGCGGTTCTCCTGCCTCAGCCTCCTGAGTAGCTGGGATTACAGGTGCCTGCCACAATGCCCAGCTAATTTTTTGTATTTTTAATAAAGGTTCGCCTGACCTCGTGATCCGCCTGCCTTGGCCTCCCAAAGTGCTAAGATTACAGGCATGAGCCACCGGACCTGGCCTAATTTGTATTTTTAACAGAAAATTAAAACATGGTGTTTCGCCATGTTGGCCAGGCTGGTCTTGAACTTCTGACCTCAATGATCCACCTGCCTCAGCCTCCCAAAGTGCTGGGATTACAGGCGTGAGCCACCATGCGCAGCCTATAATATTCTTTATGATAAACTAGTAAATGAAAGTTAAGTATTTTCCCGAGACCTGTGAGCCGCTTTATCAGAAATTCTGGAGGCCTGGATTTGCAATTGGCATCTGAAGTGAATGACAGTCCTGTGGGACTGAGCCCTCAACCCATGGGGTCAGATTTTAACTCCAGGCAGATAGCGCCAGAATTGAATTATAGGATACCCTGCTGATGTCAGAGAATTAGGCAGCTTGGAAAAAAACAAACAAACCCACATCTGGTCACTGATGTGTTCTGTGTTGTGTTGAAGGTGAGAGTAAGAAAATGGTTTGGGCCAGGTGCAGTGGCTCACACCTATAATCCCAGCAATTTGGGAGGCCGAGGCGGGAGGATCACCTGAGGTTGGGAATTTGAGACCAGTCTGGCCAACATTGTGAAACCCCGTCTCTAATAAACACACACACACACACACACACACGCACACACACACACACACAAAAGGCTGGTGTGGTGGCTCATGCCTGTAATCCCAGCACTTTGGGAGGCTGAGATGGGCGGATCACCTGAGGTTGGGAGTTCAAGACCAGCCTCACCAACATGGAGAAACCCTGTCTCAAAATACAAAAAATTAGCTAGGTGTGGTGGTGTATGCCTGTAATCCCAGCTACTCCAGAGGCTGAGGCAGGAGATTCACTTGAACCCAGGAGGCGGAGGCTGCAATAAGCCAAGATTGCACCATTGAACTCCAGCCTGGGCAAACAAGAGTGAAACTACGTCTCAGAAAAAAAATTTTTTTAATATTAGCTGGTCATTGTGGCACATGCCTATAATCCCAGCCACTTGGGAGGCTGAGGCATGAGAATCGCTTGAACCTGGGAGGCAGAGGTTGCAGTGAGCCAGGATGGTGCCACTGCACTCCAACCTGGGGCGATAAAGCAAGACTCTCAAGAAAAAAAAGAGAAAACAGTTTGGCATTTCCTGTCTCTTACAGCGCAAAACACAAAGCGCAGCACACACATGTCCTTGCATGCACATTTGATTCCAGTGCCCTCTGCACACTTGTGCATCTGGGTGCACCCCGTGCCACCGGGTGCAGCAGCCCCTTGGGGAGGAGGGGTCCTGGCCAGGTCCGGCTCCTCCTGCTGCTCAGGACCTGGTGGGGGCTGTCCCTACAGACATCGACGAGTGCCTGTCTAGCCCCTGTGTGAATGGCATCTGTCAGAATGTGGCTGGCTCCTACACCTGCAGATGTGCCCCTGGCAGCCGGCTGGGCCCCTCTGGTACCATCTGCCTAGGTGAGTGGCCCCGGAGCCCGACGGCATTCAAGAGGCTGGGCGTCTGTGAGTCAGGGTGCAGGTGTAGGCCCAGCTGGTAAGACAGGTGACCCGCCTTTTCTCCCCAGACAGCACCAAGGGCACCTGCTGGCTGAAGATCCAGGAGAGCCGCTGTGAGGTGAACCTTCAGGGAGCCACCCTGCGGTCCGAGTGCTGTGCCACCCTCGGGGCAGCCTGGGGGAGCCCCTGCGAACGCTGCGAGATTGGTAACACTCTCCTCGAGGCCTCCCTGGCGTGGCCACGGTGCCTGCCCAGGCCCCCATGGGTAAAGCCCTGAATGGGGCAGTGGGTCCCCCATGGGGCTGGCATGAAAGAGTGACTCCTTTCTTCATTCCTGTTCTCTCAATTGCAGACCCTGCCTGTGCCCGGGGCTTTGCCCGGATGACGGGTGCTACCTGTGATGGTAACTCCCTGCCCATGTCCAGCTCACCCCCTACTCCAGAACCCTCACACAAGCAAGCTCACGTCACGGGTGCTACCTCCAGCCCTGCCCTGGAGTCTTGAGATGGGGACAGATGTTCTCCCTCCCTGGACCCAGGCCTTCTTGAGAGTCCCCAGGCCCCCGGTCCCCTTCCTTCCTCCCCAAGGACAACTTGAGACCCCAGGGAATGGCCAGCCAGCACCCTGCCCATCCCTGGACCCTCAAGCTTCCCCTCCTCCTTGCCTTCCACTGCCCAGATGTGAACGAGTGTGAGTCTTTCCCGGGGGTCTGTCCCAACGGACGTTGCATCAACACTGCTGGGTCTTTCCGCTGCGAGTGTCCCGAAGGCCTGATGCTGGACGCCTCGGGCCGGCTGTGCATGGGTGAGTCCAGGCAAGCTCCGAACACGGGGCGTCCACCCTTGCTTCATTCCCTCCACTCTCAGCGACTCAAAGAACAGGAGAGATTTAAGGCATCATTTGAGATCCTCCACCTCTGGCTAACACATCATGAAAGACATTTGGGTGGGGTTTTTTTTTTTCTTGAGACAGGGTCTCACTCCGTCACCCACGCTGGAGCGCAGGGGTACAGTCTCATCTCACTACAACTTCTACTTCCTGGGGTGCAAGTGATTTTTGTACCTTGATTTCCTGAGCAGCTGGGACTACAGGTATGCACCACCACACCCAGCTAATTTATTTATTTATTTGTAATTTTTTTTTTTGTAGAGACAGGGTCTCCCTATCTTGTCCAAGCTGGTCTCAGACTCCCCACCATAGCCCCCCTGAGTGCTGGGATTATAGCCAGACTTGACCTTTGAGGGCAGTTTTAGGTTCACAGCAAATTTGAGCAGAAAGTACAGAGATGCTCCACATAGCACTGCCCTCCACGCACGAACAGCCTCCCCCAGTATCACAGCTGCACTGGAGTGAAAGGTGCGTTTGCTACAATGAATGAAACCACATGGACACATCGTTATCATCTCTTAAGTCCATAGAGCACTTTAGGGTTTACCCTTGGTGTGTTGGACATTCTATGAGTTTGGACAAATGTATAATGACATATGTTCACCACGTAGTGTCATACACGGTAGTTTCACAGCCCTAAAAATCCCTAGTGGCCAGGCACAGTGGCACACACCTGGAATCCCAAAACTTTGGGAGGCCGAGGAGAGCAGATCACCTGAGGAGTTCAAGACCAGCCCGGCCAACATGGTGAGACCCCATCTCTACAAAAATACAAAAATTAGCCAGGCATGATGGCAGGTGCCTGTAATCCGAGTTACTCGGGAGGCTGAGGTGGGAGAATCGCTTGAATGGGAGGCAGAAGTTGCAGTGAGCTGAGATCGTGTCATTGCACTCGAGCCTGCACTCCGGCCTGGGTGACAAGAGTGAAACTGTCAAAAACAAAACAAAACAAACAAACAAACAAACAAACAAACAAAAAACAGGCACGGTGGCTCACACCTGTAATCCCAGCACTGCGGGAAGCCAAAGCAGGTGGATCACTTGAGCTCAGGCATTTGAGATCAGCCTGGCCAACATGGTGAAACCCTGTCTCTACTAAAAATACAAAAAAGTTAGCCAGGTATGGTGGCAGATGCCTGTAATCCCAGCTCCTCGGGAGGCTGAGGTGGGAGAACTGCTTGAACCTGGGAGGTGGAGGCTGCAGTGAGCCAAGATTTCACCACTGCACTCCAGCCTGGGCAACAGAGCGAGACTATCTGTTTTGTTTTTGACAGATGTCTCAAAAAAAATCAATCAATCATTTTAAAAAAATGGATAGAGGGGCTTAGAATAGTGCCTGCCACCTCCAGAGAAAGTCACCCCTTTTCACTCTGCCCCTCAACCTGACTACATTGGGAGAAAGCTTCCGATTGAGAGCAAGTGAGTGGCACACCTGTCTCGCAGCAGGCACAGGTTGGCAGGGGTGGGGACCTGGTGACCGTTCCCCTGTGCAGACATGAGATTGGAACAGTGTTTCCTGCAATGGGATGAGGATGAGTGTGGGGCCGCCCTGCCTGGCAAGTACCGGATGGATGTCTGCTGCTGCTCCATCGGGGCTGCGTGGGGAGCTGAGTGTGAGGCCTGCCCGGATCCCGAGTCCCTGGAGTTCACCAGCCTGTGCCCACGGGGGCAGGGCTTTGCCAGCCGGGACTTCCTATCGGGTCGACCTTTCTATAAAGGTGCGGTTGGGGAAGGGGACGGGCCCCCAGAAGAATGGGGAGGGGCATGGCACAGGCAGAAGCCTGGAGTCGAGAGGTGTGTCTGGGAAAAGGGGATGTGGGCAGGGCCGGGCACTAAACACCCAGGGAGGGCTTGGTGTATGGCTCCTGAGCCTGGGGACATCAGGGTGGTTTGGTGACATTTGATGGCCCTGTACTTCAGATGTGAATGAATGCAAGGCATTCCCTGGCCTCTGCACACACGGTACCTGCCGAAACACGGTGGGCAGCTTCCACTGCACCTGTTCCGGGGGCTTCGCCCTGGATGCCCAGGAATGGAACTGCACAGGTAGGTGCCACCCCTGCCTCTTGGAGAGGGAGTGATCCTTAGCAAGGATAGGGGCCTTCAATAAGACATAGAGACAATGCCAGTTCTTCAGGCACTTCTTGTATCTACCTCTGTGCTATGTGACCTAGCGCATGTCATTGCCCTTGCTGGGCTGCAGAGAACCCGACTATAAAAGAAGGGGGTGGGCCGGGCACGATGGCTCATACCTGTAATCCCAGCACTTTGGGAGGCTGAGGCGGATGGATCACTTGAGGTCAGGAGTTTGAGCCCAACCTAGCCAACATGGTCGACCTTGTCTCTACATAAAGTACAAAAATTAGCCAAATGTGGTGGCGGGTGCCTGTAGTCCCAGCTACTCAGGAGGCTGAGGCATGAGAATCACTTGAACCCAGGAGGCAGAGGTTGCAGTGAGCTGAGATCGCAACATTGCACTCCAGCCTGGGTGACAGAATGAGATTGTCTCAAAAATAAAATATGAAAGAAGGGGCTGACAAAGGTGACCTTTAGAGACCTCCAGGGCCAACATGGTGGCTCATGCCTATAATCCTGGCACTTTTGGAGGCCAAGGTGGAAGACAGCTTGAGCCCAAGAGTTCAAGATTAGCCTGGGCAACACAGTGAGACCTCCATCTCTGCAAAAAATAAAAAATTATTACGGCACTAACTGTAGTTCCAGCTACTCTAGAGGCTGAGGCAGAAGGGTCCCTTGAGCTCCCAGGAGGTTGAGGCTGCAGTGAGTTGACATCGCACCACTGCACTCCAGCCTGGGTGATAGAACAAGTCTCTGCCTCTAAAAAAACAAAACAGGCTGGGCACAGTAACTCACATCTTTTAATCACAGCGCTTTGGGAGGCTGAGGCAGGTGGATTGCTTGAGGTCAGGAGTTCAAGACCAGCCTGGCCAACATGGTGAAACCCCATCTTTACTAAAAATACAAAATTAGCCTGGCATGGCAATGTGTGCCTGTAATCCCAGCTACTAGGGAGGCTGAGGTGGGAGAATTGCTTGAACCCAGGAGGCAGAGGTTGCAGTGAGCCGAGATCACACTGTTGCACTCCAGCCCAGGTGACGGAACAAGACTCTGCCTCAAAAAAAAATAAAATAAAATAAAAATAAAGGCTGGGTGTGGTGGCTCATGCCTGTAATCCCAACACTTTGGGAGGGCAAGGATCACTTGAGGTCAGGGATTTGAGACCAGCCTGGCCAACATGGTGAAACCCAATCTCTACTAAAAATACAAGAATTAGCCAGACATGTGACACATGCCTGTAATCCCAGCTACTCAGGGGGCTGAGGCAGGAGAATCGCTTGAGCCTGGGAGGTGGAGATTGCAGTGAGCCGAGATTGCATCACTGCACTCTAGCCTGGAGGACAGAATAAGACTCTCTCTCTTAAAAAAAAATAAATAAACAAACAAAAATAAAATAAACAAATCTACCGCCAAAATAAAGAAAATAGAGAGCTCCGGGCTGTGAGAAAACTACCTGCCCTTGTCATGTTGAGTTAGGGATTTCCTCTGCTCCTTTGGGGGCTTCTGTTCCGCCTGTCATAGCTACAGATCTGATAGCTCCATCTGGTGCCCCAACTTGTCTGCATCCAGGGACCCCTCCCCTCTTGGCCTGTGCCTCCTATGTCGGCAGACAGGCTTCATCTAGCCCACACCCCCATCAAAGGACAGGGACCCCCCCCCTGCCTTGTGCCTCCTGATCCAGCACACACAGCCCCTCCAGCCTCTGCCCCCTCTCCCCACAGATATCGACGAGTGTCGCATCTCCCCTGACCTCTGTGGCCAGGGCACCTGTGTCAAC
This sequence comes from Callithrix jacchus, assembly GCF_049354715.1. Lineage (NCBI taxonomy): Eukaryota > Metazoa > Chordata > Mammalia > Primates > Cebidae > Callithrix > Callithrix jacchus. The sequence goes on along the minus strand of NC_133523.1, from coordinate 7,642,975 downwards.
ACCCCGGGCAGCTTTGAGTGCAGTTGTTTTCCCGGCTACAAGAGCGGCTTCATGATGATGAAGGAGTGCCTGGGTCGGTGACTGCAAGGCAGGGGTGTGGTGGGCACCCCAGGCAGGGGGGGCATTGAGGAGAGGGAGGATGTGGACAGCGGTGCTGTATGGATGTGGATAGAGGGGGCGGAAGGAGGGAGGAGCTGCAAATTAGCTGGGTGCAGTGATGCCTGCCTGTAGTCCCAGAACTCTGAAGGCTGAGGTGGGAGGATAGTTTGAACCCAGGAGGTGGAGGCTGCAGTGAGCCGAGATCGCCCCATTGCACTCCAGCCTGGGTAACAAGAGCGAAACTCCGTCTCAAAAAAAAAAAAAAAAAAAGAATGGGGGTGAACAGGGTGAAGACAATGGAAAACAGCACAGCATGTGCAAAGGCCCTGGGGTGGGTCTGAGGGATGAAAGGACGCCTGTGTGGCTGAAGAGTGATGAGGCCATGGCGAGGCTGCCTGCTCCCCTCCCTGAATCCTGGTGTAACTGGGCCTCAGCTCTCTGCTGTGTTCTGCAGGGCATGGAGGAGGGCTTCTTAGTGCCTTTCCCGGTGGCCCCAAAAGGGTCAGTTTCATGGCCTTTGTTCTGAGACTCTCAGCCTCCCTCCCCATCTGGCTGGTCTCTGCTCCTGGTGCAGACCCCATTCCCTTGGGTCATCCCAGCCAGGAGCCTCCAGGCTCTGCTGGCTCCCGCTGGGGTGAAGGGGGATGGAGAGGTGGTGGGGAGAAGCCAGCATGAGGCTCATCACTACCTCCCAGTGTCAGCACCTTCACACCTGCTCTCTCTTTCCACACAAACCTTCAGATGTGGATGAGTGTGCAAGGGACCCGCTGCTCTGCCGGGGAGGCACCTGCACCAACATGGATGGGAGTTATAAGTGCCAGTGTCCCCCTGGGCATGAGCTGACAGCTGAGGGCACCACCTGTGAGGGTGAGTGTGCATCTGGGTGTGTGAAAGTGAGTGGGCCTTTGGTGAATGTGGGCTGGATGAGTGAGAGGGCGGGCATATGTATGTCTCTCTGAGGCCATACCTGTGTGTGAGTGTGCAAGTGTGTGTCAGTGTGTACCTGTATGTGTAAATGGGTTTATATACAAGATGTTGGGAGTGTGTTTGTGTGTCCAGAGGAGCACACACATGTGTGAGTGCCTGTATAAGGGCAAGCATTTGTGCATTTGTATGACTGTGTGTGTCTGTACAAGGGGGAGTGTTTGCATGTGAGTAGATGTGAGTGTGTGTATGTGCATCTGTGTGAACATACAAGAGAGTTTGAGTGTGTATTTGGCTATGAATGCATCTACCAAGGGCAAGTGTGTTTGCATGTGCATGGTTGTGTTTTAGTTTGTTTTCCTTTGTTTTGCTTGAGACAGGATTTCACTTTTGTCCAGGCTGGAGTGCAGTGGCACGATCACAGCTCACTGCAGCCTCGACCTCCTGGACTCAGGTGATCCTCCTACCTCAGCCTCCCAGCAGGTGGGACGTCAGGCATGCACCACCATGCCTGGCTAATTTCTGAGTGGGTGTGTTTGTATGTAAGTCTTGTGTGTGTGTGCAAGAGCATGTGATTTGTAATTGGATGCAAATGCATGTTTATACAAAGAAGGTGTGTTTGTGTATGGGTGTGAGGATGTGTTTGTGAGTGGGTCTGTGTGGGTATACCTGTGGATGTGGGTGTCTGGCTATGGATGTGTGTTTGCACAAGGACAGGTATGTTTGAGGGTTTATGTGTGTATCTGTGTGAGTGTGCATGTGTTTGTGTTTGTGTGTGCACATGAGTGTATGTGCATATAGGTGTGTGTGCCCCTGGGTGTTTATGCATATTTACACACAGGTGAGTGTATTTGTGTGCAAGTGAATGTAAGGTGTGTTGTGAATTTAGGAGTGTGCACCTGAGTGTGTGTATCTGAGTGTGTGTGTGTGTCAAGGGCAAGTGTGGGTGAGTCTGTGTGAATGTACTGTGTATCTGAGTGTGTGTGTGTCTGTCAAGGGCGAGTGGATTCACATGTGAGTGGGTGCAAAAGGTGTGTTTGTGAGTGTGTAAGCAGGCACATGGGGTGTGTATCTGGGTGTCTGTGTACAAGGGGGAGTGTTTGCATGTGAGTTGATGTAAGTGTGTGTCTGTGCATCTGTGTGAACACACAAGAGGGTTTGAGTGTGTATTTGGCTATGAATGCATCTACTATTTGGCTATAAATACACTTATATGAGGGTGTGTTCACACGTGAGTGGGTGCAAAGATGTGTTTGTGAGTCTGTGAGCACATGGGGTGTGTATCTGGGTGTTTGTGTTTATAAAGGGTGAGTGTGTTTGTGTGCAAGTGGATGTAAGGTGTGTTGTGAATGTAGGAGTGTGCACCTGAGTGTGAGTGTGTATCTGAGTGTGCATGTGTGTGTCGAGTCAAGGGCGAGTGTGTTCACACGAGTGGGTGCAAAGGTGTGTTTGTGAGTCTGTGTTAGCAGTCACATGGGTGTGTGTCTGGGTGTCTGTGTTTATATGAGGGTGAGTGTGTTTGCATGTGAGTGAATGTGACTGGACAGGCACACTTGGGGCTGTGCCAATGCCAGCAGTGTGAGCTCCTTAGCAAGCGTGCGTGCCCCAGTGTGTCTCATGGTCCCACAGATGGCAGATAGCGTACAGGCCTGTTTTTCACCCGCAATCCCCCACAGACATCGACGAGTGTTCCCTGAAGGATGACCTGTGTCCCCACGGCCAGTGTGTCAATGTCATCGGTGCCTTCCAGTGCTCCTGCCATGCCGGCTTCCAGGGCACACCTGACCGCCAGGGCTGTGTGGGTGAGACTGTGCCCACCTGCTGGCCCCTGGTCACCAACTCAGCCCCAGCCATAGCAGCAGCCCCTCCCACCCTCACCTCAACTCCACTCTGCTCCCGCCCCCAAACTAGCCTCCACCCCATGCTGGACCCCCTTCCCCCAACCCCAGCCCCTGTCTGCCCTACATCCTGCAGACATCAACGAGTGCCAGGTCCAGAATGGTGGGTGTGACATGCACTGTATCAACACTGAGGGCAGCTACAGGTGCAGCTGTGGGCAGGGCTACTCGCTGATGCCCAATGGAAGGGCATGTGCAGGTAGGTGGGCACAGCCTCTTCTCACTGCCTGGCGTGGGGGGTGAGGAGGAGGGCTCAGCCCGGCTGTACATTGGCCCAGAGCCTAGCCCAGCATAGTTGTCAGAAACAGATGCTTGGTGTTGCAAAGAAAAATAGTACTGAGACAAAGGATTTTAGTTTCTCTTGGAGATGGAGTCTTGTTCTGTTGCCCAGGTGGGAGTGCAGTGGCGCCATCTTGGCTCACTGCAACCTATACCTCCAGGGTTTAAGCGATTCTCCTGCTTCAGCCTCCTCAGTAGCTGGGATTACAGGTGTCTGCCACCACACCCACCTAACTTTTGTATTTTTAGTGGAGATGGGGTTTCACCATGTTGGTCAGGCTGGTCTCAAACGCCTGACCTTGTGATCCTCCCGCCTCGGCCTCCCAAAGTGCTGGGATTACAAGTGTGAGCCACCGCACCTGGTTGAAGCAAAGGATTGTTTAGCAAGCAGTTTTTACTTTCTGGACTGTAGGAAGGGTGCTCTTGCTAGTCACTTTGTCACGAGCCTACAACGAACAAAGGAAAAGCAGATGTATTTATTTTTTACGCATTTGGGGTTGTCATTACTGCTGTGTTGATCTCCATTGGCTGGAGCCAGACCTCACAATCTAAAGTAAAACCTGATTGGCTAACAATTTAAAACTTTTTTAAACAGGTAAGGGGCATAGTGAAGCCAGCCAGACCTGAGGCATCCCCCTTGCCTGACCTGTGGTCCTGGCCCTAGGCAGGCTGCTGCCACTGTGGGAGAAACCCTGGGGTTTTTGCAGAGGAGGGTGAATAAGGTGGAAAAGAGACTCAGAACTGCTTGAGCACCCCCAGGCTACTCGAGTGACCATCACTGTGCTCACCTGGCTACAGGTCATCCTGGGGCCTGGGGAGCAGATGTGTACTGGGTGGTCTATCAGGGCTAAGCTGAGCACAGTCCCCAACCCTCCTCTCTCAGACGTGGACGAGTGTGACGAGAACCCTGGCGTTTGTGACCAAGGCCACTGCAGCAATGTGCTGGGGGGTCACCGCTGCCTGTGCTATGATGGCTTCATGGCCACTCCAGACATGAGGACGTGTGTTGGTGAGGAGCTGGGTCGGTGGGGTGGAGGAGGCGGTGTCAAAATTTGCACACCAGGTCTTCCATTAGGTGGCACATAGGCATGAGAGATGCCAGGTCCCACTCCTGCCATTTGCAGGTAGGGAGATGAGGCTTTGTAACAGCGCTTTGTGTTCCATTTAGGAGCCTCCAGTCCCCCAAGCCTGCTCTCCAAAGCCCATGAGATCTCATTTACATAGCGGAAGCAGAATGCGCCAAACCTTGCTCTTTGTAATGACATTTGTTTAATACTACATACCCAACACCTGTCAGAGGATTGTGTCCTGTTCAAGATCACCAAAGACAAAGGGGTTTCTGGCAGAGGACAGTGTACAAGGTGGGAAAGAAACTCAGAACTGTGTTCCCTTTTTTTTTTTGAAAAGAGTCTCACTCTGCCGCCCAGGCTAGAGTGCCGTGGCACAATCTCAGCTCACCTCATCCTCTGCCTCTGGATTCAAGAAATTCTCTGCCTTAGCCTCCCAGGTAGCTGGGATTACAGGCATACACCACCACACCGGGCTAATTTTTGTATTTTTAGTAGAGACAGCATTTTGCCATGTTGGCCAGGCTGATCTCGAACTCCTGACCTCAAGTGATCCACCTGCCTCAGCCTCCCAAAGTGCTAGGATTACAGGCATGAGCCACCATGCCCGGCCAGAACTGTGTTCTCTAAGGTGGTGATTGCTGTCCTCACGGCCAGAACTGTGTTCTCTAAGGTGGCGATTGCTGTCCTCACCTGGCTACAGGTCATCCTGGGGCCTGGGGAGCAGATGTGTACTGGGTGCCTTATCAGGACAAAGATGAGGCAGGCCAGCATGTGGAAGTTCCAGGAAGTAACAGTGTAACTCCCTGCCAAGAAACCCAGTGAAGCTTAAAGAGCTTAGAGAGTTCCAGCTTATAGGAGTCTTGGAGAGCAAGCACGTCAGTAATGGGCCTTGTGAGCAAATGCATTTAGGGTATGTGGTGTGCTCCATGCCCCTGTTGCAGATCCACTGTGCATATTGGCATAAAGGCTCTGAAAAGTCCTGCAGGGGGAAACGCTGGTTAGCTTTGTCTATCCCAGCCTTCTCTAAATGTATTTGACCATAAAATACTTTTGGAAACACATACCTGGTGTCTTCCTTGGACTGTGCAGTGAGAAACACTCACAGAACACTCCCAGCTGCCCAGCAGTGGACACAGAGGGAGCTTCCAGCCCCTGGAGAAAAGAAAGAGAATCCTAGCAGAGAGGACCCTTGTGGTGGGACAGTCAGGAATGCTGGTGCTCTCCCTCCCACCCTTACCCACTTCCTCTCCCATCACCCCTATACCCAGTTCTCAGACCTCATGCCCTCTTCCCCAACAGATGTGAATGAGTGTGACCTGAACCCTCACATCTGCCTCCACGGGGACTGCAAGAACACGAAGGGCTCCTTTGTCTGCCACTGTGAGCTGGGCTACACGGTCAGGAAGGGGGCCACGGGCTGCTCTGGTGAGTGGTCAGTGGTCTGGTGGTCAGTGATGCGGACAGAGGGGATGCCATGGAGCTATTTTGAGAATCATGGGGTCTGTTTCCATCTCCCAGGGCAGAGCACAGCCAGAATTCATTCTCGCAAATATCCACGGATGGCTTTTTGTGTTAAAGCAAGAACTTTACTCTGTTGCCCAGGCTGGAGTACAGTGGCACAATCTCAGCTCACTGCAACCTCTGCCTGCTGGGTTCAAGCCATTCTCCGCCTCAGACTCCCAAGTAACTGGGATTATAAAGTCCTATACAGTGCCCTGGGGTTCTCCTAAACAGCTCAGCAGGGGAAGCCCCAAGTGTCTGCAGCGGCATTTCTGAAATGTGAATGCCTGATAATTTTTATGTGATGCAAGGATGAACACTTAAACATTTGAATAGTGCCTGCCATAACAAATGCTCACACAATTGGTGGCTTAGAAATTGATTCTCTAGGCCAGGGACAGTATAGCTCATGCCCGTAATCCCAGCACTTTGGGAGGCTGAGGTAGGCGGATCACCTGAGGTCAGGAATTGAAGACCAGCCTGGCCAACATGGTGAAACCCCATCTCTACTAAAAATACAAAAAATAGCCGGACATGGTTGCATATATTTGTAATCCCAGGTTTAAAGCAGGAGAATCATTTGAACCCGGGAGATGGAGGTGGCAGTGAGCCAAGATAGTGCCACTGCACTCCAGCCTGGGTGACAGAGTGAGACCCTGTCTCAAAAGAAAATAAATAAATTGATTCTCCACTAGGCAAGGTGGCTCACACCTGTAATCCCAGCACTTTGGGAGGCCAAGGTGGGAGGATTGCTTGAGCCCATGGGTTTGAGACCAGCCCGGGCAACATGGATACATACATCACAATACGGCCATATTGCAACATTAATAGAGATAGCAACCGCGTCTCTATTTAAAAAAAAATTTTTTTTTAGATGGAGTCTCACTCTTGTTGCCCAGGCTGGAGTGCAGTGGTGCAATCGTGGTTCACCACAACCTCCACCTCCTGGGTTCAAGCGATTCTCCAGCCTCAGCCTCCTGAGTAGCTGAGATTACAGGCATGTGCCACCAGCTCCAGCTAATTTATTTTATTTTATTTTTTTGTATTTTTAGTAGAGACGGAGTTTCTCCATATTGGTCAGGCTGATCTCGAACTCCCGACCTCTAGTGATCTGTCCACCTTGGCCTCTCAAAGTGCTGGGATTACAGGTGTGAGCCACTGCACCCAGCCAAAAATTTGGAAAATCAGTCTGGGCAGGGTGGCTCACATCTGTAATCTCAGCACTTTGAAAGGCTGAGGTGGGTGGATCACCTGAGGTCAGGAGTTCAAGACCAGCCTGGTCAACATGGTGATACACTGTCTCTACTAAGAATACAAAAAAATTCACCTGGTGTGGTGGGGCACACCTGTAGTTTCAGCTACTTGGGAGGCTGAGGCAGGAGAATTGCCTGAACCTGGGAGGCAAAAGTTGCAGTGAACCGAGATCGCGCCACTTTACTCCAGCTCAGGCCACAGCTCTGGAAGCCGGAAGTCTGAAATCCAAGTGTCTGCAGGGTTAGTGCCTTCTTGGGTGCAGAGGGAGAGCCTGCTCCACACTCCTTGGCGTTCCTCAGCTTGTAGATGCGTCGTTCCAGTCTCTAACTCTATCTTCAGAGGCCTTCCCTCTGTATATCTATTTTTTTATTTTTCATATTTTTACATTTATTTCATTTTTTAAAATTCATTTATCGAGACAGTGTCTCACTTTGTCTTCCAGGCTAGAGTGCAGTGATGCAATCATAGCTCACTGCAGCCTCCGCCTCTCCAGGCTCAGGTGATCCTCCCACCTCAGCTTCCCACATGTGCCACCACGCCCAGTTAATTTTTTTTTTTTTTTTGGTAGAGATAAGGTTTTACTTTTTTGCCTGGGTTGGTCTTGAACTCCTGGACTCAAGTAATTTTCAGCCTCCCATTTTGTTAGGATTATAGGCACGAGTCACTGCACCCAGCAGTATCTAATTTCTAAAGATGAACTCTGGCTGTGTCGCCCAGGCTGGAGTGCAGTGGTGTGATCATAGCTCATGAACTAGTTCATAGCCTTAAGCTCCTGGGTTCAAGCAATCCTCCCACCTCAGCCTCCTGAGTATCTGGGACTACAGGTGCATGCCACCATGCTGAACTAATTTTTTAAAAAGTTTTTGTCGATCAGTCATAGTGACTCATTTCTGTAATGCCAACATTTTGGGAGGTTGAAGTGGAAGGATTGCTTGAGCTCAGGAGTTCGAGACCAGCCTACGCATCATAGCAGGACCTTGTCTCTAATAAAAATATTTAAAAATCAGCCAGGCGTGGTGGTGCTCACCTGTAGTCTTAGCAACTCAGGAGGTGGAGCCTGGAGGATTGCTTAAGATCAGGAGATCCAGGCTGCAGTGAGCTATGATTGTACCACTGCACTGCACTCCAGACTGGGTGACAGAGTGAAACCATGCCTCGGAAAAAAAAAAAAAAAGGGGGTTTTATAGAAACAGGTCTCACTATGTCGCCCAGTCTGAGTCTCAAACTCCTTGCCTCAAGCGATCCTCCCACCTCGGCCTCCCGAGTAGCTGGGATTACAGGTGTGAGCCATTGCATCTGGCTATACAGCCTTCTGGGAAGAACACCAGTCACAGGATCAGAGCCTACCCTAATCCGGATGACCTCATCTTAACTAAGTGACATCCACAAAAACCCTGTTTCCAAATAAGGTCACATTCACGGGTTGCAGGGTTTAGGACTTGAACATACCTTTTAAGGACATAATTCTATCCACTCCAGTTACGTGGTTATTTTCGTGTGTATTAGAAACAAATGTTACATAACAGCATTAAGCCCATGACTTCTTAGAGGTTGTTTATGTTGATCCAAAATTGTCTTTTAAAACACGTGTATGTCAGGGAAAACAGAAGTGTGCTAAAGAAACGTTGAGTGACAGTAGCTCACCCAGGTTTGAACATGGCAGAGATTATAAAGGGGACGCAGAATTGACCTGGATTGGAAATGCTGGTGCACAGGGAAATCATGGCTTGGAAAGGGGGCGTGTTCATTCAGACAGCCACTCTTAATGTCTACCCCAAGTCTCTCGTGCTGCTATTTCAGACCATTTCTGAGGGTTGCTGGGAGTCATGCCTGTCAGGTTTGGGGGTCTTTCTCTGGGCTCTGGGTAAAGATGGAAGCTCCCCAGGTGGGTGGGAGGAGGCTTTCTGGGCCAGCTCTCCCCTAGAGTAGAAGAGTCCCTGCCCTTTCAGCTGCTAATGTACCGATTCTTTGCTCCTGTGACTGGGTCTCACCACTGTGCCTCCTCTCCCTTTAGATGTGGATGAATGCGAGGTTGGAGGGCACAACTGTGACAGCCACGCCTCCTGTCTCAACATCCCGGGGAGTTTCAGCTGCAGGTGCCTGCCAGGCTGGGTGGGGGATGGCTTCGAATGTCATGGTGAGTACCTGGGGTCAAGGAGTCAGGGCAAAGCAGAAGAGGTAGGTGGGGGGCAAGGGGTGAGGTCCGGGGTGTCTGCAGTGGGGGGAGTCAGGGTTGGAGCTTTGGAGGGTCCTTCTCCCTTCTGCCCCCACCCAATGCACATACTATGGGGTGAATGGTCTGGGCTCCATCTCCTGCAGACCTGGATGAATGTGTCTCCTGGGAGCACCGGTGCAGCCCGAGAGGCAACTGTCAAAATGTCCCCGGCTCCTACCGCTGCACCTGTCGCCAGGGCTTTGCTGGAGATGGTTTCTCCTGCGAAGGTGAGACTGGAGGTGTGGGAGGACAGGAGCCCCAGAGGGACAGCCACAGAGGCTCAATTCATGGTGCCTGCCATGGCACCATGACTCGACCTCCTGACTCCTTCTGACTCACTCACCGCTCCATGGGTGCTAGAGAGGCTGTGTCCTCAGCCCAGGGGGTGCTGCTGCCTGCCCATGGCTCCCTTGAATACTTAAATACACGGGACACTTACTTTCTGGCTGCCTTCCTCCCTGGATCCAGAGTGACTGGGTCCCCTCTGGAGCCCAAGGGCCCAAACCACCTCTCCCTTCCCTACCTGCCTCCCACCCCCGAGTCAGGGATTGAGTCCCCAGAACTACTTGCCTGGGACTCTGGGTAACAGCAAAGTGTTCCAGTGACTGAAGCCTCCTGCCCACCCTGAGTGGGTGCTGGCCCACCAGCCTCCAGCCCTCTGCATCTTGGGACCCCTCAGACAGGGACGAATGTGCAGAGAATGTGGACCTCTGTGACAATGGACAGTGCCTCAATGTGCCTGGTGGGTACCGCTGCGAATGTGAGATGGGCTTCCACCCCACCGAGGATCACCGGGCCTGCCAGGGTGAGACTGGGCCCAGCAGGGCAGAGGACAGAGCGGGTGGGTCCCTGCCGCAGACTCTGGGTGGGGCAAGCTGACCCAGGGTCCCTGCAGATGTGGACGAGTGTGTGCAAGGAAACCTCTGTGTGTTCGGGAGCTGTGAGAACCTGCCTGGAATGTTCCGCTGCAACTGCGATGGTGGTTACGAACTGGACCGAGGGGGTAGCAACTGCACAGGTGTGAGGTCATCTGGGCTGGGAGGGGAGAGGAGAGACCAGGAGTTGGGACAGGGGACATGGCTCGCTCCCTCACTGTGCTCAGATCTCTTCTCAAGCATCCCCCCCGGCCGAGTCTTGGTGGGGGTGGTGGGGGCCGGGAGGGGCACTTGCCTGATGTCCCCATGGTTTCCTCTTCCTGTTCCCCTGCTGAGTAAGTTCAGTGATTAAAGTGGCCACTCCACCCTAGATGCCAAAAGGGTCCCCCACCTCTGTGTGTTTTATAAATGGGCAGATGGTAAATATTTTTGGCTTTGCAGACCACATGGTCAGTCTCTGTCATAATGATTTAACCCTGCCATTGTAGCTCAAAAGCAACCACAGGCAATACGTAAATGAATGAATGTGACCCCTGTAACAATAGAACTTTATTGACACAAACAGGTGGTAGACCAGATTTGGCCTATAGCTTGGAGTTTGCTAACTCATGGTTTGAAAGTATTTTCAGTACATGGGTTTTGGCTGGGTGTGGTGTCTCATGCTCATAATCTCAGCACTTTGGGAGGCTAAGGTGGGAGGGTCACTCAAGGCCAGGAGTTGGAGACCACCCTGAGCAACACAGTGAGACCTCTAAAAAACAAAAACAAAAAATTAGCTGGGCATTGTGGGGTACACCTGCAGTCCCAGCTACTTTCAAAGACTGAGACAGAAGAATCCCTTGAGCCCAGGAGTTTGAGGCTGCAGTGAGCCATGACTGTACCACTGCAGTCTGGCCTGGGCAACACAGCAAGACCCTGTCTCTAAACATCAATAAATGAAGTAAATAAAATAGATACAGTTTTCATATGTTGACTATATGGAACCCTGGGCAGGTAGAGTTCAATGAGCAAAACTGCCAAGCAGAACAGTGCAGGAGAGGGAATGGGGTTGGAGGGGACAGGACAGACTGGAGGCTCCTGTCCCTTTAGGTTTCTTCTTAGGAAAGGACATGACATTGTCCCACAATCTAGTGCCCAGAAGTTGACCTTGAGCAAAGGCTACAGTTTCCTGGGATGAAGCCAGGAGGGAAGGGGGCCAAGGGAGGGCTTCCTGCCGAGGACCTCGCCTCCTCCCCACAGACATCAACGAATGTGCAGACCCAGTGAACTGCATCAATGGCGTGTGCATTAACTCCCCCGGCAGCTACCTCTGCAGCTGCCCCCAGGATTTTGAGCTGAACCCCAGCGGAGTGGGCTGTGTGGGTGAGTCCATGCTCAGCTCCAGATCAGGGTTCTAGGGTCAGCGGAGGTGGGTGGGACTGCCCTCTGAGTTAACTCGGATGTCAATGTGTTCAAATCTACCTGCTCCTGACAAACGGGACGTCTGCTGGTATCCAGCAAGAGTGGTTGTCCTTGTCACCTGTTGAAACAGACATATACATGCACACACACATATACAGCTTTCCCCTTGACACCTGCTAACCATCCCCTTCTTCGGCCTGTTCAGACACTCGGGTCGGAAACTGTTTCCTGGAGACGCATGACCGAGGGGATGGCGGCATTTCCTGCAGTGCTGAGATCGGAGTTGGTGTCTCCCGGGCTTCCTGCTGTTGCTCCCTGGGCCAGGCCTGGGGCAACCCCTGTGAGCTGTGCCCTGTGACCAACACCAGTGAGCACCGTAACCTGAGCCACCGAGACCTGGGAGCTTAGGGGGTCATCTCTGCTAAATGAGGGGGGCCCTTAGGTGACAGGAAAACTGAGAACTGGGGAAGGAAAGGGGCTCATCTTGGGTCACACAGGGTACTCTTGGTAGTTCATTGGCTGGGCCTCTCTCCAAGGTTGCTTTCTGTAAATTATCTGTGTTTATAGTAACTTGATCACTCAGTCAGTCAACAAACATTGAGAATTCCTCTGTGTCATCTGCTGGGGGCTGGTGACTCAGAGAAGGATGAGCCACAGCCTCTGCACACTGCTTCTCCCTCAGCCTTCAACCACTAGTTTCAGGACTATGAGAGTAGAGCTGTCTTAAGGGTTTTTTTGAGGCATAGCCGTAGCTCAGGAGAAAGCGGTAGAGAAGAGGGTAAGGGAAGGCTTTCCAGGGGAGGAGGCTTGTGTGAGGTTTTGAAGGATGAGTAGTAGTTTTCCTGGCAGAGTAGGGGGAATGATGTGCAATGCAGTGAGAACAGTATGTGCAAAGTCCTCATGTATGAAACAGGGAGGTACCTGCCCATCTATTCAGGTGTGTGTGTGTGTGTGTGTGTGTGTGTGTGTATGTCCAGGGTCTTCCTTGCCTGGGGGAAACTTGCAGTTACACTAGGATACGGTTTTGGAGCAGAAGGAATCATCTTCTCTCCTTCCTATCCCCAGCCACTGCCACGTGACTCATCTGCTCACATGTTGAATGGGAACCCACATTTATACACACACATGCATGCACACACACATGCACACGCACGCGCGCACACACACACACACACACACACACACACAAGCAGTGCCAGGACTGGCCAAAGTCTCTTGGCCCTAAGAGGCTAGAGATATGGGAATGAAGTTAGTACAGTAGAAGGATGAGGGCCCACTCTTGTCCTTTTTAGGCTTCCTGCTGTTGTCCCCTGTTTCTCCTAAGCTTTGCCCAAATACCCCACCTCACAGGAGCCTGTTTCCCTTACAGCTGAGTACAGAACCCTGTGCCCAGGTGGTGAGGGTTTCCGGCCTAACCCCATCACTGTAATTCTGGAAGGTGAGTTCCTGGCAGACCGTCCACCCATCTGTCTGCCTAGAGACTGACTTTTCTCTCATCTCCACCTCACCAAAGTGCAGAGTTGAGCAGTTTTGTCCTGGGATGGGGCAGATCTTCCCACTTGGAGGCTGGGCAGCAGGACCACAGTATGCTTTTAGTTTGTGTTGAATTTTTTATCTATTCTTTCAGCCATTTCTTCCACTTGTTGGTTTACTGATCCTTTCATCTGTCCCCCATTATTCCATCCATCCTCCATTCTTTTGTCCATCCATCCTTCCACCCATCCATCCTTCCATCCATCCTTCCACCCATCCATCCTTCCACCCATCCATCCTTCCACCCATTCATCCATCCATCCTTCCACCCATTCATCCATCCTTCCACCCATTCATCCATCCATCCATGCTTCCATCCATCCATCTATCCTTCTGCTCATTCTTCCATCCATCCTTCCATCCAGCCATCCTTCATGTACCCATTCATCCATCATTCCTTCCATTCTTCTACCCAACCATCCTCCATCTGCCCACTCATTCAACCCCCACTCATCCCTCTCCTATCCTTCTATCCATCCACCTATTTGCCCATTCATCCCCCATCCTTTGTCTATCCCCCATTCTTGCTTCATCCCCCATTCTTCTGTCCATTCATTCTTCCATCCACCCATTCTTCCATCCATCCATCCATCCACTCATCTATCCTTCTGCCCATCCTTTTATCTATCATCCTTCCACCCATCCAACCATTCTCCATCTACCATTCATCCATCCCCCACTCATTCCTCTCCTATCCTTCTATCCATCCATTCACCCATTTATCCCCCACCCTTCATCAATTCTCCATCTTTCTGTCTATCCCCATCCTTCTGTCTATTTATCCTTCCATCCACTCATCCTTCCACCCAACCATCCTCCATCTTCCCATTCATCTGTCCTTTCTTCTAAACTTCCATCCAACTATCCTTTGCTCATTCAACCATCCTTCCATTCATCCATCCCTCCATCCTTCCATCCAACCATGCTCCATCCACCCATTCATCCATCCCCCAATCATCCCTCTGCTATTCTTGTATCCATCCATTCCCCGTTCTTCATCTAGCCACCATCTGTCCATCCTTAACCTATTTCCCATTCTTCCATCCATCTCCCACCCATCTATCTCTCATTCTTTTATCCATCTATTCACCCATCCATCTATCCCCCATTTACCCATCCATCCTCAATCCATCCATCCATCCTTCCATTCATTCATCCACACATCTCCCATCCACCCATTCCTTACTCCCTTTTTTTTTTTTTCTTTGAGACGGTGTTTCGCTCTTGTTACCCAGGCTGGAGTGCAATGGCGCAATGTCGGCTCACCGCAACCTCCGCCTCCTGGGTTCAGACAATTCTCCTGTCTCAGCCTCCTGAGTAACTGGGATTACAGGCATGCGCCACCATGCCCAGCTAATTTTTCGTATTTTTAGTAGAGACGGGGTTTCACCATGTTGACCAGGATGGTCTCGATCTGTTGACCTCGTGATCCACCCGCCTCGGCCTCCCAAAGTGCTGGGATTAGAGGCTTGAGCCACAGCGCCCGGCCCCCTACTCCCTTTTTATTGCCTCCATTCATCCACCCTTCCATCCATCTTCCATCCCCCATCTATTCATCCATTCATCCCCATCCTCCATTTATCCATCCATCCACTTATCCACTCATTCACCCATTTATCTATCTACTCACCTATCCATCTACCTTCCTATCCATCCACTCATCATCTCATTCATTAACCACTTGCTTATTTACCCATCCACTGTTTTCATGTCCATGCATCCATCCACTCATTCATCCTCCCATCCACCCTTTCCATAGGGAGTGACGAGGTTGGAGAAGACTATCCTCTATCTGGGGGAGTAAGGCTATCTATTCCTCTATCTAGAGAAAACTATGTGGTGGATGGGAGAATGGACTAACAGATGAAGGGAATGGAGTTGAATTTAGGGTAACATTAACTCAAGAGAGTCTATGTCCAGCCATCAAGATAGACCCTTCAAATGTCTATCAGCCATGGGACAGCTCTTGGGGATCCTCGAGAGGGACCTGGACATCCAAGAGCATGGTGTGGGTGCCCCCTAAGTCCTCTGCACGTGTTTAGCTCCCAAGCAAGGCTTCCTTACTTCCTGACAGACATCGACGAGTGCCAAGAGCTACCAGGGCTGTGTCAGGGGGGTGACTGTGCCAACACCTTTGGCAGTTTCCAGTGTGAGTGCCCACCTGGCTACCACCTCAGTGAGCACACACGCATCTGTGAGGGTGAGCATGGACTGCCTTTGGGGTGGGTCAGGCTCTTCCCCTCTCTCCCTGCCTTCCTGCCCTTCCAAGCCTCACGAAGGTCGAGAAGGAAAGGCCTCGTGGAAAGGCCTTTGCTCCCTGCTTCCTCTTTTGTCGTGATCTGTCACTTCCCTCTTGCTGCTTTTAAGATGTTCATGGCTGCTGTGGATCTGTGGCGTGGGGGATGGTAGGCAGGCCCTTAAACACGCCACGACACTCTCTTGCTGAAGTACAGCAGCTTCTTTCTTCACCATCTCTTGGATGGTTGTAAGCTTTTGACTGGATTCCAGAGTTCTGCAAAAGTTGATTTTTGTCAGTTTTGCCAGCTCAATAGTTGCTTTTGTGAAGGAATGGAGCCCTGGAGTTCCCTACTCTGCTATTTTGGGCGACATCACTCTTAGCATGCTAATATTCCACCACCTATTTTTGCATGCTAGCTAAGAATACTTTATTACATTTTTTCCCAATGGTTGAAGAAACCAAAAGAAGAATATTTTGTGACACATGAAAATTTTATGAAATTCAAGGCTGGGTGTGTGGCAGCTCGCACTGGCAATCCCAGTACTTTGGGAGGCTGAAGCGGGAGGGTTGCTTGAGGTTAGGAGTTCAAGACCAACCTGGACAATATGGCAAGACCTTGTCTCTACAAAAAATTTAAAAATTAGCTCAGTGTGGTGACTCACGCCTGTAATCCCAGCTCCTTGGGAGGCTGAGGCAGGAGGACCACTTGAGCCCTGGAGGTAGAGGCTATAGTGAGCGGTGATTGTGCCACTGTACCCCAGCCTGGGTGACAGAGCGAGACCCTATCAGAATGAATGAAAGAAAGTGGGGGGGGAGAGAGAGAGAGAGAGAGAAAGAAAGAAAGAAAGAAAGAAAGAAAGAAAGAAAGAAAGAAAGAAAGAAAGAACAAAAGAAAGAAGAAAGAGAAAGAAAGAGGAAGGAAGGAAGGGTTATATAAAATTCAAACTTCAGGGGTCCATACATAAAACTTACTTGGAGCACAGCCCCTGAATGCCACAGTGTGTTTACATATTGTTTGTGTCTGCTTTCTTGCTACACTGGCAGATTGAATAATCATGACACACTGTAGTTTGGTCCGCAAAACCAAAATGATCTGGCCCTTTACAGAAAAAGTTTACCGCCCCTGAACTAGAGTATTGATCAGATTGCAAATCCATTTCTTTTTCGGAAGAATATTTATCCATAAGGTTCTTGCTTTCTATCATATCATATTAGGAAGACATGGTTGATCCGTTCTTAGTGATAATGAAACTGACTCATGAAGTCAGGTCATTTTGTTCCTGATAGAAGCAGTATCATCATCAGCTCTATTTTTATTAATTTTTTTTAGAGCCACTGTCTTACTCTGTTGTCCAGGCTGGAGTGCAATGGTGTAATCAGAGCTCACTGTGGTCTCGGCCTCCTGGACTCAGGTGATCCTCCAATCTCTGCCTCTCAAGTAGCTGGGACCACAGGTGTGTGCCACCATGCCCAGCTAAATTTTTATTTTTTGTAGACATGGTACCTTACTATGTTACCCAGACTGGTCTCAAACTCTTGGCCTCAAATGATCCTCCTGCCTTGACCTCCCAAAGCACTGGGGTTGTTTTGTAAACTTTTTTTCCCACTTAATGTCATATTGTTTTTCTGTGTTTTTTAGAGCCAGGATCTCATTCTGCACCCAGGCTGGAGTGCAGAGGCATGATCGGGGCTCACTGCAACCTTAACCTTCTGAACTCAAGTGATCCTCCTGCTTCAGCCTCCCCAGTGGCTGGGACTGCAGGCATGCACCACCATGCCCAGCTAATTTTTTAAAATTTTTAGTAGAGATGGGGTCTTGCTATGTTTCCCAGATTGGTCTCAAACTCTGTGCTCACATGATCCTCCCGCCTCAGCATCACAAAGTGCTGAGATTACAGGCATGAGTCATCACACCTGGCCCATACTATATCTTTCTTCATCACTAAGATATGTGTGCGTTTTAAGCTGATTTTGAAACCAAACTCAAGTTCCTGGTGAACTGGCCTGGCCGAGTCTCTGGCGGGGAGTTATTCAGACAATTCCTGGACACTGGCTGCTGTTCCCCTCCATCCCCCTTTCTCTGTAGATATTGACGAATGCTACACTCACTCGGGCATCTGTGGCCCTGGCACCTGCTACAACACCCTGGGGAACTACACCTGTGTCTGCCCTGCAGAGTACCTCCAAGTCAATGGTGGCAACAACTGCATGGGTAAGAAGCGTGACGACCTAGGGAACTGGCAGTCACAGCAGCAGCACCTGGATGTGGGAGGAAGTGCTGGGAGCCTTCACACCTATGGAGAGGAAGGATAAGTATACATGAAATGCTGATATGTAGCAGTAAACAAAGCTGCAGAACTCAAAGCTGCCATGAACAGTTGCTCAGGTTATACACCGATCAAAAAGGCTGAAAAACTGAATGACACCCCAAGTGTGTTGAGGGAGAGACACCAAGCCGTAATCTTTTTGTTGTCGTTGTTGTTATGGTTGTTTTTTTCTGAGATGGAGTCTCACTCTGTTGCCAGTCTGGAAGTGCAGTGGCACCATCTCAGCTCACTGCAACCTCTGCCTCCCGGGTCCAAGCGATCCTCCTGCCTCAGCCTCCTGAGTAGCTGGGACTATAGGCATCTGCCACCACACCCAGCTAATTTTTGCATTTTTAGTAGTGACAGGGTTTCACCACGTTGGCTGGGATGGTCTTGATCTTTTGACCTTGTGATTCACCTGCCTCAGTCTCCCAAAATGCTGGGATTACAGGTGTGAGCCGCCACGTGAGCTGTTTTTGGTTTTTTGATATGTAGTCTTGCTCTGTTGCCCAGGCTGGAGTGCAGTGGCAAAATCTTGGCTCACTGCGACCTCCACCTCCCAGGTTCAAGCAATTCTCCTGTCTCACCCTCCCAAGTAGCTGGGATTACAGGTGTGCACCACCATGCCCAGCTAATTTTTGTATTTTCAGTAGAGACAGGGTTTCGCCATATTGGCCAGGCTGGCCTCAAACTCCTGACCTCAAGGGATCCTCCTGCCTCTGCCTCCCAAAGTGCTGGGATTACAGGCATGAGCGACCACAACCAGCCAAGCCAGTAATCTTCAAATGAATCAGTGAATGAGTTTCTATGTCTTTGGCTCCATCTTCCACTGATTTAGGTGACCCTTACCCACATTCTTCTCCCTTACCCCAACTACAGATATGAGGAAGAGTGTCTGCTTCCGGCACTATAACGGCACTTGTCAAAATGAGCTGGCCTTCAACGTGACCCAGAAGATGTGCTGCTGCTCCTACAACATTGGCCAGGCCTGGAATAGACCCTGTGAGGCCTGCCCCACTCCCACCAGCCGTGAGTAACCCCCACAACCTTCCTTCTAGCCTGGCTGCTCCTGGTTAAGGTTAAGGAAACACAGTGCTCTCAGGGCTCTTAGATTAATCCTCCTTGTTCTGAGAACCAGAAAGTTGAAGTTACGTCCCTCTGTTAGTACATTCTCACACTGCTATGAAGAAACATTTGATACTGGGTAATTTACAAAGAAAAAGAGGTTTGGCCAGGTGTGGTGGCTTATGCCTGTAATCCCAGCACTTTGAGAGGCTGAGGTGGGTGGATCACTTGAGGTCAGGAGTTCAACACCAGCCTGGCCAATGTGGTGAATCCCTGTCTCTACTAAAAATACAAAAAAAAAAAAAAAAAATTAGCTGGGCCTGGTGGTGCAGACCTGTAATCCCAGCTGCTTGGGAGGCTGAGGCAGGAGAATCACTTGAACCCAGGAGGTAGAGGTTGCAGTGAGCCGAGATCATGCCACCACACTCCAGCCTGGGAGACAGAACAAGACTGTCTCAAAAAAAAAGAGGTTTAATGGACTCATAGTTTCACAATCATGGCAGATGGGTGAAGGAGGAGAAGCACATCTTACATGGTGGCAGGCAAGAGAGTATGTGCAGGGGAATGGCCCTTTATAAAACTATCAGATCTCACCAGACTTATTCACTATCGCGAGTGTCACAAGAACAGTACAGGAAAACCTGCTCCTCCCACCATTCAATTACCTCCCACCATGTCCCTCCCACAACACGTGAGGTTATGGGAGCTACAGTTCAAGATGAGATTTAGGTGGTAACACAGCCAAACTGTGTCAGTCCCCATGTATTGAAAGGGATACTTTAAAGTAGGCAAGGCAGCTTTTCTTCCATTTTGTAGATTTTGAGAATTCAGGATGGATCAATGGAGTTTTCATTGGTGGGAAAGGCCCTTGAAGACTCACAGTACTAGCTGGGGATGGGGTGAGGTGGGGTTGGAGGGGGTTGGTGGTAGGGAGGGGAATGACCATAGACCATAGAAAGACCACAGACCCCCTGGGCTGGGGAAGGGGAAGACCTGGAGAAGCTCAGAGCCAAGATAGGGACCCTGATGGGAACATCGGTCAGGTTGAGGGAAGGTGTTCTGGGCAGGGGCACAGCAGGACCCAAGGCCTGGAGGCAGGACCGAACAGCAGTGTGTTGACAGCAGGAATGAGACCTGTCGGCATGATCTAGCAGCCAGCCCAGGCACCAGAAGGAGCTGCAGGAGTGGGGCAGTGATGGGAAGGGGGCATCCAGGGCTTTACAGCTGTATTCATTTCCCAGGCCTGCTGCAGAACATTACTGCAAACTAGGTGGCTTACCTGATGTTGTGGCTCATGCTTGTAATCCTAGCTACTTTGGAGGCTGAGGTGGGAGGATCACTTGGGTCCAGGCATTGGAGGTAGTAGTGAGCTATGATCATGCCCTTGTGAGACCCTGTCTGTTTTTTTCTTTTTTGGAGATGGAGTCTCACTCTGTCACCCAGGCTAGAATGCAGTGGCATGATACCAGCTCACTGCAACCTCCGCCTCCCAGGTTCAAGCAATTCTCAGTCTCCCAAGTAGCTGGGATTACAGGTGTGCACCACCACATCCAACCTGCTAAATCAAAGTGTTAGCAGGGCCATGCTCCCTCTAAGGCTCTGGTGGAGAATCTTTGCCTCTTCCAGCTTCTGGTGGCTCCAGATGTTCTTTGGCATTCCTTGGCTTATAGCTGGTTCTTTCCAGTCCCTACTGATGGACACTTAGGTTGTTCCCAGTCCCCCATCAATGGACACTTAGGTTGTTTCTAGTCCCCAACTGATGGACAAATCTGTTTCCAGTCCCTTATTGATGGACACTTAAATTGTTCCCAGTCCCCTGCCGATGGACACTTAGGTTGTTTCTAGTCCCCCATTGAGGGACAGTTAGATTGTTTCCAGTCCCTTATTGATGGACACTTAGGTTGTTTCCAGTTTCCCACTGATGGACATTTAGTTTGTTTCCAGTCTCCTACTGATAGATGCTTAGATTGTCTCCAGTTCCCCATCGATAGACACTTAGGTTGTTTCCAGTCCCCTATTGGACACTTAGGTTGTTTCTAGTCCCCCACTCATGGACAGTTAGGTTGTTTCCAGTCACTTATTTTTTTTTTAAAGAGTCTCACTCTGTCATCCAACCTGGTGTGCAGTGGCATGATCTTGGCTCACTGCAACCTCTGCCTCCTGGCTTCAAGCAATTCTCCTGTCTCAGCCTCCTGAGTAGCTGGGATTACAGGTGTGTGCTGCCATGCATGACTAATTTTTGTATTTATAATAAAGACAGGGTTTCACCATTTTGGCCAGGCTGGTCTGGAATTCCTGACCTCAGGTGATCCGCTCACCTCAGCCTCCCAAAGTGCTGGGATTACAGGTGTGAGCCACTGCACCCAGCCTCCAGTCCCTTAGTGATGGACACTTAGGTTGTTTCCAGTCCCCTATAGATAGATTGTTCTGAGTCTACCATTGATGAACATTTAGGTTGTTTCTAGTCCCCCGCTGATGGACACTTAGTTTGTTTCCAGTCCCCCAATGATAAACTCAGGTTGTTTTCAAGTCCCTCATTGACAGACATTTAGGTTGTTCCTAGTTCCCTACTGATGGACACTTAGGTTGTTTTTCATTCCCCACTGATGAGCACTGAGTTTGTTTCCAGTCCTCCAATGATAAACCCTTAAGTTGCTTCCAAGTTCCCCATTGATAGACATTTAGGTTGTTTCTAGTCCCCTACTGACGGCCATTTAGGTTGTTTCCAGTCCCCCACTGATGGATGCTCAGGTTATTTCCAAGTCCCTCATCGATAGACATTTAGGTTGTTCCTAGTCCCCTATTGATGTACATTTAGTTATTTTCCATCCCCCACTGATAGACACTTAGGTTCCATCCCCCACTTGACCTTTGTCATTACATGGCTTCTTCTCCCAGGGTCTCTGTTTTCTTCTCCTGGGAACATCAGTCCCTGGATTTGAGGCCCGCCCTACTTCAGGACAACCTCCTCTTGATTATATCTGCAAAGCTCCTGTTTCTAAATAAGGTCACATTCAGAGGTTCCAAGTGGATGTGAATTATCAGGGGGACATTGCTCAGTCCAGTGCACAGTCTGACAAGGAGGGATCATTGTGGAGCATCTCTAAACGCCAGACCCTGTGCTGAGTTCCAGGGAATGAGTCTAAGGAGGACTCAGCCCTTCCTGCCATGCTGTGCGGTCTGGGAGGAAGCTGCTCACAGGTGGTTCTGATCATGGAGTCGTTGAGACAGATCAGATGCCACCCACAAGTTCTGTACTGGGACTTAGGTACCTGCCCCAATCTTGTGCCTCTGAGTTTGACATGCAGGTAGGATATGACACAGCTAAGTGCACACTGGCCAAGGGGCTGCTGAGATTGGTCTCATCACAAAGGCAGATGTGTGATTAAGGGCTAGGACAGGGACCCAGGGAAAGGTGGCAACATGGCACTGGCCAGGTGCTTGCCCACATCTGTAGGCGGCTCCAGGAACTGCGGCCCCACCAAGGCATTATGTCAGGCAGGCAGCATCTGAGTAGCATCTTTATCAGGAATTAATTGGTGAGTGAATCGCTCACTAAGCCCAAAGGTGGTGCTGCTCTGGCCCTGGGCAGTGATGGAACGGCCTGGACAAAGGTGTGGTGTCATGGTGGAGCAGGTTGCATTCAGATGTGCATGTACATTGGTGCAGCAAGAATGCAGGTGTCCCAGGTAGAGGGAAAGTGGGGACATGGGTGGGTTTGGGGGAAGGTCTTGAGGTTCAAACTGGGGAGTCTGAATTTCCTGGTGAGGACGGTGAGCTTGGTTAGTGGTGCCCATACAGGAAACAGATGGGGGACGTCCTGTCTGTGTGGTGGAAAGCCTTTACTCCAGTGCTGGCCGAAGAGGAAGAAGGATGCCAGGTGTGGAGGCTCACACTTGTAGCCCCAGCACTTTGGGAGGCTGAGGTAGACAGATTGCAGATCACTTGAGCCCAGGAATTTGAGGCCAGCCTGGGCAACATAGTGAAACTCCGTCTCTACTAAAAATACAAAAATTAGCCAGGTGTGGTGGTGCATGCCTGTCATCCCAGCCACTTGGGAGGCTGAGGTGGGAGGATCACCTGAGCCAGGAAGATTGAGGTTGCAGTGAGCTGCGATTGCACCACTGCACACTCCAACCTGGGTGACAGAGTGAGACTTTGTCTCAGAAAAAAACAAAAAAAGTAGAAGGAGGGAAAGTGGGGAGAGCCAAAAAAGTTCAAGGTGGCCACATGAGAGCTGGGCTCCAGGGATGAGGTGTCCCCTCCAGGAGGGGAGTCTATCAGGCCTGCAGCCCCAGACTCAGCTCTGTTCCCCTTTCCACAGCTGACTACCAGATCCTGTGCGGAAACCAGGCCCCGGGATTCATCATTGACATCCACACGGGGAAACCCCTTGGTGAGTGAGCAGTCCCTGCTCCGTCTCTGGGCACCCACCCACCTAGGTCTGCTTTTTCCCACCCCTCCCCTCCCTTGAGCTCTTTTCCTTCCTCCTCACCCCACACACCTTCAACTCCCCAGGAATCCTGCCTTCAAAAACACTTTTAAAAAAAAAAGAATGACACTATTTTTATTAAACTGTTATCCATTTTTTTAATGATGGTAAAATACATGCAACATAAAATTTACCATTTTAGCCAGGCACGGTGGCTCACACCTGTAATTCCAGCACTTTGGAAGGGCAAAGTGGATGAACCACCTGAGGTCAGGAGATTGAGACCAGCCTGGCCAACATGGTGAAACACTGTCTCTACTAAAAATACAAAAATTGGCATGGTGGCGGGATCCTGTAATTTCAGCTAGAGGAGGCT
Organism: Callithrix jacchus; assembly: GCF_049354715.1. NCBI lineage: Eukaryota > Metazoa > Chordata > Mammalia > Primates > Cebidae > Callithrix > Callithrix jacchus. Next base: position 7,619,509 of record NC_133523.1, on the reverse strand, counting down.
GAGGCATGAGAATCGCTTGAACCCAGGAAGGATAGGTTGCAGTGAGCCGAGATCTCACCACTGTACTCCAGCCTTGGGGATAGAGTGAGAATTTTTTTTCTTTGCCTCCAGAAAAAAAAAAAAATTACCATTTGAACTATTCTTACGCGTGCAGTTCCGCGGCATTAAGTACGCTTGCGTGGTTTTGCAGCGATCGCCACCGTCATCTCCAGAACTTTCTTTTTTTTTTTAGACGGAGTTTCGCTCTTGTTACCCAGGCTGGAGTGCAATGGCGCGATCTCGGCTCACCGCAATCTCCACTTCCTGGGCTCAGGCAATTCTCCTGCCTCAGCCTCCTGAGTAGCTGGGATTACAGGCACGAGCCACCATGCCCAGCTAATTTTTTGTATTTTTAGTAGAGACGGGGTTTCACCATGTTGACCAGGATGGTCTCGATCTCTTGACCTCGTGATCCACCCGCCTCGGCCTCCCAAAGTGCTGGAATTATAGGCGTGAGCCACCGCACCTGGCCCCAGAACTTTCTTATCTTCTCCAACCGAAACTCTGTCTCCATGAAACGTTCACTCCCCATCCCCCTTCCAACCCCTGGAACCCACCATTCTACTTTCTGACTCTGTGAATCTGATGATTCTAGGGACCTCCTGTGAGTGGAACCACATAAGATTTGTCCTTTTGTGTCTGGCTTATTTCACTGACCATAATGTCCTCAAGGTGCATCCGAGTTGTAGTTTATGTCAAATTGCAGTTCCCCATTGATGGACACTTAGTTGTTTCCAGTCCCCTATTGATGGGCACTTAGATTGTTTCAAGTCCCCTTTTGATGGACACTTAGGCTGTAGTTTGTGTCAAACTGCCCCACAATCCTTTTTTTTTTTTTTTTTTTGAGAAGAAGTTTCAGTCTTATCGCCCAGGCTGGAGTGCAATGGTGTAATCTCAGCTCACTGCAACCTCCGCCTCCTGGGTTGAAGCGATTGTCCTGCTTTAGCCCCCCGAGTAGCTAACATTACAGGCACCTGCCACCATGCCTGGCTAATTTTTGTACTTTAGTAGAGGCGGGGTTTCACCATGTTGGTCAGGCTGGTCTCTAACTCCTGACCTCAAGTGATCCACCTACCTCGGCCTCCCACAGTGCTGGGATTACAGGTATGAGCCACCTTGCCCAGCCAAATGCTCCCTTTTTAAGTCTAATGCGGTATTGCACAATTTAACACCTGCATGCCAAATTTCAACCATGCACTGTTTAATTTCATTTGTTTTAATCCTCTGAATATATTCTCATTTTCTTAAAAAAAAAAATCAAAGTATGGCAAATAAAACTCCCTTCTCCTCCCGTCTCCACCTAAACTCTGTCCCTTTCTCCCTCCCTGGACGTTCTTATGTTTTATGACTGGGGTATTGCTTTCTAGTTTTTTCTTCTTTCATTACATAATAGGACCCCCACTGAAAATGTATGGCACTGGTTTCTGGGGCGTTTTATGTAAATTATGTAATGTTTGACATGTTGGTTACAACTTGCTTTTGTCATCCAAAATGTATCTTGAGGAACTGGCCAGGTTATTATCTGCAATGCAGCCTCTCTCTTTGCCCTGCCCGGAAGTGTTTCATGGTGCAGATACATCCCAGCTCCCCCACTGGGCACTTAGGTTGTTTCAGATCCCCTTTTGATGGGCACTTGGGTTGTTTCTAGTCCCCTATTGATAGATAGGTGGGCTGTTTCCAGTCCCCTATGGATGGACACTTATATTGTTTATATATAACTGTTTTATTGAGATGAAACCTCACCCATTTAAAGTGCCCTATTCAGTGGTTTTGAATACATTCACAGAGCTATGCAACCATCACCTCAATCTAAGTTTAGAACTCATTTTCATCACACAAAAAGAACATCTTCATCACAATCCCCCAATGATGAATACTTAGGTTGTTTCCAGTCCCCCACTGATGGACACTTAGATTGCTTTCAGTCCCCCATTGATTGATTGACACTTAGTTTGTTTCAAGTCCCCTTTTGATGGACACTTAGGTTGTTTCCAGTCCCCCACTGATGAACACTTAGGCTGTTTATATATAACAGCTTTATTGAAATATAATTCATGCACCATACAGGTCACCCATTTAAAGTGCCCTGTTCAGTGGCTTTGAGTACATTCACAGTGTTACACAACCATCACCTCTGTCTAAGTTTAGAACATTTTCATCACACAAAAGCAAACCCTGTGCCTATTAGCAGTCACTTCCTTTACCCCTTCCCTTCTGCCCCCGGCAACCACAAATCAACGTTCTGTCTCTATTGATTTGCTATTTCTGGACCTTTCCTTTAAATGGAGTCATGCAGTATTTGTTCTTTTGTGTCTGACTTCTCCTAGCAGAATGTTTTTAGGGTTCAACCACGTCGTTGTGTGTTATGGGGCTTTATTCCTTAATAAGGCTGAAGAACATTCCACAGTACAGACATTCCATATTTTGCTCTGCATTCAATTGATGTTTCCAGTTTCTTGCTAAATAGCATCTCATACCACTATCCTGCTCACACTTAGGGCCGTTACTTTCCAGTAGGGTTGCTGGGTCAGGAAACGTGCATTTTCAATTGAGAAAAACACACACTCTCTCTCTGCTCTTGTCTTTCCTCCCACATCCTGATCTCTTTCTGGTGTAAGTGGATGTACGTCGGCCACAGCAAGATTTTTTTAAATGTGTGTTGGTTTGTGGTCACAACATTCTCAACCAGACTGCAGGACTAGTGGGTCCCTTCGCTCAGGGTCACTGGAAGTCCCAGGGGTCTGGGCTGCCCCTGATGGCAGATGCCCTCTGCAGACATTGATGAGTGTGGGGAGATCCCCGCCATCTGTGCCAATGGCATCTGCATCAACCAGATCGGGAGCTTCCGCTGCAAGTGCCCCACAGGCTTCAAGTACAACAGCATCCTGCTGGCTTGTGAAGGTGCCACCTCTCCCTGTTCCCAGGCCCGGGATCTGGATGGGTTGCATGTCCCCCACTGTGCAATCTGGGCATGTCACTAACACTCTGTAAGCCTCCATTTCCCCATCTGTATAATGGGCTAACACTTTTCCAAGGGCCTCCATCTCGTATAACCACCCTCACTCCAGCTCTGGCTGCTTCCAGAGAGACCACCTGCTCTGAAGCAGTCAGTTGGGTTTCAGGTTTGATTCTGTCAGGATGGGTTTCTCTGTCACCCCCACCTCTTTTTCTGTATTTTCCCAGATGTCAATGAGTGTGGCAGCAGGGAGAGTCCCTGCCAGCAGAATGCCGACTGCATCAACATCCCTGGCAGCTACCGCTGCAAGTGCACCCGAGGGTACAAACCGTCACCAGGCGGGGCTTGTGTGGGTGAGCAGGATCCCTGGGAGGAGGTGCAGGAGCTGGGCTCTGTCACCCATGGGGACATAGATGGGTTATGGCTCTGTCTGGGTCTTCCCCTTTATCTGTACTATTCGGGCAGTGGGAAATGTATTGAGAGTGTGCCAATAGGATGTGATAGAAGTGGGAGCTCAGGCCGGGCGCGGTGGCTCAAGCCTGTAATCCCAGCACTTTGGGAGGCCGAGACGGGTGGATCACGAGGTCGAGAGATCGAGACCATCCTGATCAACATGGTGAAACCCCGTCTCTACTAAAAATACAGAAAATTAGCTGGGCACGGTGGTGCGTGCCTGTAATCCCAGCTACTCGGGAGGCTGAGACAGGAGAATTGCCTGAACCCAGGAGGCGGAGGTTGCAGTGAGCCGAGATCGCGCCATCGCACTCCAGCCTGGGTAACAAGAACGAAACTCCGTCTCAAAAAAAAAAAAGAAGTGGGAGCTCAGGTCCATGCTGACAGCTTGACACCCCTGGTGGAAATTTGAGTGGGGGACTTCAAGGCATGTTCTGGATTCCCTATTGCAGTAGGGGAGAGCTCAGGCAAACACTGTGGTGAGGGCCCTGGGGACACCATGCTGTCTGCACCCCCAGGACGGAATGAGTGTCGGGAGATCCCAGATGTCTGTAGCCATGGCAACTGCATGGACACAGACGGCAGCTACATGTGTCTGTGTCACCGTGGATTCCAGGCCTCTACAGATCATACCCTGTGTATGGGTGAGACCCTCATCTTCCCCCTCTTTTCAAGCCAGGCTGCCTGGGGTCTACACCTCCCCGAGGATGGAAGTGGTGTTTCCGCCCATCCTAGTTCACAGACAGATCCAAGTTTGAGCCTTGACCTTAAGATCTTGGGTAAATGACTGATCTGCCTACCTGTGCCTCAGTTTTCCCATCTGTAAATGGGGGTGATATATCACACCAGGTGTACTTCCCAGCCTTCACCTTCAGGGGCCACTGCTCAGTCATCTAGGCAGGGCTAGGTACAGGGGAGGAGGGCTAGGTCCATCTGGTCTCTCACTCCCCAAGTCCCCCAATCCCCTGGGTGAGCTGGGCTGGGCTCTCGGGCTTTGCTTCTGCAGATATCGACGAATGTGACCAGCAGCCTTGTGGAAATGGGACCTGCAAGAACATCATTGGCTCCTACAACTGCCTCTGCTTCCCTGGCTTTGTAGTGACACACAATGGGGATTGTGTGGGTGAGTCAGCTCAGTTGGCAGGCTGGCCACAAAGTAGGTTCTCAGAATCTAAGGAAGTAAATCTAGAACTTGATCACAGAAAGATGCCCAGAAAGTCCCCAAATATTTATAAATTAAATAACATGCTCCTAAATAAATAGTTAAATAAATCATAAGGAGAATTAGAAAATATGTTGAAGTAAAAGAAAATACATCCTGGCTAACAAGGTGAAACCCCATCTCTACTAAAAACACAAAACATTAGGCAGGCATGGTGGTGCATGTCTGTAGTCCCAGCTACTAAGGAGGTTGAGGCAGGAGAATTGCTTGAACCTGGGAGGCAGAGATTGCAATGAGCTGAGATCACACCACTGCCCTCCAGCCTGGGTGACAGAGTGAGACTCCATCTAAAAAAAAAAAAAGAAAGAAAATGAAAATGAAAGCATAACATGAACATACCTAGAATGCAGCTAAGGAAGCACTTAGAGGCAAATTTGTAGTATTACATGGTTATATTAGAAAATATCATCACCTGCCTCATAAGGTAGGTGGAAAGTTAATATACACAGTCTATACACTGAGTGCTCAGGTTGAAGTCAATGCTCTCAACTCAGTCGTGGACAGAAGTACAAGGAAGGCTTGATCCTTTCAAGTTTTGTGGGTGACCTGGCCCGCCCATCTCCCCTCTACAGATTTTGATGAGTGTACTACTCTGGTGGAGCAGGTGTGCCGATTTGGCCAGTGCCTCAACACAGCTGGTTCCTTCCATTGCCTTTGCAAGGAAGGCTTTGAGCTCACAGCTGATGGGAAGAACTGTGTTGGTGAGTCTCCCTGTACTGCTCAGAGGCATCTCAGCCAGCCCCCTGCTCCATGTATACCATAGTTTGGTACTTCTGGGTGAGCATAGATCCATTTATTACCCAAGCATTTATTTTAAGGTTTAAAAAAATGATACCCCGTACTTTGGGAGGCTGAGGTGGGAGGATTGCTTGAGGCCAGGAGTTTGAGACCAGCCTGGGCAACATAGTGAGCCTTGTCTCTACAAAGAAATTAAAATTAGCCAGGAGTGGTGGCTCCTGCCTGTAGTCCTAGCTACTCAGGAGGCTGGGGCAGGAGGATCACTTGTGCCCAGGAGTTTGAGGCTGCAGTGAGCTATGATCACACCACTGCACTCCAGCCTGGGCAACAAGAAAAGATCCTATGTCAAAATAAATAAATAAATAAAATAATTATAAAACCAGCACATCAAACCTGTTTTTATGTATGGGGTTTGTGGTGTAGGGTGAAGCTGTCTTGAAAAGGTAAGTTTCCATAAGCAAAGAATAGTAGAAGGGCTAAATGGATACCATGGAAGGAATCCAGTGGTGGTGCCAGATTAGGAATCTTGCTGCCTCTTCCCACTAGACACCATCTGGCCCTACTTATAACCCCGTGAGTCCAGGTGACCTTCCCCAGGTGTCCCTGTGTTCCTGAGTCTCAGCCCTTGCCCTGGAGCCAGAACTGCCATTGGGAGGGCTTGTCTTGAGGCCCTCAGCCATCATGCAGTGATTGCAGGTGTTGATCCCAGTCCCAGGTGAGCCCCCTGCATCTTGGTTGGAACAAGGACCCTTCTTTCTCCTTTTCACAGACACCAACGAGTGCCTCAGCCTTGCAGGAACCTGCCTACCAGGCACTTGCCAGAATCTTGAGGGCTCCTTCCGCTGCATCTGTCCCCCTGGCTTCCAGGTGCTGAGTGACCACTGCATCGGTGAGTGTCCAGCCCCAACTCCCAGTTCTGGGGCCAGAACTCATTCCATCTGTAAAATGAGAATACCAGCTAGGGTTGTGATGAAGGTGGAGATGTGATTAATGTAGTGCCAAACACAGCTTCATAAACTATTGTCATTCTGATTGTTTCTGGACTCCCAACTCAGGACTCTGTCTCTGGTGCCCACAGGCTTCCTCGTGAATCCTGTGAAATGAACATGAATGTGGGGTCTCACCGTTTCTCAGTGCATCCAAATGTAGAGCTCTTCACTTGCTAACTGGTGATGAAGGACCAGTCTGCCCAAGCTTCACTGGTGTAATCACCCATAGAGATGATTTCATGCAGTCTAGACTAACCAATCTGGCCTGATCTTCTTTGGTTCATTTATCCACTTGGGCTAGCCTCAGAGACTGTGGGCTAACTGGACCATCCTGGGCTGAGCAGATGAGCTACCTTGTTCACTGTGGTCTAACCTGGACCAGTCTGGCCTGAGCAGATGGGCTAGCCTGGGCTAACCTGAACCAGTCTGACCTGAGCACCTCTGATTCGGGCTTCCATCTGGGCTAGGCTTGTATAATCTGGGCTAACTTGGACCAGTCTGGCCTGGCCTCCTCTGATGTATTCTTTTTTGTTTGTTTGTTTGTTTGTTTGAGATGGAGTCTTACTCTCAGCTCACTGCAACCCCCACCTAGTGATTCAAGAGATTCTCCTGCCTCAGTCTCCCAAGTAGCTGAGATTAGAGGCACTCATCACCACACCTGGGTAATTTTTGTATTTTTAGTAGAGACAGGGTTTCAGCATGTTGGCCAGGCTGGTCTAAAACTCCTGACCTCAAGCGATCTGCCCATCTCGGCTTCCCAAAGTGCTGGGATTACAGGTGTGAGCCACTGTGCCCGTTCTATTCTGAACTATTCTATTTGGGCTAGCTTAGTACAACATGAGCTAACCCCACCCAGTGTAGGCTAAATATGTCAATCTCAGTTAGCTTTGTGCAATTTTATTTTTTTAAGATTTAATTTTTTTTCTATTTTTTCTTATTTTAATTTCAATAATTATGGGAAAACAGGTGGTTTTTGGTTACATGGCTAAGTTCTTAAGTGGTGATTTCTGAGATTTTGGTGCACCCATCACCCGAGTACTATACACTGTACCCCAGTATGTGGTCTGTTATCCCTCACCGACCTCCCATCCATCCCTGGGAGTCCCCAAAGTCCTTCATATCATTATTATGCCCTAGCATCCTCATAGCTTAGCTCCCACTTGTAAGTGAGAACATATGCTATTTGGTTTTCCATTCCTGAGTTACTTCACTTAGAATGATGTAGCCTCTACCTCCATCCAAGTTGCTGCAAAGGACATTATTTTATTCTTTTTTTTTTTTTGAAATGGAGTCTCGCTCTGTCACCCAGACTAGAGTGCAGTGGCACAGTCTCAGCTTACTGGAACCTCTACCTCCTGGGTTCAAGGAATTGTCCTGCCTCATCTTCCTGGTAGCTGGCATTACAGGCACGTGCCACCACAATGCCCGGCTAATTTTTGTGCTTTCAGTAGAGACGGGGCTTCACTATGTTGACCAGCTACATGATCACTTGAACTCCTGACCTCCATCCTCTGGCTCTCTGGAATCAGTCAAGTGATTGTCCAGCCTTGGCCTCCCAAAGTGCTGGGATTACAAGCATGAGCCACTGCACCCGGCCTATTGCATTCCATTTTATGGCTGAGTAGTATTCCGTGGTGTATACATACCACATTTTCTTTATCTACTCGTTGGTTGCTGGGCATTTATAAACATGATGGTTCCATATTTTTGCTATTGTGAATTGTGTTGCTATAAACATGCATGTGCATGTGTCTTTTTCATATAATGACTTATTTTCCTCTGGATAGATACCAAGTAGTAGGATTGCTGGATTGAATGATAGTTCTATTTTTAGTTCTTTAAGGAATCTCTGCACTGTTTCCCACAGTGGTTGTACTATGTACAATTTCAGTCTCTAATCATGAACTATTCCTAACCATGGCCTTTGCTCTGGAGACACTTTCCAGGAAGGACATACATGCACACACAATGCCCACTTCATGCTACAGCTCATACTGAGCTCTCAGGACCCCAGCCCTGCTGTAGCCCCTGGCTGGACCTGCACTCCATCTGCCCCTCTTCACAGCTGAGTTGGAAACAGATGCTCAATGCTGCAAATAAAAACTAGCACTAAGACAGTGGATCTCTCAGCAAAGCAATTTTTACTTCCTGGACTGCAGGAAGGGTACTCTCGCTAGCCATCTTGCCATGAGAGTACAATGAACAAAGGAAAAGTGAACATATTTATCCCTTATGCCTTTGGGGTCGTCCTTACTGCCGTGTCTGATCTCCGTTGGCTGGAGCCAGACCTCACAATCTAAACTAAAACCTGATTGGCTAATAACTTGAAACTTTTTTAAAAAGATAAAAGCTACTCAGGAGGCTGAGGCAGGAGAATTGCCTGAACCCAGGAAGTGGAGGTTGCAGTGAGCCGAGATCGCGCCATTGCACTCCAGCCTGGGTAACAAGAGCGAAACTCCGTCTCAAAAAAAAAAAAGATAAAAGCAATGGAGAGCTGAGACATGCCTGTAAGCACGTCCAGCACAGATATTTTGGTTAAAGTACAAAGACATAGAATGTACTACGTGCCTGTAAGCATGGCATGTTTAACAGCTATGTAGTATAGGGCTTAACAAAGAGTTATTAGCACACTTACGATTTATTCTTAAACAAAAAAGGAAACTTTAAAGAGGAACTTTTCTACTTCCCACATGAGTCCTCTCCCCACTGGTGGAGGTCCTACTTGCACCCCACCCAGCTCATATCCCTGCCCCTGCAGACATTGACGAGTGCTCAGAGGAGCCCAACCTCTGCCTCTTTGGCACCTGTACCAACAGTCCTGGGAGCTTCCAGTGCCTCTGCCCACCTGGTTTTGTCCTCTCTGACAATGGGCACCGTTGCTTTGGTGAGTCCACAATCCAGGAATCACACAGGGCTTAGGAAAGAGGGTGGGAAGTGGGGAGGGGAAGGGTCAGATCATCCAGAAAAGAGGGTTGTGGTTTCTTGTATGACCCTCTGGGAGCTCTGGCCAGGCAGAAGTGCCCCTCTGCATTAGCAGGGTTATCCTAGTATCGGCAACCTCTTGGCTATAGAGGTCATGTCTATGGAGGGCTAACCTGGTCCATTCTGAGCTAGCCTGGGTGTGCTTCGTTCAGGTTTTCCTGTATTGGCCACAGTCTTCTTCAATGGACTGGTTTTGTCCAGTTTGAGCTAGACTAGACTACTCTGGGCTGGCGCCATTTCAGCTGGGCCAGCCTTGTCTACTGTGGGCCAACCTCACCCAGCTTGAGCCAGCCTGTTCTCTCACTGGTCAGGGGCAATTAGGGTGAAAGCAGAGCCTGCAGTTCACCTCAAGCAATGTTTGCTATTCTGGAGGGCTGGGACCCCAGCCTGCTGGTGAGGACTTGTCAGATGGATGGAGTCCAGAGCTAAGGATTGGGGGTTTGGGGTCTGAATTCCAAGATCCTCTGGCTTTCTGGAATCAGTCATTTGGCCTCTCCGGGAAGGGATTTTTGATTCAAGGGTAACCACCAAGTTTGATTTTTCTTCCTGGCACAGGAACACCCCAAAGCAATGAAGTGGGATGGGATTCCAGCTGCCCCCCCCAAAGTCCCAGTGCAGATCCTCATTGGCACAGAGTAGGTCACATATCCATCCTCAAACCAATCACCATGGCCAGGTTTGTGGCATGCTCTGATTGGCCACTGGCAAGATCAGCACGGCCCATTCACCAGGACTGGGGTGCAGGAGGTCAGAGAGGCAGGTGGGCACTGCCTGTGGCCCTCAATCAGGGTAATGGAGCCCCCGCCCCACAGACACACGGCAGAGTTTCTGCTTCACTCGTTTTGAGGCCGGGAAGTGCTCAGTGCCCAAAGCTTTCAACACCACCAAGACGCGGTGCTGCTGCAGGAAGAGGCCTGGGGAGGGCTGGGGAGACCCCTGCGAGCTGTGTCCCCAGGAGGGCAGTGGTGAGTGCCCACCCCTGTCCAGGTTCCCCTGTCATGACGCGCTTTCTCCTTCCTCTCCCACTCTTCCCTCACCCTTCCCTGCACACACCTGGGGGCTGAACGTGGCCCCTGATTCTGACTCCCCTCCCTATCTCCATCCAGCTGCCTTTCAGGAGCTCTGCCCCTTTGGCCACGGGGCAGTCCCAGGCCCGGATAACTCCCGAGAAGGTGAGCCTCTCACCCATGTGCTAAGAGCCCCTTCTGAGCTACCCAGTTCCATCTCTGCACTGCCTGGGTCTCTGAGTCTCAGGTTCCCCCTGAGACCCATGGGCTGCCCTGGACCCTGCCAGCCTGGGGTGTGGACTCTTGTCCCTTGGGACCTTGAGTGTGGCCAGGACACTGGGGATTGCCTGGTGACAGGAACCATGTCTGCAATGCCTGCCATCCGCAGATGTGAACGAGTGTGTGGAGAACCCTGGCGTTTGCACTAACGGCATCTGTGTCAACACCGATGGATCCTTCCGCTGTGAGTGTCCCTTTGGCTACAGCCTGGACTTCACCGGTATCAGCTGTGTGGGTGAGTGGCCTGCGCTGTCCCAGCCCCTCCCAGGACAGAAAGGAGCAGAGCAGGGCAGGGAAGACACTCCCAGGCAGTGGGCGAGATCCTCATTCTTTCACACCTCGTTCATTCATTTATTGGCTCATTCATTCACTCACTTATTCACTCATTTGCTCCCTCACTCATTATCTCCCTCACTCATTCACTGACTAATTCGCTCACTTATTCACTCCTTTGCTCATGCATTCCTTCACTTGTTCATTCCCTCCATTCACACCTCATTCATTCACTGGCTCATTCATTTACTTATTCACTCATTCACTCCTTTGCTTCCTCACTCATTCCCCCCTCACTCATTCACTCCTTTGCTCACTCATTCCTTCACTTGTTTATGCACTCACTTCCTCATTCATTCACACCTCACTCATTTATTCACTGAACACTTACCGCTTGCCTGCCCCATAGCCAGACTAGGGGGGCATTAATCTGGCCCCATCTGATCTGGTGTGGTCAACGGGCAGGCAGATGGGATGCTACTGAGGTTGGGGGACCCTCTGAAGGCACTGACCCCTCCCTTACATCCACCCAGACACAGACGAGTGCTCCATCGGCCACCCCTGTGGGCAAGGCACATGCACCAACATCATCGGAGGTTTCAAATGTGCCTGTGCGGACGGCTTTGAGCCTGGCCCCATCATGACCTGCGAGGGTACAACTCTCCCTGCCCAGCACCTGGGCCATGTGACAGAGATGCCTGGGGGAGGGAGTGGGGGTCCCACCAGCAGCCCCCACCCAGTTGGTACTTTCACTGGCTTCCCCAGATATTGATGAGTGCTCCCTGAACCCACTGCTCTGTGCCTTCCGCTGTCACAATACTGAGGGCTCCTACCTGTGCACCTGCCCAGCCGGCTACACCCTGCGGGAGGACGGGGCCATGTGTCGAGGTAGGTCCCACACAGGCAGGGTCCTGGGGCTCCCTATACCTTGATCCCAAAGCCCCCCACTGGATGTCAGTAACATCCTGGACCCTGGAGTCCAGCACATCTAGGTGTGATCTCAGCTCTTCCACTTCCTGTCCCCCAAACAGAGGAATAAGAGCCCTCATCCCTGAGCTGGGGAATGAGCAGTCAAGGAAGCAGAGTGAGTGAAGAGGTCGGGCATGGTGTCTCACACTCATAAACCTAGTACTTTGGGAGGCCAAGGCAGGAGGATCGCTTGAGCCCAGGAGTTTGAGAACAGCCTGGACAACATAGCAAGACCCCCCTCTCTACAAAAAATTTAAACATTAGCTGGGCATGGTGACATGTGCCTGTAGTTCCATCTACTCTGGAGGCTGAGGTGGGAGGATTGCTTAAGCCCAGGAGTTTGAGGTTGCAGTGAGCTATGATTGCCCTGCTGTACTGCAGCGTGGGCAACAGAGGAAGACTCTGATCTTAAAAAAAAAAAAAAAAAAGGACGAGGGGGAGGGCACTAACATCTCCCTGGATCATCCAGAGTCTAACAGGACAGGAGGGGCTAGACCTGCCCTGAGTGGGTAGAATGGCAGGAATAGCAAATCAGTACCTCCCGGGGGATAATGCATTCATGCCTGAGATGTTTTTATTGTCACAACAGGGAGTGAGGTTCCTGGCATTGAGTGGCCAGGGATGCTACTAAGTATCATTCAGTGTGGCTGGGCGCAGTGGCTCACACCTGAAATCTCAACACTTAGGGAGGCCGAGGCAGGTGGATCACTTGGGGGTTAGGAGTTCAAGACCAGTTTCACCAACATGGTGAAACCCCGTCTCTACTAAAAATACAAAAGAATTAGCTGGGCATGGTGGCGGGCACCTGTAATCCTAGCTACTTGAGAGGCTGAGGCAGGAGAATCACTTGAACCTGGGAGGCAAAGGTTGCAGTGAGCCAAGAACATGCCACTGCTCCAGCCTGGGGAACAAAAGTGAAACTCAGTCTCAAAATAAACAAGTAAATAAAAAATACAAAATTAGCTGGGCATTGTGGCGCATGTCTGTAATCTCAGCTACTTGGGAGTCTGAGAGACAGGAGAATCGCTTGAACCTGGGAGGCAGAGGTTGCAGTGAGCTGAGATCATGCCATTGCACTCCAGCCTGGTCAAGAAGAGCAAAACTCCCTCAAAAAAAAAGAAAGAGAGAGAGAGAGAGAGAGAAAGAGAAAGAAAGAAAGAAAGAAAGAAAGAAAGAAAGAAAGAAAGAAAGAAGAAAGAAAGAAGGAAAGAAAGAAAGAAAGAAAGAGAAAGAAGGAAGGAAGGAAGGAAAGAAGGAAAGAGAAAGAAAGAAAGAAAGAAAGAAAGAAAGAAAGAAAGAAAGAAAGAAAGAAAGAAAGAAAGAAAGAAAGAAAGAAGGAAGGAAAGAAAGAAAGGGCTGAGCGAGGTGGCTCATGCCTGTAATCTGAGACCAGCCTGGCCAACATGGAGAAACCTCGTCTCTACTAAAAACACAATAAATTAGCCAGGCATGGTGGTGCATGCCTGTAATCCCAGCTACTCAGGAGGTTGAGATAGGAGAATCACTTGAACCCAGGAGGTGGAGGTTGCAGTGAGCCGAGACCATGCCATTGCACTCCAGCCTGGGCAGCAAGAGTGAAACTCCATCTCAAAAAAAAAAAATCCTGCAATGCACATAGAGCAGCCGCCCACTGCAAAGAACTTTCCTATCCCAAATGTCCATGTGTCAAGGGTGGCAGACCCTGTTCTGAGACTCTGTCTCTGGGGCTGTTTCAGGGTCGTTGTTCCAGGGTCCATGAGCAGACTCACAGACCCTGAAGTGAGCAGGGGATGCAAGCTTTGGGGGCAGTTCCTGATTCCCTCAGCTTCTTGGAGGCTGGGGCTGGGCAGGAGCTGGGGGCTTCCTTTCTAGGAGGGACAGACCCTTGGCAGGGCCTGCAGGGAACTCACTCATGTCCCACCGGGGCTGGCGTAGAGTGGAATCCAGGTCCCCAGAGTCATCGGGTGCCTGGCCTTGGCTAACCATCTGTCTCTGGTCATCCGAAGATGTGGACGAGTGTGCAGATGGTCAGCAGGACTGCCACGCCCGGGGCATGGAGTGCAAGAACCTCATCGGTACCTTCACCTGCGTCTGTCCCCCAGGCATGCGGCCCCTGCCCAGCTCTGGGGAGGGCTGCACAGGTATGGGGGCACCGGAGCTTCAGGAGGGCAGAGATCCCCTTGTGGAAGGGAGAGGTTAAAGCAAGAGGGTCGGACCGGGCACGGTGAATTAGACCGTCATTCCAGCACTTTGGGAGGCTGAGGCAGGAGGATGGCTTGAGCCCAGGAATTGGAGGTTGCAATAAACTGGGACAGTGTTGCTGCACCCCAGCCTGGGTGGCAGAGTGAGACCCCCATCTCCAAAAACAATAAAGATAAAAATAGGGCCGGGCACGGTGGCTCATGCCTATAACCCCAGCACTTTGGGAGGCCAAGGTGGGTGGATCACCTGAGGTGAGGAGTTTGAGACCAGACTGGCCAACATGGCAAAACCCCATCTCTACTAAAAATACAAAAAAATAAAAAAAAATTAGCTGGGCTTGATGGCGGGCACCTGTGTTCCCAGCTACTTGGGAGGCTAAGGCAGGAGAATTGCTTGAACCCAGGAGGTGGAGGTTGCAGTGAGCAGAGACTGCGCCATTGCACTCCAGCCTGGATGAAAGAGCAAGACTTTTGTCTCAAAAAAATAATAATGATAAAAATAAAAATAAATTAATAAAATAAAATAAGGCCGGGTGCAGTGCTCATACCTGTAATCCCAGCACTTTGGGAGGCCGAGGTGGGTGGATCACGAGGTCAAGAGATCGAGACCATCCTGGTCAACATGGTGAAACCCTGTCTCTACTAAAAATACAAAAAATTAGCTGGGCATGGTGGCACGTGCCTGTAGTCCCAGCTACTCAGGAGGCTGAGGCAGGAGAATTGCCTGAACCCAGGAGGCGGAGGTTGCCATGAGCCGAGATCACGCCATTGCACTCCAGCCTGGGTGACAAGAGCGAAACTCCGTCTCAAAAAAAAAATAAATAAATACATAAATAAATAAATAAAAATAAGCAAGAGGGCTTGGGCAGACCCAAAGGGGCTCTTTGGGGCTGTGGGAGAGGCTGGCTGCCTGTGGCCTCTCCTCCTCCTCCCCCCCGGCCTGCCTCCTCCCTGCCCTCTCAGATGATGATGAATGCCGCGCTCAGCCTGACCTGTGTGTCAGTGGCCGCTGCGTCAACACCGTGGGCAGCTTCCGGTGCGACTGTGATGAGGGCTTCCAGCCCAGCCCCGCCCTCACCGAGTGCCATGGTGAGTGTGGCCAGGCACACACAGTGGATGCAGGCACCCACTTCGGGGCACCACTGCCTGTTGCTCCCACTGCCTGGGAGCTCCCCAAGGCAGGATGGGTTCTGGGACACCTCCTCCACGCTTCCTCCAACCTCACTGGAACCACGCCACACCCTGGAACCCACCTTCCCCAGATCTCCCACTTCCTGAGAGCTAACCCCAGCGCATGACCCACTAGCGCCATCTGTCCTGTGTATCCAACTCCCTCCTGGACACCCCAATTCCCAACATCCCCAAAATACAGCTTGCCCCAAAGCAAGCTCAGTCTTTGTCCCCAAGCCAGCCTCCTGGAGTGACCCTTGGCCTTCCTTTTGTTCTCCGCAGACATCCGGCAGGGGCCCTGCTTCGCCGAGGTGCTGCAAGCCACATGCCAGGCTCTGTCCAGCGACAGTGAGGCTGTCACCAGGGCTGAGTGCTGCTGTGGGGGCGGCCGGGCCTGGGGGCCCCACTGTGAGCTCTGTCCCCTGCCCAGCACCTCCACCTACAGGAAGCTGTGTCCCCACGGCTCAGGCTACACCACCGAGGGCCGAGGTGGGTGTCCATGCCCTCAGGACCCAGGGAGGCAGGGAGCGTGGGAGTTTGCTCAAGGTCATGTGTCTGTACTCCAGCAGGTGCTAGAATGTGTGAGTCACTCTGTGTGTATGTGTGTGTGTCTTTGTGCTAGCAGATATGAGAACCAGTACGTGCCTTGTATGTGTGCAAAAACTCGGGGGGGTGAGGGAGGTGTGTGAGCCTGTGTGTGTGTGTGTGTGTGTGAGAGCCTGTGTGTGTGTGTGTTTTGAGACACTCACTTTGTCACCCAGCCTGGAGTGCAGCAGTGCAATCTCAGCTCACTGCATCCTCTGCCTCCCAGTGACATACCTGTCATCCCAGCACTTTGGGAGGCTAAAGCGGGAGGATTGCTTGAGCCCAGGAATTTGAGGCTACAATGAGTGAGGATGGCACCACTGAACTCCAGTCTGGGCAACAGAGCGAGACCCCATCTCCAAAACCAATAAAAATAAAAAGCAAGAGGGCCTAGACAGACCCAAAGGTGCCCTTTGGGACCATGGGAGAGGCTGGCTGTACCACGGCCAGTAAAGATGGGGTTTCGCCATGTTGGCCAGGCTGGTCTCGAACTCCTGGCATCAAGTGATCCGCCCACCTCAGCTTCCCAAAATGCTGGGATTACAGGCATGAGCCACTGTGCCCGGCCCAGTGTGTGTTCTTTGTCTGTGAGAGCTCATTCCAGACTGCGTGGGAGCTGGTGTGTGTCTGTGTCAGCTGGGCGAGAAGTACACACTGTGTTCATCTGTGAACTAGAAGGCAGTGAGAGGGAGCCAGCAAGCCTGTGTGTTCTGGGCTTGGGTGAGTGTACAAGGGCAGGTATGTGAGTGTGTGCATGTGTGAGTGAGTGTGAGGCCATCAGCGTGTCTCATTGAGCGTGTCACTGAGAGTGAGACGGGTTATCTATGTGACCAGAAGTGACATCAATAGCACTGGGGAGGAAATGGCTTTTCAAGGGTGTGTCTCGGGGGAGACCTGGGAGTCCCTGAGTGTGAGTGTGTGTTTGTATGTTTCTGCGGGAGCACCTAGATGTGCGGCTGTTGTGTCATGTTGCATGCACTGTGTCTCTGTTTGCGAATGTGTGTGTGCGTTTTTTTGCGGAGGGACAGAGTCTTGCTCTTGTCACCCAGGCTGGAGTGCAGTGACACAATCTCGGCTCACTGCAACCTCCACCTCCTGGGTTCAAGTGATTCTCCTGCCTCAGCCTTCCGAGTAGCTGGGACTACAGGCGCCCACCACCACACCTGGCTAATTTTTGTATTTTTAGTAGAGATGGGATTTCCCTATGTTGGCCAGGCTGCTCTTGAACTCCTGACCTCGTAATCTACATAATTTCTCTTTTGTTTTTTTGAGATGGAGTCTGTCACCCAGGCTGGAGCACAGTGGCATAATCTCAGCTCACTGCAACCTCTGACTCCCAGGTTAAAGCAATTCTCAGCCTCCTGAGTAGCTGGGATTACAGGCGCCCACCACTACACGCAGCTAATTTTTGTATTTTTAGTAGAGACAGGGTTTCACCATGTTGGTCAGGCTAGTCTTGAACTCCTGACCTTGTGATCCACCTGCCTCGCTCTCGGCCTCCCAAAGTGCTGGGATTACAGGTGTGAGTCACCGCACCCATGTGTCTCTGTTGTGCGTGTTGGCGCACTGAGGAGGTGTCACTATTTAGGCTGGTGGGACGTGTAGGGGTGGAGCAGGTTGGTGGTGAGGGTGGGTAGGTGTCATCCACAGCCTGAGGATGGGGTCCATGTGGGCTGGGGTGCAGTGGCAGGTATGGAAAGGAGGCTGGACTTGCCTCCGAGAAGAGGGCTGCCGAGCAGAGAGAAGGAGACATGCCTCAATGGGTCTCGGCGGCCAGCCAACCCCATCTGCACCCTGTTTTTCCCCAGATGTAGATGAGTGCCGTATGCTCGCTCACCTGTGTGCCCACGGGGAGTGCATCAACAGTCTCGGCTCCTTCCACTGCCACTGTCAGGCGGGGTACACGCCAGATGCTACTACCACCACCTGCCTGGGTGAGCCCTGCCCTCTGCCCCTGCACCCTTGGCCCAGCCTGGCCACTTTCTGCGCAAACCCGACCCCAAATTCCCTGAGACTTTCCAGTTTGCAATGTTAGGTTTTCATTTACGAAGTGGTGCCTGAACTGTACAGACAACTGAGGGCCAGGTGTGATGGCTCGCTACTGTAATCCCAGTATTTTGGGAGGTGGAGATGGGAGGATTGCTTGAGGCCAGAAGTTCCAGACCAGACTAGGCAACATAGCAAGACCCCATGACTACAAAAAATTTAAAAAGAAAATTTGACAGGAGCGGTGGCCTACAGTCCCACATGCGCCTATAGTCCCAGCAAGTGGGGAGGCTGCTTGAGCTCAGGAGTCCGAGGCTGCAGTGAGCTATGATTGTGCCACTGCAGTCCAGCCTAGGTGACAGAGTGAGACCTTGTCTCTTAAAAAATGAAAAAGAAAAGGAAAGAAAGAAAAAGGAAGGAAGGAAGGAAGGAAACATCCTTTCCTTCTCCCACCCTATCCCATTTGGGCCACTTTCCTGCTGTTATTTCTTCCTTTTATTTTGCACATCCTGAGATTTTTCAATTACATGTTGTAGCAAGTGTACATCTAAGTCAGCGGGAGGCAAACTCCAGCCCGAGGGCCAAGTCTGGCCCTCCATTTGTTCTTGTCAGTAAAGTTTTATTAGCACATAGCCATGCACGTTTGTCTGTTTACCCTCAATGGCTGCTTTGCTGCTACAAAGGCCACATGGAGTAGTTGTGTCTGAGATGGTGTGGCCTACAAAACCAAATGTATTTACCATCTGACTTTTTGCAGAAAAAAATGCTAATTCCTATGTAAGTCCATAGATTCTGGATGGTCAGGGTCTGAGTGGAGACTCCAGTTTCTGAACATCCCCAGAGAATGTCTCTCTAACTCTGCCCCCACCACACCCCGCTGTCCTTCCCTAGATGAGGACGAGTGCAGCCAGGTCCCCAAGCCATGTACCTTCCTCTGCAAAAACACAAAGGGCAGTTTCCTGTGCAGCTGTCCTCGAGGTTACCTGCTGGAGGACGATGGCAGGACCTGCAAAGGTGATGTCCTTTCAACTCACCCCTGTCCCTGCTGCTGCATGCACTCTAGGGCCCCACTCCTGTCCCCAAAGGGATGCCCAAGACATGTGTCCTGCAGTCTCACTCCTTCCCATCTGCCTGGAGTCAAGCACTATCTCTGGGGTCTTTCTCCTATCACCCCTCTGCCTGGAGGTTGCAAGGGCAGCCTCTGGGAAGTCTCCCAAGCCCCCACTGAGCCCTGCTCTGAGCCTGCTGGACCATCTGTGCTGCAGACCTGGACGAATGCACCTCCAGACAGCACAACTGTCAGTTCCTCTGTGTCAACACTGTCGGCGCCTTCACCTGCCGCTGCCCCCCCGGCTTCACCCAGCGCCACCAGGCCTGTTTCGGTGAGTAGCCCTTCCCCGTCACCAGGAGTTGGTGCACGACCCCAGCCTTAGTACTTTTGTTCACCAAAAAGGTATCGAGTTGGCCAGGCTAAGTGGCTCATGCCTATAATCCCAGCATTTTGGGAGGCCAAAGCAGGTGAATCATCTGAGGTCAGGAGTTGGAGACCAGCCTGGCCAACATGGTGAAACCCTGTCTCTAGTAAAAATACAAAAAATTAGGCAGGCATGGTGGTGGGTGCATGTAATCCTAGCTACTTGGGAGGCTGAGGCAGGAGAATCGCTTGAATCTGGGAGGCAGAGATTGTAGTGAGCCAAGATCACGCCACTGCACTTCAGACTGGGCAACAAGAATGAAACTCCATCTCAAAAAAGAAGTATCAAGCACTGGGCATGTGCTAGAGATTGGGGACATGGGGGCAATCAGAACAAAATCGTTGCTTTCTCAGTACTTCCTTCCTAGAAGAAGGGGCATCTAGAACCTCCTTCTTCTCCTTTGGGAAAAGCGTGACTCTCTGGCCTTGGCTCATGACATCTTGCCTTCCCCCTGACAACTCCCTACTGGGTCTGCCTTCCAGAGCCTCCCAAGAGTGCTCCTGAAATCCAAGGTCTCACATAGTTCCAAGAGGAAATCAGTTCAACAGCTAAATCCCCAAGAACATCTGCTACCACCATTGTTTCTTAGTGTCTTGTGGCTCCCAGGGAACCCAATCTTCCCCAAAGGCAGAGCCTAGCCAAGGGTGGCCCCATTCATGCTCCCACTAATCTACCCAGACAGCACCTACTCAGCAACTGCTGTGTACCAGGCAGTGCTCCAGACCAAAGGGTGGCAAACCCCAGCCTGCCAGCCAAGCCTGGCCCCCTGCTTGCTTTTGTTAATAAAGTTTTATTGACACACAGCCAAGCCCACTTGCTTACAATTCCCTGCAGCTGCTTTTGCACTATATTGGCAGAGAAGAGTCTTGCGACAGAGCCTGTTACAGAAACAGAAATGGTTTGTCGGGCCCTGTTATAGACCCTGGGGGTACAGCAACAAATATGAGAGGCAGGGCTCCTCCATCATGGAACTTTCCTTCTAGCAAATAATCAGACTAGAAGCAGACACAACAAGAAATTAACAGAATGTTGTGGCTGGGTGCGGCAGCTCACACCTGTAATCCCAGCACTTTGGGAAGCTGAGGCTGGCAGATCACTTGAGGTCAGGAGTCTGAGACCAGCCTGGCCAACATGACAAACCCTCATCCCTACTAAAAATATAAAAATTAGCAGAGCGTGGTGGTGGCACCTGTAATCCCACCTACTCGGAAGATGGAGGCAGGAGAGTCACTTCAACCTGGGAGTTGGCGGTTACACTGAGCCAAGATCACGCCACTGCACTCCAGGCTGGGCAATAGAGTGAGACTCTGTGTCAAAAAAAAAAAAAAAGTGAAGTTTGTACTGGATGTGTGAGCAGCTGCATGGACCAAGGCACATGCATCCAATGGGTACCATCCAGGTAGCATGTTCACACGTGACTTCTTCTCTCACTAGAATACAGTTTAAATCCTCAGCCAGGCAGGTGGTGGTGTGAGGCTTAACTTGATCAAGAGTCAGCAAACTTTTTCTGTAAAGGTGCTGAGAGGAGTAAATATTTTCAGCTTTGTCGTTCATATGTTCTCTGTCACAATGTTTGAACTCTGCCAAGATAGCATCAAAGAAGCCCAAAAGATATGTAAATGGAAGACCACGTCTGTGTGCCAATAAAACTTTATTGGTACAACAGACAGTGGCTTGGATTTTGTCTCAAGTGTTCTAGTTTGCTGGTGACTAAACTATTAATAGAAGATCAAACCCACATGACCACAGTAGGCCAACTGGACACTTGGTTTGCTTTGCTAGATTTAAGGGAAAGAAATTTCAGGTGCTGTTGGACATTTTTTAATTTTTGAGATGGAGTCTTGCTCTGTTGCCCAGGCTAGAGTGCAGTGGCGCAATCTCGGCTCACTGCAATCTCACCTCCCAGGTTCAAGCAATCCCCCTGCCTCAACCTCCCAAGTAGCTAGGACTACAGGTGTGCGCCACCACGCCTGGCTAATTTTTGTATTTTTTGTAGAGACAGGATTTTGCCATGTTGCTCAGGCTGGTCTTAAACTCCTGGGCTCAAGCAATCTGCCCACCTTGGTCTTCCAAAGTGCTGGGATTGCAGGTGTAAGCCACAGTGCCAGGCTGTGCCAGACATTTCTTTCTGGCCTGAGTCTAGAGCTATTCTCCGTGGCCCCTCAAGTGACAGCTCAGGCAACTGCAGGAGCCACTCCTACTTAGAAGCTGCATGTGCCCATGTCAGTTGTTCCCAAGAGATATTCACTTTTTGTTTGTTTTTTGAGACAGAGTCTCACTCTGTCGCCCAGGGGGGAGTGCAGCGGGACAATCTCAGCTCACTGAAACTTCCACTTCCTGGGTTCAAACGATTCTCCTGCCCAGCCTCCTGAGTAGCTGGGATACAGGCATGCAGCACCACATCCAGCTAATTTTTGTATTTTTAGTAGAGACAAGGTTTCACCATGTTGGCCAGGCTGGTCTCGAACTCCCAGCCTCAGGTGATCCGCCTGCCTTAGCCTCCCAAAGTGCTGGGATTACAGGCATGAGCCACTGTGCCGGCCCAAGAGAGACTTTACATCTCCATAGATATATGCCTAGTATCAAGAATCTCTGTACTCAAGAAAGCCAAAAGCAGGATTTTCCATCAGGAATGTATTGTTCATTCCCCAAAATCCCAGTTCAAATGCTGTATACCAGTCATAGGCTCCCACCATTGTAACAGTGCTCTCTGGCAACCTGACCATTTGGGTCAACTCAGGCTGCCATACACAGACTACAAATTCAAATCCAAAAACTGGGCTGGGTGAAGTGGCTCACACCTGTAATCCCAGCACTTTGGGAGGTTGAGGCGGGACGATCTCTTGAGCCCAGGAGTTTGAGATTATCCTGGGCACAGAGCAAGAGCTCATCTCTACAAAAAATTCTAAAAATTAGCCAGGCCTGGTGGTGCACACCTGTAGTCTCCATTAGTCGGGATGGGTGGGAGGGTCACTTGAGCCCAGGAGTTGGAGGCTGTGGTGAGCCATGATCACACCACTCCACTACAACCTGAGTGACAGAGCAAGATCCCACTTCTTTTTTTTTTTTTGAGACGGAGTTTTGCTCTTGTTACCCAGGCTGGAGTGCAATGGCGCGATCTCAGCTCACCGCATCCTCCGCCTCCTGGGTTCAGGCAATTCTCCTGCCTCAGCCTCCTGAGTAGCTGGGATTACAGGCACATGCCACCATGCCCAGCTAATTTTTTTGTATTTTTAGTAGAGACTGGGGTTTCACCAGATTGACCAGAATGGTCTTGATCTCTTGACCTTGTGATCCACCCACCTCGGCCTCCCAAAGTGCTGGGATTACAGGCTTGAGCCACCGCGCCTGGTCCCCATTTCTTACAAAAAAATAAAAATTACAACTATGAACCTCTGTGCCTACCATTTGATTTTTACGAACTTATTCTAAGGAAATCATCACAGAAACAGACAAAGATTTACCTAGCCTCTGTATTGTTTAAAATGGTGAAAAATTAGAAAAATCCTAGTGTCTTTTATTTAGCAGTTGGGCTGGGGGTGGTAGCTCAAGCCTGTAATTCCAGCATTTTCAGAGGCTGAGGTGGGTGGATCCCTTGAACCTACGAGTTTGAGACCAGCCTGGGCAACATAGTGGACAGTGCAGTCCCCACTAAAAACATAAAAAATAGCCAGGCATGGTCTTGTGCACCTGTAGTCCCAGCTACCTGGGAGACTGAGGTGGGAGGATCACCTGAGCCCAGGAGGTGGAGGTTGCAGTGAGCTAAGATCATGCCATTGCACTCCAGCCCAGGACACAGAATGAAATCCTGTCTAAAAATAAGAAAACTGGTCGGGAGTGGTGGCTCATGCCTAAAATCCCAAGACTTGGAATCTGAGGCAGGTGGATCATGAAGTCAGGAGTTTGAGACTAGCCTGACCAACATGGTGAAACCCCGTCTCTACTAAAAATAAAAATTAAAAAATTAGCTGGGCGTGGTGGCACGTGCCTGTAATCCCAGTTACTCAGGAGACTGAGGCAGAAGAATCCCTTGAACCCAGGAGGAGGAGGTTGCAGTGAGCTGAGTTGGCGCCACTTCACTCCAGCCTGGGCGACAGAGCAAGACTCTGTCTCAAAACAAAAAAAGAAAAAACTGACAATTGGTTAAATAAAGCAGAGCAAATCCACACCAAGCAAAGATGTGGTGGCCATTTAAAATTATGTGAATAAGAATAGTAAGAAAAAAATATCTGCATGTATATATAGATACATATTTATTCACATATTTAAAAATATATATGTATATATTTTAAAATGGAATCTTGCTCTATCAATCACCCAGACTGGAGTGCAGTGACACCATCTTGGCTCACTGCAACATCTACCTCCCAGGTTCAAGCAATTCTTCTGCCTCAGCCTCCCAAGTAGCTGGGACTACAGGTGTGTACCATCATACCTGGCTCAATTTTTATGTATTTTTAGTAGAGATGGGGTTTCACCATGTTGTCCAGGCTGGTCTCGAACTCTTGACCTCAGGTGATCCACCTGCCTTGGCTTCCCAAAGTGCTGGGATTACAGGCGTGAGCCACGGAACCCATCCCCCTAAAATAGCAAGAATATTTAAAAACACAGAAAGATGTTTACAGACTACTGTATTTAAAACAATAACTTACACACACACACACACACCCCATACACTAGTAGCTTAAACTACAGGGACTGATTTTCCCTCAGCGCTGGAGGCTGGGCAGTTCAAGATCAACGTGGCAGCCTGGTTGGTTCCGTGAGGGCTCTCTTCTTGGTTTGCGAACAGCTGCCTTCTTGCTGTGCCCTCACTTGGACAGACCAAGCTTTCTGGTGTCTCTTCTTGTAAGGGCATTGTTCTCATTATAAAAGCCCCACCCTCATGACCTTATCTAACCCTGATCACCTCCAAAGACCTCATCTTCAAATACCGTCCCACTGGGGGTTAGGGCTTCAACATAGAATTTTGGAGAGACACAGACATTCAGTCCACAGCACCAGCTGTCCTCACACTATTGTTGGGTTTCCATGAGGACAAAGCTTGCCAGGCAACCCAATGTCATTTTTCCATGGGAGAAGGAAAAAAGGTTTTGTGAATCTTTTACACTTTTACCAGGCACTGTCCTAAGTCCTTTACATGATTAGGTTAATTTAATTCTCTCACACATACACAAAAATGCAATGAGATAGACATTATCATCTCCATGTTAGAGCTGAGGGAATCGAGGCACAGAGAGGGTAAGTTGCCCAAGGAAACACAGCTTTGAGGTGGTGGAGATGAGATCCTTTATGTGTAGGATCTCAAACATTGGCATCTACTCTGTGAGTTGGGAACTGTTACAGATCTCATTTCACAGAGTGGGAAACAGGCACAGAGAGGGTGAGCAACTTGCCTGAAGCCACACAGTGATGGGACTGGCATTGTGTCACCTGATACAAGTTCCTTAACCAATGGGCAACCCTGCCCAATCTCTCTCCTCTGCAGACAATGACGAGTGCTCAGCCCAGCCTGGCCCATGTGGTGCCCGTGGGCACTGCCACAACACTCCAGGCAGCTTCCGCTGTGAATGCCACCAAGGCTTCACCCTGGACAGCTCAGGCCACGGCTGTGAAGGTACAGCCTAGCTTTGACTGGGGTCTAGTGCTTGTGGGTGCTGGTCCTGAGAGCCGCCTCATGAACCCTCTCTCCCTCCCTATGTCTCAGATGTAAATGAATGTGACGGCCCCCACCACTGCCAGCACGGCTGTCAGAACCATCTGGGGGGCTACCGCTGCAGCTGCCCCCAGGGTTTCACCCAGCACTCCCAATGGGCCCAGTGTGTGGGTGAGTGGAAGGGGCTGGGAAGAAGCCAAGTCCCCCACCAGAATCTGCTCAGAGCAGGTGACTAACAGCCACCACCTTGCAAGATGTTGTGATAAGTACAATTATCTGAAGTTTGAACAGGCCAACCCAGAAGGCAGTGAGTTCCCCACTACTGGGGAGTCAAGGGGCAGCAGCTTGAGCATGGAAAAGTGTCTGAGTTCATTCCTTAGGGCATGGGGACCTAGAGGACTCAGTTGAGAAAGATTCTGAGACCTGAAGTCTGCAATTCTGTAATCACAGGGAAAGAGGGCTGTGCTTGATTAGTGATGTCTGCCACGGATGCTGCAAGGGGCAGTGGAGGTGTGCATGCTATATCATTGCCATAGTTGTTGCAGAGACCTTTCATTTGAGGGGCTAGCCTTCTGCCCCCCGACCTTCCCCCATATTCTGGCTGCTCCATGACCTCCTAGCAGCCTGTTTCACTACTCTCTTCATTCCTCCCCTACAGTGCAGCTTTCACCCTCTACCATTTTCAGGCCCACTTGCTGTCTCCTGAGACCTCTCCTCAGCCTCCATCCTCTACCTCTATCGCTCTGGGCACCACAGCCTGCCCCTCCTGGACACTCTCTCCTGTGGCCTCTGTTATGCAGCTGTCCCTGGTCTCCCACTGTCTCACAGGCACTGCCTTCTCTGTCCCCTCTTCCTGTCTCTCACGGTGGGTCTTCAGTTAAGTTCTTCTCAGGCTTTCCACATCACACAACCGCCTCCCCTCCAGGCAAGACGCCTGTCCCCTGGGGATCTTGGGGATCCTACCATCAGTCTTTGCTGGCGACTCCTCCTTCTCAACTTGTCTCCTCCTCCCTGTACTGACTCATTTATTCTTTCCCCATTTGTCTGCCAAAGACCTCCCTTGCACTAGGACCTGAGCTCAGATGTAGAAGCGAACTGAAAAACCATTTCTGCCTTGAGTTGTTCAGCCAGCAGAGGAAACAGGGATTAATTAGACCCCTAATTAGGTTCTCAACAGGGGACCATTTTACCCCCCATAGTACATTTTGAAGTGTCTGGGAGACATTTTTGATCATCACAGTTGGGACCCAGCCTGGGTAGTTCACTCTTGTGGAACACTGAGGTAGAAGGAACATTTGAGGCCAGGAGTTCAAGACCAGCCTGGGCAACATACCAAGACTCCCATCTCTACAAAAAGTTAAAAGATTAGCCAGGCATGGTGGTGCACACCTGTAGTCCCAACTACTGATTCTCCTGAGGCTGGAGGATCACTTGAGCCCAGGAGGTCAAGGCTGTAATGAGCTATGGCTGCACCACTGCACTCCAGCCTAGGCAACAGAGTGAGAACCCAACTCTAAGTAGACAATTGGAGCCAGATGGGTATTACTGGCATCAAGTGGGTGGAGGCCAGGGAAGCTGCTCAATGTCCTGCAGTGCAAGGATGGCCCGCCCTAGAGAATAATCCAGCCCCAAACATCAATAGCACTGAGGGTGAGAAAGCTCATTCTAGATCATCCCACACTTTGGGGTTTAGGGGAAGCGTTGAGATGCTATGGAGGAGAACCATAAGGTTTGAGGCCGTGGGGCTCTGGGGCCGATTTAATCTCAGGGCTCATTGCCAGCTTGCTGGAGGCTTTGACATTGGACTTGGGCTCTGAACAGAGGGCATTCCAGGTGGAGGGCTCTGGGGGTTGCCCCGCCCCTACCTCTGTGTCCTCCCTCTCCTCCTCCTTTCCTCCCACAGATGAGAACGAGTGTGCCCTGTTGCCCCCCACCTGCGGGAGTGCCTCCTGTCGCAACACTCTTGGTGGCTTCCGCTGTGTCTGCCCCTCTGGCTTTGACTTTGATCAGGCCCTCGGGGGCTGCCAGGATGTGGACGAGTGTGCTGGACGGGGCGGCCCCTGTAGCTACAGCTGTGCCAACACGCCCGGTGGCTTCCTGTGTGGCTGTCCTCAAGGCTACTTCCGGGCTGGGCAAGGGTGAGAAGCTGGAGTGGGGCAGGCAGACTCCATGTCCTCCAAGCGTCCATGTATGTGCGCGTGCACGCGCGTGGACACACACACACACACACGGGGCTTTGTGCATGCCAAGAATTTACCAGAAGAGTTCTTTGGCCTGTGCACGCAGGCCTGTACCCACATATGCACAGAATCTTGGACACGCAGAGGTAGAGTAGCACCTGAATCTGTGCATACGCAGGCTCACACCACTAACGTGTAGTTGTCCACATGGCACACACCTGTGCCAGCATTCCTGGGCACCCTCATGCATTCACAGATCCCAGCATGTGCACATGCATGTGTGTGTGCGTGCACATGTGTATGCATGTCCCAGTGTGCACACAGGCTCATGCACCCCTGGGGGCACTGGGCCATTGTTACATCCTGGTTTGCACAGGTGAGGCACACATCAGCCTTCTGTGAGTGCTCACACTCTACACAAACCCCCAGGCACACTCAGGGAGATTCACACATTCCTATGAGCACACAGGTACCTGCATGAGTTATTGCCCATGTGAACACACAGATTGGCACATGCACATGCTCCTGGGTATGCTCACGTCCATTTGTCCATCCCAACCTGTGCCCGTCCTCTCACTCCTGTGTTCACACCTATGCCCAGGTGAACCAAGGGGCACACATGCACACCCTTACATGGTGCACACACTCGTGCACACAGCCACACCAGCACACGCTCAGAGGCACATTAATTCGTGGGCATTTAGAGCATGACTCGGAATGGAGTATGGGGGTGGAGCAGGGTTGGGGGAGGTCCCACCAGCCCACCCCTGAAACCCCTCCACCCTGTCCATCCTGGCCCAGGCACTGTGTCTCCGGCCTGGGCTTCAGCCCCGGACCCCAGGATGCCCCAGACAAAGAGGAGCTGCTCTCGTCTGAAGCCTGCTATGAATGCAAGATCAATGGCCTCTCCCCTCGGGACCGGCCACGACGCAGTGTCCCCAGGGACCACCAGGTGACATGGGTGCTGCACTGGGCAGGGGTGGCCAGGGAACGGGGTGAGTGTGGGAAAGAGGCTTCGGACCTGACTTAGTCATGTCAGCCCCCCAAGAAGGAGCACCAGGCTCCACATCCCAGCATGTTCCCCGTGTCATGGTTGCCAGCTTGGGGCCTTTCTGTACTTTCTTGGCCCTGGGATTTTTCTTGTGGGGAGGGTCTCTGGTGGACATATCCCCTGAGCACTGTACCTCACTCCTGGTGACGAGTCAGGAATCTTCCATGCAGACCTTGGCTGGGCTTTCCACGGGTCCTGTTTTTTTTTTTTTTTTTTTTTTTGAGACGAAGCCTCACTCTGTTGCCTAGGCTGGAGTGCAGTGGCATGAGCTGGGCTCACTGCAACTTCTGCCTCCTGTATTCAAGTGATTCTTGTGCCTCAGCCTCCCGAGTAGCTGGGATTACAGGTGCCCACCACCACGCCTGGCTAATTATTGTATTTTTAGTAGAGACAGGGTTTCACCATGTCGGCCAGGATGGTCTTGCCTGACCTCATGATCCACCTGCCTCAGCCTCCTAAAGTGCTGAGATTACTGGTGTGAGCCACCTTGCCCAGCCTCCATGGGTCCCTTTTAAAAAGGCACTTGGATGTTGGAGAAGTTCCTGGGCCCCTCCAACCATGCCTGCACCCTGGAATCTGTCACTCCCTCACCTCCTGGTTGGTGAAGTCCTCCCTCCGGACCCCTTTGGGATTTACTTCCAGTGGGGCCCTAAGTGGCCTCTGTCCCAGAGCTCTTCCCATCTTTTCTGTGCATCCCTCTGAGCTGTTCTCACAAACCCTTGGCCCAAGTTAAGCTCAAGCTCCTTCCCTGCCTGAGCCTTGGGGAGGTGAGTCTTTTCTCTGGGGACCCCAGCAAAGGCTCCCCTTAGGAGCATCAGGGCCCCAACCTGACATACCCATTCAGCATCTGCCCTGTCCCCGTCCTGTGCCTGAGGTGCCCTTGGAGTTCCTGAACCTGCCTTGTCTCTAGGAATCTCAGGTATCTTCAACACATCACCTAGAAGCCATAGGCCAGGCCTATGGCTCCGTCCCTCCTGCCTCTTTAGGCCACCCCATCAGGATGTGCAGAGAGGGCAGTTTTGCCACAGATGCCAGCTGCTTGCCCCTCAACTGGAGAGTCCCTGACTATGGGTCAGCCCTGCAACCATCTCCCAAGGGATCTGAAAGCCAAACATGTATTAAGCACCTGCTGTATGCAGGTATCACTCAAAATGCTCTGTACTCACAGCCTCTCAATATTATGACAACCCTGGAAAGTGTACATGCCACTATTTTCCCCGTTTTACAGACGGAGGAACTGAGGCTCAGAGAGGTTAGGGCTCATTCCCAAGTTACAGAACTTAAAAGTGGTGGCAGCCGGGCGCGGTGGCTCACGCCTATAATCCCAGCACTTCGGGAAGCTGAGGCGGGAGGATCACTTGAGGTCAGAAGTTTGAAATCAGCCTGACCAATATGGCAAAACCCCATCTCTACTAAAATTACAAAAATTAGCTAGGCATGGTGGCATGCACCTGTAGTCCCAGCTACTTGGGAGTCTGAGGCAGGAGAATCGCTTGAACCCAGGAGGCGGAGGTTGCAGTGAGCCAAGATCGCACCACTGCACTCCAGCCTGGGCGACAGAGCAAGACTCCATCTTACAAAAAAGAGAAAGAAAGAAAAAGAGAAAGAAAGTGGTGGCGCAGAGATTCCATGACCGTGGCACATGGACTTCTCTTTACAAGCAGCCTTGGCATTCATGGCAAGCCATGCTGGGCCCTTCTGCCTTCTGAAGCCGTCACTTTACATTGTTTCCCAAACAATTATAATTGAGCGTAGAAACTACTACGCCAAGCTCACCCCAGCTGCTGACGTTGAGGATGAAGCTCCCTCACTCCACAGATTTTACTGAATACCTACTGCATGCTGGGCACTGTAATGCAGCAACAGTAAACAACAACAAAGAAAACACCTGCCCTCATGAGGCATATATTCTAAAATGGAGACACACAAGAAATCAATATGTAAAACATATCATATTTTGTAACACATGACAAATATGATACACGATAAGTACTATAAGGAGAAACAAAGTAAGACATGAAATAGGGTTATTGGGCTTGAGAGGCTTTCTGTGTTAGATAAAATGTGAGTGTATTACCCTGTCCTTTTTCCCTCTAGTTATTTTTTTCCCCTTGCTAGGAAAAACTGTGGATGTATATATTATCGCATAGTTACTGGTATTTTCTGTAAACTCCACAAGGGTAGAGCGGTGTCTGTAGGATTTACTCTTGTATTGCCACCCCTTGGTACCAGTAAGAGTGAATGGAGTGATTGTAAGGGCCCCAGGGAAAAAGTAGATTAAGATAGAGAAGGGCTAATTTTTGTATTTTTAGTCAAGACAAGATTTCGCCATGTTGGCCAGGCTGGTCTCAAACTCCTAGCCTCAAGTGATCCGCTCACCTCGGCCTCCCAAAGTGCTGGGATTACAGGTGTGAGCCACCATGCCTGGCCAAGGCCAGGATTTTGAGGCCAGCCTGGGCAAGAATGAGACCTCCACCTACAAAAAGTATAAATATTAGCTGGCCATGGTGACCTGTGCTTTTAGTCCCAGCTACTCTGGAGGCTGAGGTGGGAGCATTGCTTGAACCCAGGAGTTCGAAGCAGCAGTGAGTTGTGATCACACCCCAGCCTGGGTGACAGACCGTCTCAAAAATAGGGCTGTGTTGTGCCTTTGCCTGCAATACCCACTGATTGCCAGCAGGTGTCAGTAAGAGCAAAAATCTGAACAGCATTCCATGAGATGAAGGCCCGAGATCTCCGGAACTGAGGGGATGGGGAACAGGAATAACTTTCACTTGAATGCAACAGCAAAGCACTCCATTGGCATATCAATGAGGCCAAGCAAACACAGCACTCCTCAAAGCAAAAGAGAAGAAAACACAGATGACCTTCTGTGGGATTGAATACGTCACCCAGCCCTGGGGTAGCCCGCCATTGAGGCTTGCTGTCTTATTCAGGGCCTTGTCCAGCTGCCAGGACCAGGAAGGCACTTCAGAGGAGCTTAAATAAAGAAGGGTTTGTCATTGGCACACAGGGAGCTCTCAAAGCGAGCCAGATGCAGGAAGCATAGCGGAAGCCATCAGGCAGCTCTTCTGTCTGGTCCTTTGCGCTCTCCTCTCCAGCCCTGCTTGGCATCCGTTTCTCTCACTGTCAGCTCTGGCATCCTTTTAGGGGCTGGCTTCTGCTGAAAGGCCCTTGTTCCTAACACCAGCCATCCCAGGACACCTCTGAGCGACCTTAGCAATGTCCAATGTCATCGGAATGATCCCCTGGCTGCTGGGTCTCTGAGAGCAAATCTTTGATTCCCTTGGCCCAGGCTGGCAGGGGTCTGAGCAAGGTCCCTCAGCTGAGACTAGGGGTCTGTCCCAGCCTCTCTCAGAAGCAGCCCAGCCTTATGCCACTGAGTCTACAGCTCACATTGACCGCTGGCCTTGTGGATGAAGAGCCAGACTTGAGATGCCAAGGGAAGCTTACATTCGTGTTTTTCTCCACTTTATTTTTTATTGACTGATTGTGTGTGTGTGTGTGTGTGTGTGTGTGTGTGTGTGTGTGTGTGTGAAAGACAAGGTCTCACTGTGTCACCCAGGCTGGAGTGCAGTGGTGCAATCATAGCTCACTGCAGCCTTGAACTCCTGGGCTCAAGCAATTCTCCCACTTCAATCCCCCAAGTAGCTGAGAACATAGGCACATGCACCACATGCCCTCCCAGCCAATTTTTGTATTTTCTGTAGAGATGGGGTTCTCCATGTTGCCCAAGCTGTCTCAAATTCCTGGGCTCAAGTGATCCACCCACCGCAGCCTCCCAAAGTGCTGGGATTACAGGCGTGCCCAACCCAGTGGATCACTTGAGTCCAGGAGTTTGAGACAAGCCTGGCCAACATGGCAAAACCCTGTCTCTACTAAAAAAAGCACCATGCCCAGCCT
The DNA here is from genome assembly GCF_049354715.1 of Callithrix jacchus. Classification (NCBI taxonomy): domain Eukaryota; kingdom Metazoa; phylum Chordata; class Mammalia; order Primates; family Cebidae; genus Callithrix; species Callithrix jacchus. The sequence continues at coordinate 7,587,416 of NC_133523.1, read as the reverse complement.
ATTTATTGATTTTTAAAATCCATTTCTTTTCTTTTTTAGGGGAGACAGGGTCTCACTCTGTCACCCAGGCTAGAATGCAATGGTGCAATCCTGTAGTCCCAGCTACTTGGGAGGCTGAGGTGGGAGGATCCCTGAACACCTGGCTAATTTTCTTTTCCTGGAGCTCACTGCAGCTTGAACTCCTGGGTTCAAAGGATCCTGTGCAACACCACACCTGGCTAATTTTTTGTATTTTTAGTAGAGACAGGGTTTCACCACATTACTCAGGCTAGTCTCGAACTCCTGGACTCAAGCAATCTGTCCACCTTGGCCTCCAAAGTGCTGGGATTACAGGTGTGAGCCACCGCACCCAGCCAAGTTCATGTTTTTTCATAGCACGTCTTGTCACCTCTTCATTTTTTATTTATTTGTTTACTATCTACTTTGCTTTACTAGAAGGTAAGCTCCCTAAGGGGAAGGATTTTTATCTGCTCATTGCTGAACCCTTAGTGCCTCAAAGATTGCCAGGAATTCAGTAGGTGCCTAATAAACATATATATATATATATATATATTTGAGACAGGGTCTCAGTTTGTCATCCAGGCTGGAGTGTAGAGGTGTGATCACAGCTCACTGCCACTTCAAATCCCTGGGTCCTCCCGCCTCAGTGTCCCAAGTAGCTGGGACTACAGGTGCATGCCAGCAGTAATATTTTTACTTTTTGTAGGTAGAGGAGGTCTCACTCTGCTGCCCAGGCTGGCCTTAAAATCCTGGCCTTGGCTGGGCACCGTGGCTCACACCTGTAATCCCAGCACTTTGGGAGGCCGAGGTGAGCAGATCACTTACGGTCAGGAGTTTGAGACCAGCCTGGCCAACATGGCAAAACCCTGTCTCTACTTAAAATACAAAAATTAGCCAGGCATGGTGGCAGGCACCTGTAGTCCCAGCTACTTGAGAGGCTGAGGCAGGAGAATCTCTTGAACCTGGGAGGCAGAGATTATAGTGAGCTAAGATCGCGTCACTGCATTTCAGTCCGGGTGACAGAGAAAGACTCCATCTCTCCATCTCAAAAAAAAAAAAAAAGAAAGAAAGAAAGAAAAGAAGAAAGAAAGAAATGCTGGCCTCAAGCAATCCTCCTGCCACAGCCTCCCACAGTGCTGGGATGATAGGCATGAGCCCCTGTGCCTAGCCTGTTTTTTGTTTTAGATTCAGAGGGTACAGATGCAGGTTTGTTGTTAATACATGGGTATGTTGCACCATGAGGAGGTTTGGGCTTCTGCTGATACCGTCACCCACGCAGTGAACATAGTTCCCAATAGACAGTTTTTCAACACTGGTCTCCCTCTCTCTCCCCGCTCTAGTAGTCCCAGTGTCCGTTGCTCCCATCTTTGTGTCCATGATACCCATGGACAGTTTTTAGCTCCCACTTATAACTGAGAACATGCCGTATTTGGTCTGTTTCTGCATAATTCGCTTAGGATAATGACCTCCAGCTGCATCCACATTGCTGCAAATGACCTGATTTCATTCTTTTTTATGGCTCTCTCCTCCACTTTAGAGACTAGCCAAAATCTCCTCTTTGGCCACAATCCCAGGACCCCTACCCACACCACATTCCAATTCTCCTGGGCTCTGACCATGCCCCTGGTCTTTCTCCCCAGGTGAGCCTGGCCACCCTTGACTCTGAGGCCCTGCTGACCTTGGGCCTGAATCTCTCACACCTGGGCCGGGCTGAGCACATCCTGGAGCTCCGGCCGGCCCTAGAAGGTCTGGAGGGCCGGGTCCGGTATGTCATTGCCCAGGGAAATGAACAAGGTTTCTTTCGCATGCATCACATCCGTGGTTGCAGCTCCCTGAAGCTGGGGCGGAGGCGGCCAGGGCCTGGAATCTACCAACTGGAGCTGGTGAGCAATGTGGCAGGACCCTGGGGTGTCCAGCCAGAGGGGCAGCCAGGGCCATGGGGCCAGGCCTTGAGGCTGAAGGTGCAGCTGCAATTACTTTAGTTGGAAGGAGGCCTGATGGGCCCCAGCTGTCCAGTGAAGGAAGATTCTGGAACTGGGAGGGACTGATCCCCAGCGGTGATGACTGACCAGATGGAACCCAAAAACTCAGGAAGAGTAACATGCTACACTACAACTTCAGGCGAGCCCGGCCTCTGCCTGGGCCTCTGTGCCAGCTCCAGGAGACCTCCAATTACTCAGTCTTTCCTGGAGACCGCAAGAAGCTGCAGCTTGCACCCTCCACCCCACAGCCAAGGTCAGGGAGAGCCCTGTGGTCATCGTGTCTGGTCAATCTCAGGCTTTAGCTTCTGTACTGCACTGTGGCTTGCCTGGGGTCAGGGGGAGGTTTGGCGGGACATGGCAATGGCAACTGGGGTGGGCACAGAGCTTCTCGGAGCAGAAGGGTGTACAGGGGCTCCAGACCTCACAGTGATTTGCTGCGTTTGTCCCCATTTGGAGAATGCTTTTATATCAAAGTGGAGATAATAATAAAGTTATTTTGGGTTAAGTCTGCCTGCCCCTTGGCAAGTTCTTGAAGTAAGTAGATGCTGCCCTCGGACTGGGCCAGGCAGATCTTGTGCCTGGGGAAGCAGAAGGGCTTGTGGGCTCCCCATAATGGTAATAATAACTCACGCTTCCTGATCATGTAGTACGTATCAGACATCATCCTTTTTCTTTTCTTTCTTTCTCTCTCTCTCTTTCTTTTCGAGACAGGGTCTTGCTCTGTGCTCTGCTGCCCAGGTTGGAGTGCAGTGGTGCAATTACAGCTGACTTCAGTCTCCACCTCCAGGGCTCAAGCAATACTCCCGCCTCATCCTCTCCCAAGTAGCTGGGACCAAAGGTGCACACCACCACGCCTGGCTAATTTTTTTTTTTTCTTTTTTTTTGAGACGGAATTTCCCTCTTGTTACTCAGGCTGGAGTGCAATGGCACGATCTCGGCTCACCGCTACCTCCGCCTCCTGGGTTCAGGCAATTCTCCTGCCTCAGCCTCCTGAGTAGCTGGGATTACAGGCACACGCCACCATGCCCAGCTAATTTTTTGTATTTTTAGTAGAGACGGGGTTTCACCATGTTGACCAGGATGGTCTCAATCTCTTGACCTCGTGATCCACCCACCTCGGCCTCCCAAAGTGCTGGGATTATAGGCGTTAAATTTCTTTTTCTTTTTTTTTAATAGACAGCCTCACTGTGTTACTCAGGCTGGAGTGCAGTGTCACTACAACCTCCGCTTCCTGGGTTCAAGTGATTCTCCTGCCTCAGCCTCCTGAGTAGCAGGGACTACAGGTGCACACCACCATGCCCAGCTAATTTTTGTATTTTTAGTAGAGACGGGGTTTCACCATGTTGGTCAGGCTAGTGTCAAACTCCTGACCTCAGGTGACCCACCCACCTCGATGCCTCCCAAAGTGCTGGGATTACAGGTGTGAGCCACATGCCCAGCCGAAAATTTATTTTTCTTAGAGAGGGTGTGTCCCTATATTGCCCGGACTGGTCTTGAACTCCTGGGCTCAAGTGATCTTACTGCCTTGGCCTCCCAACGTGCTGGAATTACAGGCATGAGTATCTAAGTATTTTACGGTTATTGACCACTGTGTTTGTCACTACAACCTCGCGGAATAGATGCTGCTACCATCCCGTTTTACAGGGAAAACTGAGGCTCAGAGGGGTTCAATACCTCGGCCAAGGTCGGGCTAGGTTGAAAGCTGGGTAGCCTGGCCAGGCATGGTGGCTCATGCCTATAATCCCAGCACTTTGGGAGGTCGAGGTGGGTAGGTCACCTGAGGTCAGGAGTTTGAGATCAGCCTGGCCAACATGTTGAAACCCTGTCTTTACTGAAAATACAAAACAAAAAGAAAAAAAGCCAGGCATGGTGGTATGTCCTTGTAATCCCAGCTACTCAGGAGGCTAAGGCAGGAGAATCACTTGAATGCCGGGAAGGGGAGGTTGCAGTGAGCTGAGATTGTGCCACTACACTCCAGTCTGGGTGAGACAGCAAGACTGTCTCAAAAAAAAAAAAAAAAAAAAAAAAAAGTTGGGCATGTTCCTGGGCCATCAGCCCCCACACTGGTTCCAGGCAGATTCAAATTCGATGGCCAAGATACTCACTGTGTTAATAAACACGCAGTTAGCATGTACTGTGTTCTGTGCGTGTCACGCATCACAGTGCATTTGGTTTCCAACAAAGCACTATGAGGCAGGCAATATTATCACCCCCATTTTCCAGGGGGACAAAGTTGAGGCTTAGAGAGCTTGTGGAGCCTCTCCAGGTCACCTACATAGTGCGCGGTGGAGCCTGAACACTGAATGTGACTCCATTTCTTCTGCAACTTCATCCCAGTCCCTGGCCCCAAACCACCATGGTGTCCCCTAAGAGAGTATGTGCTTGGTTTGCTTTTTCTTTTGAGACGAAGTCGCTCTGTTGCCCAGGCTGGAGTGCAGTGGTGCAATCTCGGCTCACGGCAACCTCTGCCTCCCAGGTTCAAACAATTCTCCTGCCTCAGCCTCCCAAGTAACTGGGATTACAGGCACCCGCCACCACACTCAGCAACTTTTTCGTGTTTTTAGTAGTGACAGGGTTTCACCATGTTGGCCAGGCTGGTCTCAAACTGCTGACCTCAGGTGATTCACCTGCCTCAGCCTCCCAAAGTGCTGGATGACAGACGTGAGCCACTGCACCCAGCCAATGTGCTTGGTTTTCATCCAGATCATTTTCTGTTGTGATGGAAACTGAGGTTGCCAAGGACAACATAATCGGTGGTGACGCAGGCCTCCACCTGCAGAAATGTCACTAGTGCCTGACCCCAGAGTTCTGTCCTCAGTTCTATCCTGGCCCGCCTGACTTACCAGTGGCCTCCAGACAGCCCGTAAGAGCTTGCAGAGGGCCTCTGTGTCCATCAGCTGGACTCACTACAGCCCTGGAATCTAAGCAAAGCAAGCACAGTGGCCCTTACTCTACAGACAAGCTCGGAGGTACCCGGAGAGTGAGCAATTGGCTCAAGGCCACCAGCTGGGAACTGCAGTTTGCAGCCAGCAGCTATTGCTTGGCCCCTAGAGAGCTTTCTGTTAGAAGAGCCTGGGGTGGCAGAGATCACATGGGATTCACCCCAGGCTGGGGCAGCAGCAACTTGCACCTCATCACGAAACGTAACAGGCAGGAATGACTCCATCACCCTCCAAGGTTTATTTAAAAGTCATAGAAAAGCATAGCCTGGGAGGGGCATCCTTGAACTGACCAGAGCTTCACCGGGACCCAGAAGAACACACTGGCATGGCCCTGGTTGGTCGCAAGAAACAGCAGGTGAGAGAAGTATCTAAAGTCTTCTCTACAAGAGCCACTGCCTGCCCAGGGTTGACGCTGGTCCCTGGAGTGGCAAAAGGCTTAAAATCAGGCCAACTCCCTCTTCCCAATTACCAGAGGGGCAAGAGGTGGTGGGAGTGGAGAGAGAGGACCAACTCAGACACAGGGATTAAGACAGAGGCGTGGGGACAGCTGGATCTGTAGCGTGATGGTTTCAGCAGAGAAAGATCCAGAGATTCAGCCCCTCCTGTGCCGATGGCCCCTGGAAAGGAGCGGCTCACGGTCCTGCAGGAACAATTAGAGAGGCCGAAGTGAAATTGATGGCTGTGAAATAATAGCAAGTATATACACCGGTCTCTAACTCTAGTCCCTAGCACAGAGCTAAAACCCTCGTGAGTTTCTGAGCCAGAGGAGTGCTGGAATCTTTTGTGCTAATATTTGGCCTTTCAACTCTGTTTCTGGATCACTTGGAGTTTCTTGGGTAATGGGAACATATTTTATTCTAATGAGGTGACTCTTGGTGGGCTTCTGGGTGGGGGCTGGTCACCAGCAAGACCAAGCCAGTGATTAGAAGCTTGGAGCCTTCGGTCCCATCTCCCATTCTCCAGGAAGGGGAAGAAGGTTGGAAATGGAGTGAATCATCCTTCACTAGTATTTGATGAAGCTGCTAAAAAAATCCCTGGTGAAGGCCGAGTGCAGTGGCTCATGCCTGCAATCCCATCACTTTGGGAGACAGAGGCAGATGTATCACCTGAGGTCAGGAGTTCAAGACCAGCATGCCAACATGGTGAAACCCCATCTCTACCAAAAATATAAAAATTAGCCAGGCGTGGTGGCAGGTGCCTGTAATCCCAGCTACTCAAGAGGCTGAGGCAGGAAAATCATTTGAACCTGAAGGTGCAGGTTGCAGTGAGCCTAGATCGCACCACTGCACCCCAGCCTGGGCGACAGAGTGAGACTTCATCTCAAAAAAAAAAAAAAAAAATTCCCTGCTGAGCTGAGGACACAGGCCTATAGTCCCAGCTACTCAGGAGGCTGAGGCAGTGAGCAATGTAGTCCCAGCTACTGAGTGAGGCAGTGAGCTATCATTACACCACTCACTCACGGGAGAGAATGAGACCTCATCTCTTAAAAACAAACAAACAAAAAACCTGAACTACGGGGTTCAGGGAGCTTCAGGGCTTGTGATCCATGTGTGTGGGAGGGGTGGTGTACCCCCACTCCACGGGGGCAGAAACTCCTGCCCTTGGGCCCTTTCCAGACTTTGCCTCCCTAAGCACCTCTTCCATCTGGCTTATTCATGCTTATCCTTTGTAATATCTTTTTTATTTTTATTTTTTCCAAGACAGGGTCTCATTTTGTCTCTCAGGCTGAAGTTGCAGTGGAATGATCATAGCTCACTGCAGCCTCTACGTCCTGGGCTCAAGTAATCCTCTCACCTCAGCCTCCCAAGCAGCTGGAACTACAGGTGCATGCCACCACAACTAGTTAATTTAAAAAAATTTTTTTTTCTTGAGAGATGATCCCACTATGTTTTCCAGACTAGTCTCAAACTCCCAGGCTCAATTGATCCTTCTGCCTCAGCCTCTCAAAATGCTAGGATTACAGGCATGAGCCACTGCACCCAGCCCCTTTGTAATCTTCTACAATAAAATGGTAAACATAAGTAAAGCATTTCCCTGAGTCCTGTGATCTACTCTAACAAATAATCCGACAGGAGGTGAAAGCCTTGACTTACAGCCAACCAGTCAGAAGTACAGGTGACAACTTGCTACTTGCAACCAGCATCTGAAATGGGGACAGTCCTGTGGGACCGAGTCCTTATCCTGTGAGTTGTGTCACTACCTCCAGATAGACAATGTCAGCCGGATGTGGTGGCTCATGCCTGCAATCCCAGCACTTTGGGAGGCTGAGGTGGGAGAATTGCTTGAGGAGTTCGAGACTAGCCTGACCAATATGACAAAACCTCATCTCTACTAAATACACAAAAATTAGCCAGGCGTGTTGACACATGCCTGCAATCCCAGCTACTTGGATGGGTGAGGCACGAGAATCACATGAACCCTGGAGGCAGAGGTTGCAGTGAGCTGAGATCATGCCACTGAACTCCAGCCTTGGTAACAGAATGAGACCCTGTCTCAAATATATATATATATATACATGTCAGGCGCCAGTGGCTCACGCTTATAATCCCAGCACTTTGGGAGGCCGAGATGGGCAGATCACGAGGTCAAGAGATCAAGACCATCCTGGCCAACACGGTGAAACCCCATCTCTACTAAACATTTGAAAATTAGCTGGATGTGGTGGTGCACACCTATAGTCCCAGCTACTTGGGAGGGTGAGGCAGGAGAATCTCTTGAACCTGGAAGGTGGAGATTGCAGTGAGCTGAGATTGTGCCACTGCACTTCAGCCTGGTGGCAGAATAAGACTCTATCTCCAAAAAAAGAAAGAAAGAAAGGAAAGAAAGAAAAAAGAAAGAAAGAAAGAAAGAAAGAAAGAAAGAAAGAAAGAAAGAAAGAAAGAAAGAAAATACGTATATATATATATACAATGTCAGAATTCAGTAGAATTGCAGGACACCCAGCTGGTGCCTGCTGGAGAATTGTTGGGTGTAGAGGGCCCTGGAGCTCTAGGATCACTCCCCTGGGGCTTCACTTCAGCACTTGCTGTAGACTCTTTGGGCTGGGTCATGGCAGTGGACAGCCACCAAGGCCCCTCCCCTGTGAACCTGCAGCACTGACCACACAGCCAGCCCTCCTTGGTCCTGAGGTGAATCCCCTGTCCCAGTTTGAGCCTATCATGAACCCTCAACCCTCAGCAAAGGTGATGGATGGGAGACAGTCACATGACCAATAGTCCTTACCTGAATTAGATGGTATCAGGAGGGAGGCATTCCTCCTGCTGCTGCTGATAGGGTTGCTAAACTTGGACGATGATAGCTTGGAGCTTCCAGAACTAAACTTTACAGCATGAGAGCCTGTTGGAGAAATGGAGAGAGAAATAAGCAAGAGCTTTGCCAATACCCTTTGTGCTCCTGGATCTAGCTGAGCCTGAAGCTATTGGCTGGTTATGTAAGCCAGTGAGTGTCCCGTGTGCTTGAGCTTTCCATCTGCACAAATGGAAAGCGTCCTGATTAAAAGAGGTGGACTGGCTGGGTGCAGTGGCTCATTCCTGTAGTCCCAGCACTTTGGGAGGACAAGGCAGGTGGATTGCTTGAGCCCAGGAGTTCCAGTCCAGCCTGGGCAACATGGCACAACCCTGTCTCTGCAAAATAAAAATAAAAAATCAGCCAGGCATGGTAGTGTGTACCAGTAATCCCAGCTACTTGGCAGGCTGAGATGGGAGGATTACTTGAGCCCAGGAACTCAAGGCTGCAGTGAGTTGTGATTGTGCCACTGTACTCCAGCCTGGGTGACAGAGTAAAACTCTGTCTCAAAATAATAATAATAATGAGCTGAGACCGGGCATGGTGGTTCATGCCTGTAATCCCAGTACTTCGGGTGGCCGAGGCAGGCAGATCGCCTGGCCAACATGGTGAAACCCTGTCTCTACTAAAAATACAAAAATTAGCCAGGCATGGTGGTGGGTGCCTATAATCCCAGCTATTCAGGAGGCTGAGGCAGGAGAATCTCTTGAACTCAGAAGGCAGAGGTTGTAGTGACCTGAGATTGCACCACTGCACTCCAGCCTGGACAACAGAGTGAGACTCCATTTCAAAATAATAATAATAATAATAGTGAGCTGGATTAGTAGCACATGCCTGTAATTCCAGCTACTCGGGAGGCTGAGGTAGGAGGATTGCTTGAGCCTAGGAGGTCAAGGCTGCAGTGAGCTGTGATGGTGCCATTGCACTCCAGCCTGAGTGACAGAGTAAGGCTCTGTCTCAAAATAATACTAAAAGAGCTGGACTGGTGGAATACACCTGCAATCCCAGCTACTTGGGAGGTTGAAGTGAGAAGATCACTTGAGCCCACGAATTCGAGGCTGCAGTGAGCTATGATCATGCTACTGCACTCCTGGGCAACAGAGCAAGACCCCATCTCAAAAACAAAACAAAACAAAAAAACTGGACAATGACGCAGTCAGTTGGTCATTCACTTGATGCTCGCCGACCAGCAACGGACTTTCTTTGGGGTTCAGGCCGCTGTAGTATTCTGGTCTCCAATTCCCTCCCTCAGGGCCCCCTAGATACTCAGCAGGGGTCTTGCCCACCTGGGAGGTTCTTCATGTTGTGGAGGAGCTTTGCAAAAGACTTATTGCGGGCATCCAGGAGCTTCATGGCTTTCTGCACCTCCCTGTTCTTTGGGTTCCCACACACCTTCCTGTGTCTCTTGGGGAGGTAGAATCTGTGGTGAGCAGAGGGGGCACACCCCAGGTTAGGGCACAGGCTGGGAGCAAAGCTGTGTGTGCACCCCATCTCCCAGCCCCCACGGCCTCACTCACATCACAGCAGGCAGATTGCAGCTCCCACTGACCTCCTGGATCCGGTAAGCCCAGGCGCGCCGGAGCACAGCCAAACCAATGGGGTAGTGGTGGGCCAGGCAGCAGTCCTCAAAGATACCTGCAACCACACAGCCGCCCAAATACTTGCATCCTTGCATGTGAACTTGGCAGGGGCAGCCACAGGCATGGAACCTGGCTGCATACATACGCTCCTACCACAACCCTTCCGGGCCCAGCAGAGGCTGAGGGACAGCCTTGGGAAAAGACAGCCTCCTGGCTCACCCCTTAGCTCTGGATATTGGGGTAGCCAGAAGTTGGAGAGGGCCCTTGGGTCCTGGCTGGAAAGGGTGTGGAACCAGCAAATAAGCAGGGGACCAAGACCATCTCCATTCCTGCTCTGGGGAAGAAGGTGACTCACAGTGCAGGTGCACCATGAGGAGAGGTCAACACCACCCCTCCCCAGCCAAGTTCTAACCTCCTAACAGTGAGCTGATGGGAGGCCTGGAGCGGTGGCTCACACCTGTAAACCCAGAACTTTGGGAGGTTGAGGTGGGCAGATTGCTTGAGGTCAGGAGTTTGAGACCAGCCTGGGATACATGGTGAAACCCCGTCTCTACTAAAGATACAAAAATTGGCTGGGCGCAGTGGCTCATGCCTGTAATCTCAGCACTTTGGGAGGTCGAGGCAGATGGATCATGAGGTCAGGAGTTTAAGACCAGCCTGACCAACATGGTGAAACCCTGTCTCTATTAAAAATTAGCCAGGTGTGGTGGGACATGCCTGTAATCTTAGCTACTTGGGAGGCTGAGGTAGAATTGCTTGAACGTGGGAGGCAGAGGTTGCAGTGAGCCGAGATCGCGCCATTGCACTCCAGCCTGGGCAACAGGGTGAGATTCCCTCTCAAAAAAGAAAAAAAAAGGCTAGACAGAGATGAAACACACAGACGAATTAGACCTAGTGTTGTCTTCAGGAAGCCCCTGGCCTGGTTGGGAGACAGGGAAATCAATTATGCAGAGAAGGTGAAGCACAGCTACTGTTGGGGGTGCCCAGAGCAGGAGGTGATGCTGCCAGAAAGTTCTGGGAGGGTGAGCAGGTGGAATGAATGAGTCGAGGAGGAGCTGATTAGATGGTGGTAGAAGCTGGGGCACAAGTCGCTGCCCAAATGGCCTTTGAAGGTCTCTGCAATCCCACCTCTGCCAGAACTAACCTCCAGGGGCCAAGCCTGAGTCCCCTGCAGAGCCCAGCCCAGAGGGAGCAGGCAGAGGAAGGACTCAAGCCCTCCAAGTGTCTCCCAACCTTGGCCTCTGAGGGCAAGGGCAGTGCATTCTGTTGGAACCTCAGGCTGCAATGCCAGGCAGGTAGTTCCCAAGGCTGAGGGCCACCTTTCCCCCCAGGTATCAAAGGGCCGGGGCTGGGCCTGCCTATCACTGGCTCTGATAGCAGAACAATCAGACCATAGCCCAGCCCCCTCCCGGGCAAAGGCTAAGGACTTGGACCCAACAGACCCAGGCGAGAAACAGGTGGGGCAGGTGGGGGCAAACAGGGCAGGAGGATGGGGACCTGTCTGCCCCCCCCCCGCCCCACCTGGTCTGCCACCCAGCCAGGGACCCTGCTTTGGCCAGCTGCTGAAACTCAAGAGGATGTAGGACCCACTGTCAGGGCTTCTGTGGGGACACCACAGGCCCAGGAACTGTCCTTTGGTGACTGGAATCCTCAAGTGGCCACTCTGCGGTAGGGAGTGGGGGAAGAAGGAAAGAGTTCCCTGTTAATGACAGAAATGGTTATTATTGCTGCTACCAGACCTGAGGCCTAGTCTTTTGCAAGCATGAGCTCATTGGACCCTCAAGTCAAAGCCATGCAGTGGGAATTTTAGATTCCCACTTTCCTGCTGAGAAAATTAAGGCTCCTAAAGGTTTAGGAGGAGGGCGCAGTGGCTCATGCCTGTAATCCTAGCACTTTGGGAGGCTGAGGCGTGCAGATCACCTGACATCAGGAGTTCAAGACCAGCCTGGCCAACAGGGTGAAACCCCAGCTCTACTAAAAATACAAAAATTAACGAGGTGTGGTAGTACATGCCTGTAGTCCCACCTACTCAGGAGGCTGAGGCAGAAGAATTGTTTGAACCCAGGAGGTGGAGGTTGCAGGGAACCGAGACCGCGTCACTGCACTGCAGCCTGGATGACAGAGCGAGACTCTGTCTTGAAAAAAAAAAAAAAAAAGGTTTAGGAGCCACGAACTCTCCACTTGACTGCATGGGGGGATTGGGATGGGAATCCCCTCCCAACCGTCTCCAGGGCCCTGATTTCCAACCCCACCCCGTCTCAGCAGGATTAGGACTCTGCAATGTGTCCCTGGCAGTAACTGGCTGTGCCCACAACTGGAAGCCACCTTCTGCTTCCTCATGTCTCTAGGCTGTAGGAGTCTTGCAAAGGACTCCATGGAGCTCTGGAAGAAAGGAACTGGGAACCCTCCATTTCCCTGACCCCATCCCAGGAGCTACCCAAACGCCAGGAGTTCCTGCATGTCAGGAGCAGGAGAATTCAGTGGAGATGGGATTGAGGAGAGTTCTGGAAGAGATGAGAGACAGAAGGAGTGGGTGGGGGCACAGGGAGAGGGGGACTTGGGGGTGCGCATTGCCGTAGACAGTACCTTGGACGCGGACAGGTGGGGCCCAGGCTCCCAGGAAGCCGGCCACCAGGCAGGCCAGGAGCCACAGGTTCATGCTGCAGGCGGGTTCTCCTCTCCGGGCACCTGGAAGAACAATGGGGCTACCTGGGGTCGTGGAGGGAAGTGGGCACTGGGAACACCCCTGTCTTAAGCCCCAGGCATACAGGAAGGGAAGGAGGTCGCATAAAATGGAAACAAGTCCAGCTGGAGGGACAAGCTGCTCGTCTCAGTCAAGGTCAAGGGAAAGACTCACCGATGTTCACTGGGTCAAGGGAGCTGATCCCCTCTGGGCTGTATGCCAGCCCTGTCTGCAGGACCAACACACTGAGCTTCACTCTTTATAGACAGAGCCCCACCCAGCCACCCCCCTGTCCACCCTCCTCTCTTCCTCCTCCTCCCCACCTGCACTCTCAGCCTCTGGGATTCTCCCTCCTCTACGGCAGTTTCTGACCTTGACCCATTGGCCCTCATGCCTCCCCACTCCCCATCCCAGGCCTTCCAACCAGCTCACCTGCTTTCTCCAAAAATCGCCCTTTTTCCTGTTTCCCTCACCTGCACGTACCTGGTGGACACTGGCTACCTGAAAACAAGCTGCCTTGAGCCCCCAAAGCAAGCCCTTACCTTCACACTCCCTGCCCTCTCCCGGCTGCCTCAAGCTACGTGTTCCCTGGTAGGTCCCCAACTTCACTCCATTTCCCTCTCCTTCCATACCATGGTAAGGTAACTTAGCATATCACAGAAATGCCCTAGTTGTGAGAACAGGCAAATCCATAGAAAGAGAAAGTAAATTAGTAGTGGTCATAGGATGGGGGAAGGGGAGAATGAAGGAGTGACTGGGAGAGGGTATGGATTTCCTTTTGTTGTGAAATTAGATGAGAGCGATGGTACATAACGCTATGAATATAGTTAGCAAGGCAGAATGGTACACTTCCCACCAGTGAACAACCCCAACAAGAAAGAAATGCTCTAGGCCAGGCACAGCGGCTCATGTCTGTAATCCCAACACTTTGGAAGGTCAAGGCCAGAGGATCACTTGAGCCCAGGGTTTAAGACCAACCTGGGCAACATAGAGAGACCCCTGTCTCTACAAAAAGTTTTTTAAAATTAACCCAATGTGGTAGTGCATACCTGTAGTCCCAGCTACTTGGGAGGCTGAGGTGGGAGGATTGCTTGAGCCCGGGAGGTTGAGGCTGCAGTGAGCGGTGATCACGCCACTGCACTCCATTCTGGACAACAGAGCAAGACCCTGTCTCAAAAAAATGAAAAAAAGGTGGCCAGGCACAGTGGCTCACACCTATAACCCCAGCACTTTGGGAGGCCAAGGCGGGCAGATCACCTAAGGTCAGGAATTTGAGACCAGCATGGCCAACATGGCAAAACACACTCTCTACTAAAAATACAAAAATTAGCCAAGTGTGATGGGTGCCTGTAATTACAGCTACTTAGGAAGCTGAAGCAGGAGAATTGCTTGAACCCAGAAGGCAGAGGTTGCAGTGAGCTGAGATTTCATCACTACATTCCAGCCTGGGTGACAAGAGTGAAACTCTGTCTCAAAAAGAGAGAGAGAGAGAGAGAGAGGAAGAAAGAAAGAGAGAGAAAGAAGGGAGGGAGGGAGGGAGGGAGGGAGGAAGGAAGGAAGGAAGGAGAAAGAAAGAAAGAAAGAAAGAAAGAAAGAAAGAAAGAAAGAAAGAAAGAAAGAAAGAAAGAAAGAAAGAAAAGAAAGAAAAGGAAGAATTGGTTGGTTTTTCGAAGAAAAGCCACGAGCCCCGGGTAGCCATGCCCTCAGGAAGCAAAGCAACGTTCTCGGAGAAGGCATGTCTTCTTTCCCTGGGCGAGTGGGAACCACCCAGGACACAGGTACTAGGGGAGACAGGAGGTGGAGATTAGGGAGGGTGAAAGCAGCGCTGCAGAGGCCACACAGCTGATTGTTTTAAACTTTTCATCGCCGCCATCCATAGCTACATCTGACCTTTGTGGGGGTATTTATTACACCCTGAACCCTTTCTCACTTCACCTCTTCCACTGGGAGCTCAGGGGTGGCGGTCCCCTAGCCTAATTCCCCGTCCCAAACCACAGGGCCGGTGTGTGGGGCTTAGAGCTAGGGCGGGGCCAGGTGGGTGTTGCTTCTAGCCGGGGCCGTGACTAGATATGACACGTGGGGCCGAGGAGCAGGGCAGAGTGGGCGTGGTTTATGGCTATGGGCGGGGCTTGGTGCGTAGCTCTGAGTCAGGGGCAAGGAAGAGCGGGATTTAAAGCAGTGGGCGGAGCCTGACAGGTGGCGCTTAGGGCAAGAGGCAGGGCTTTGTGGGAGGGGCTTAGTCTTGGGTGGGGCTTTCACGGTTAGCCCCGCCCCACCAGAGCAGTTAAGATGATCCTGAGGGTGCGCCGGCGGCTCGGGCGCTGCTCCAATTCCTCCGCCTCTTTCTCTGGGTGGGTGAGGCTGCGCCAGGACGCCGCTCCGCGTGGCTGCGGGCGTGGGTAAGCGGCGTGGCGGGCCGGGGTCAGCCTCTCCGCTACGGCCCACTGACCCCTACCTGCCCAGACCGCGCGGGCTGCGGCCCAGACGGTGTTATCCTGACTTGCGGGATGGCCCCAACTTGTGATTTCCCTCCCGGCCTCACCCCTCACCGTTGGTTTCACCGGCAGCCTTCACGGAGGAGGGGTTCCCAGCGAGGGGGTCCTCAAGGGACCAGCATGCAAGGTGCACTGGGGTGGGCGCGCTTGGGACACCTGGGACCCGGGGGTTGGAGCAAGGGATGGGATGATCCGGGAGTTGGGGCCCCAAGTTAAAACCCGGAGTTCTGAGGACTACAGTTGCTGTGAGTGAAGGCCAGATCTTAACAGTCGGGGCTGAATTGGCCTCTTCCATTCCTGCAGCTGCTGGGGGCATTAAGAGTAATCTGCTGTGGGCCAGGCGCGGTGGCTCAAGCCTGCAATCCCAGCACTTTGGGAGGCCGACTTGGGTGGATCACCTCAGGTCTGGAGTTCGACACCAGCCTGGCCAACATGGTGAAACCCCGTCTCTACTAAAAATACCAAAAAAATTAGGCGGGCGTGGTGGCACGCGCATGTAATCCCAGCTACTCAGGAGGCTGAGGTAGGAGAATTGCCTGAATCCGGACCCGGGAAGTTGCAGTGAGCCGAGATCTTGCCATTGCACTCCAGCCTGGGTGACAAGAACAAAACTCCATCTCATAAAAAAATTAAAATTAAAGAGTAATCAATCTGCTATCAGCGGAAGACCTCTTGTCCGCCAGTGTGAAATCAGCACAGCTGGGGGAAACAAGTGTCTCCCACCCCCAAACTTCTGGTCCCCATCTCTGATGATCGGAGCAGTTGAGGGTGGTGTCCATCCTGCGGCTCAGCTAAATTCAGAGACTAATACCCCACAGTCTGCAGGGTTGGGAGGGCAGGCAGGTGTCTTCCTTAGACAAGCCCAGTCAGTTGCAGTGGCCAGGTGGTGGGCAGGAGCATGGAGATGTTCTGGGAAGCCTGCACCACCACCTCTGCCCCACTCAGTGGCAGGCACCTCTAGTGGGATGAAGGCTGCTCCTGGGTGCTCATCATTGTACAGAGGAGGAGACTGAGGGTCAGAGAAGCCAAGTTATTTACTTTTTTTGTTGGTGAGAAAAATCTAATTTTTATTTCTTAAATACTGTGAAGAAAAGGACAGTCCTCCAATGGGGAAGGGCCACAGAGCAGATGCCTGGAAGGTCATTGGCAAAGGCACAAGGGCACTGGGGGAACATTATGAGCAGAAGTGGGGGTCCTCCTGCAGTCAATTTTGCATCTCAGACCCCGGCTGCCTGCAGCTCTCCTGAATTCTGGTGCTTCCAGGTCCCGGATGAGACTCTTGGCTTCTGATGAGCCCCCACTGCCCTGCATGGTCAGTCTTGTAGGGAGCAATCCACATCCTGGTGCCCCGTCTCGCTCTACTGCCCAGGCTGGAGTGCAGTGGCATGATCTTGGCTTATGTCAACCTCCACCTCCCGGGTTCAAGCGATTCTCCTGCCTCAGCCTCCCGAGGAACTGGGACTACAGGTGCCCACCACCACACCCAGCTAATTTTTGTGTTTTTAGTAGAGACTGTGTTTCACTACATTGCCCAGGCTGATTTGTCTCGAACTCCTGCCCTCAAGTGATCTGCCCACCTTGGCCTCCCAAAGTGCTAGGATTACAGGCTTGAACCACCTTGCCTAGCCTCCAGTTACCTCTTTTTTTAAGATAATTTGGTTATTTGAAAGATCTTTTTATGGTCAGGCACAACAAGAGCAACACTCTGTCTCAAAAAAAGAAAGATCTTTCTTTTTTATGTAGACATTCATTTATCGCTATAAACTTTCCTCTTAGAACCACTTTTGCTGCATTCATTGGTTTAAGTATGTTGAATGTCCATTTCAGTTTGTCTCAAATGTTTTTTGTTTTGTTTTTTTGAGATAGGTCTCCCTCTATCACCCAGGCTGAATGCAGTGGCACAATCATAGCTCACTGCAGCCTCCAATTCCTGGGCTCAAGTGTTCCTCCCACCTTAGCCTCCTGAATAACTGGGGCTACAATATCACCACGCCTGGCTTTTATTTTTTGTAGAGATGGGGGTCTCACTATGTTGTCCAGGCTGGTCTTCAACTCCTGCCCTCAGGTGATCCTCTTGCCTCAGCCACCCAAAGTGCTGGGATTACAGGCCTGAGCTACTGCACCCAGCCTCAAGTATTTTTTAATTTCCTTTTTAATTTCTGCTTTGGCGCACTGGTTGTTTAGGAGTGCGTTGCTTAATTTTCACAGGAGAGTTTTCCAGAATTCCTACCGGTAATGAATTTCTAGTTTCATATCACTGTGATCAGAAAAGATATTTGATATAATTGTAATCTTAAATTTGTTTAGACTTGTTTTGTGGTCTAACATGATCTATCCTGCAGTATGCCCTCTGTGCACTGGAGGAGAATATGCAGTCTGCTGCTGTCAAATGGAATGTTCTACATAAGTCATTAGTTCTGTTTGCTCTCCAGTGTATTTCAAATTCAATGTTTCCTTAGTGATTTTCTGCCTGGATAATCTGTTCATTGCTTTATTTTTATTTCTTTATTTTTAGACGGAGTCTGTCTGTCACCTAGGCTGGAGTATAGTGGTGTGGTTATGGCTCAGTGCAGCCTTGAACTCCTGGGCTTAAGCAATCCTCCTGCCTCGGCCTCCCAAGTATGGGATTACAGATAGGCACCACCACACCCCACTAATATATTTTTTAATTTTGTGAATATGAGATCTTGCTATATTGCCCAGGCTGTTCATTGTTGAAAGTGCAGTACTATTCCTGTATTGCAGTTCAGATCTATTCATATTTCCTTTATATATTTAGGTGCTCTGAAGCTGGGTGCATATATATACAATTGTTTTATCCCCTTGATGAACTGACCCCTTTTTCATTCTATTACGACCTTCTTCCTCTCATGTTAGAGTTTTGACTTAAAAACTATTTTGTCTGATACAAGTATAGCTACCCTTGATCTCTTTCAGTTTCCATTTTCAAAGAAAATCTTTTTGCCTCCCTTCATTTTCAGTCTATGTGTGTCTTTAAACTAGCTGTCTCTTGCTTTGGTGCAGATGCATAGTGGTTGCCCAGCAACTAGAGGAGGAGGAGGAGGAGGAGGAGGAGGAAGAGAAGGAGGAAAGGAAGAAGGGTTTCTCTAGGATATCTTGCAAGCCCTTGGCCTGATGTTCCAGAATTTGGTTAACTCTAAACTGAACCCTAAGTCCCCGATTTAGCTGGCTCTGCTGGCCCCCGGAAAGTCAGTTCTGAGGGGCTCCCTTCCCCAGGCTGACCAGAAGCCTCTGTCTTCCAGCGGGTGGCTGCAGCAGTGGCCTAGGCAGGGGCCGTGGTTCTCCAGAGGGAAACAGACTACTGGTATTACTGAGCTCATGACCTTGGCTTTGGTCCTTGTGCTTCTCCTGCCCCTGCAGGATGTGCAGGGTCCAGACAGCTGGAAAGAGTGATTGCCTGATACTGGCCCTGCTGCTTGGGGTAGAGGAGGGGTTGCATGGAAAGAGAGGGTGTCAGGCCTTGGGGAGAGGGTCCCATAGGGTCCTGAGTCCCTCTTTGAAGATGCTAAGCTGCACTCACCCTTTCCACATCTATTTTATGAGTATCCCTTATGTTCCAGCCACATGCTTGGCCCCAGGGTGACTGCAGTGAGCAAGCAGACACATTGCAGCCATCAAAAATGATGGTGACTGGCTGGGTGTGGTGGCTCACACTATAATCCCAACACTGGGAGGCCAAGGTAAGAGGATCAATTGAGCCTAGGAGTTCGAAACCAGCCTGGGCAACATAGTGAGACCCCCATTTCTACAAAAAAAAAAAAATTTAATAGCCAGGCAAGGTGGCCCACACATATAGTCCTAGTTACTCAGGAGACTGGGGCAGGAGGATTGCTAGATCCCAGGAGTTTAAGGCTGCAGTGAGATATGATTGCACCACTGCACTCAAGCCTAGGCAACAGAGTAAGAACCCATCTCAAAAAAATAAAAAAAAATGATGATGTTGATGTCACTGACACCTCCTGGACCACCTATGTGGGACAATTTGTTATTCATTCAACAAACACTTATTGAGCACATTTTGTCTGCCCAGCACTGGGCTGGGTGTTGGGGACAAGCAGTGAAGGAGTCAGTCCCATGTGCTCCATATCTAGTAGCGTTGTAGACAAGAGAAGTGGCAAGTATTGAACCAAGACATTCAGATGCGACTTTCTGCTAACAAGAAAAAAAGAAATTTTAATTAAAATAATTTAAAAAATTTTTAAAAACAATATTCAGATGAGGATCACTGTCACCAGTGCTGGTGTGATTGGAAGAGTCTAGGGATGGGTTGGATGCCTTTTACTTTTTATTTATTTATTTTTTTTGAGACAGAGTCTCTCTCTGTCACCCAGGCTGGAGTGCAGTGGCGCAATCTCAGTTCACTGCAACCTCTGCCTCCTCCACTCAAGCGATTCTCCCACTTCAGCCTCCCAAGTAGCTGGGATTACAGGCACCCACCACCACACTGGCTAATTCTTATATTTTAGTAGAGACAGGATTTCACAAAGGTGGCCAGGCTGGTGTCGAACTCCTGACTTCAAGTGATCCATCCACCTCAGCCTCCCAAAGTACTGGAATTACAGACATGAGGCACAATACCTGGCCAAGATAATGTTTCTATTGCCAGGAGTGCTGTGGTGTGATCACGGCTCTCTGCAGTCTTGACCTCTGGCTTTAAGCGATCCTCCCTCCTTAGCCCCATGAGTAGCTGGGACTACACGAGCACGCCACCATGACCAGCTAAATTTGTAACTTTTTGTAGAAACAGGATCTCCCTATGTTGCCCAGGCTGGTCTTGAACTCCTGAGCTCAAGGGATCCTTCTGCCTTGGCCTCCCAAAGTGCTAGGATTACAGGTCTGAGCTACCGCGCTCAGCCTTAGGCTGCCACACCTCCTGATCAGTGTCCTGGAGGAACATCTTCATCACACTGTGGGGATGTGAAGGGCATCCCAGTTGTCTCCCAGGGGACCTCCAGCTGAATGGTGACCTGAAGGACAACCCAGTGTTAGTCAGAGACCAGCAGAGCAGGATGCTAGAGGAACTGCCAAGTGCAGAATGTCTGGGATGGGAGATGAGGGGGTGGATAGCGGAAGATGAGGTAGGCGGGGAGAAGCTATTCGGGGCCTCACATGCCAAGCCCACAGAAGGGTGACCTTCATCCAGAGGCCTTGTGGGAGCTGCTGAATAGATTTACTTATTTACTGTTTTTTTGAGATGGAGCCTTGCTCTGTGGCCCAGGCTGGAGTGCAGTGGCATGATCTCCGGTGGGGTATGATCCCGGCTCACTGCAACCTCTTCCACCTTCTGGGTTCAAGCGATTCTTCTGCCTCAGCTTCCCAAGTTGCTGGGATTACAGATGCATGCCACCACGCCGAGCTAATTTTTGTGTTTTTAGTAGAGATGGGGTTTCACCATGTTGGCCAGGTTTGTCTCAACTCCTGACCTCAAGTAATCCCCCTGCCTCAGCCTCCCAAAGTACTGGGATTACAGGCATGAGCCACAGCACCCAGCCTGCATAGATATATTTAGTCAGGGGAGGGTTGTGGTCAAGTCTGCGTCTGAGCTCTGCCAAGGTCATCTGGAAGGTGCTGAAGAGAGCGAGGTGAGGGCACGGAGAGTCAACAGCCCGGGTATGGTCAGGCATGGTAGCATGGGCCTGTAGTCCCAGCTACTCAGGAGGCTGAGGCAAGAGAATTGCTTGAGCCTAGGAGTTCAAGTTGCAGTGGGCTATGATTGCACCACAGCACTCCAACCTGGACGACAGAGTAAGACTCTGCCTCTGAAAAAAATCAAAGAAGAAGTGGCACGCTGGACCCACTGGAAGGAGGGCAGATCCTAGAATTAGATCTCTCTCTGGAATGACAGGGGCAATCTGAGCTGTCTCCCTAGCTCCCTGGAGAATCAGACAAACCTCCAACTGCTATCTACTTCTCAAACCTGGGGACCCTGGCAGTCCAGTAGGCCAGCCATGCATGGAAACAGAACCTAGGAGGCTTAGGGAGCCTGTCCACTCTTTCACCTCTGCTCCCCCAATCCCTGTCTTCTGCTGGTTCTTTTTCTGTTTTTGTTTTTTGAAACAGATTCTTGCTCTGTCACCCAGGCTGGAGTGCAGTGTTGTGACCTTGGCTTACTGTAACGTTCACCTCCCAGATTCAAGTAATTCTCCTGCCTCAGCCTCCAGAGTAGTGGGATTACAGGTGCCTGTCACCATACCTGGCTAATTTTTGTATTTTTAGTAGAGATTGGGTTTCACCATGTTGGCCAGGCTGGTCTCAAATCCCTGACCTCAAGTGATCCTTGCCCTCCCAAAGTGTTGGGATTACAGGCATGAGCCACCACACCCGGCCAATTTTTTGTTTTTAGAGACAAGGTCTCACTCTGTCACCCAGATTGGAGTGCAGTGGTGTTATCACAGCTTGTTGGAGCCTCCAACTCCTGGGCTCAGACGATCTGCCCACTTTAGCCTCCCAAAATGCTGGGATTACAGGAGTGAGCTGCCTTGTTTGATGTGAAGCACATGGATTAAGATCGGCCATGGCCGGGCACTGTGGCTCACGCCTGTAATCCTAGCACTTTGGGAGGCCAAGGTGGGTGCAGCACCATAGGTCAGGAGTTTGAGACCTGCCTGGCCAACATGGTGAAACCCCATCTCTACTAAAAATACAAAAATTAGCCAGGTATGGTAGCACACACCTGTAATACCAGCTACTTGGGAGGCAGAGGCAGGAGAATTGCTTGTACCCAGGAGGCGGAGGTTGCAGTGAGCCCAGATGGAGCCACTGCACTCTAGCCTGGGTGACAGAACAATACTCTGTCTCAAAAAAAAAAAAAAATTCTGCCAGTTTCCCACCCAGTCCTTGGTGTAAGGTGCTGGAGAGGAGGCTGCACAGGGGGATTGATTGGGTCACCACCTCCATGGTTCCTCTTTCCTGCCTCTTCTCTCACAGCAACTGCTGTTCCCCCAGGGCTCCCAATTCCACTTGTCTCCTGCTGAGCCTTTGCCCCAGCAGGGTGCTCTACCAGGCAAGCCCTCACTCTGTCCATCTCCAGGCAGCCAGCATGGCTGGGATTATGTATTCAGCTTCTGGGCTCTGCCACCTGTTGGGACTGCCCTGTTCATATCTGTCTGGCCCTGAAATCCTATTGTGTATGTGCCTCCACTTCAAGGCCACCAAGTCTCATGGAAGGGATGTCTTTCAATCATCTCTTTTGCCTATGATGTTCCCCTTCCCCACAGAGTCCGAGCAAGCACTTCAGACTGGCGGGTGGACCAAGCCTCCTTGCTGCAGGCTCCCAAGTGCCAAAGGGAGTTCTCATCTTGTCCAGCCCTTCAACACACTGTAAACTCTTCTCAGGCCTGGCCAGGTGCAGTGGCTTATGCCTATAATCCCAGAAGTTTGGGAGGCCAAGGCAGGTGGAACGCTTGAGGTCAGGAGTTTGAGACCACCCTGGCCAATATGGCAAAACCCTGTCTACTAAAAATACAAAAAAATTAGATAGGCGTGGTGGCTTTTGCCTATAATCCCAGCTACTCGAGAGGCTGAGGCAGAATTCTGCTCTTATCACCCAGGCTGGAGTACAATGCAGTGAGCCGAGATCACACCATTGTACTCCAGCCTGGGTGATAAGAGCAAAATTCTGTCTCAAAATAAAATAAAATAACAAATAAATTTAAAAGGCAAGGTGCAGTGGCCCATGCCTGTAATCCCGTCTCAGGGAGGCTGGGATGGACAGATCACCTGAGGTCAGGAATTCAAGACCAGCCTGATCAACATGGTGAAACCCCATCTCTACTAAATGCAAAAAATTAGCTGGGCGTGGTGGTGGGCACCTGTATTCTCAACTACTTGGGAGGTTGAGGCAGGAGAATCACTTGAACCCAGGGGGTGGAGGTTGCAGTGACCCAAGATCACGCCACTACACTCTGGCTTGGGCAACAAGAGTGAAACTCTGTCTCTACAAAACAAATACATAAAATAAAATACATTTTTTAAAATGTCTTCTGCGGCCCCCCGTCCCCAGCTTTCCCACTTCCCCGCACACTCCGCACTCGCTTGTGTGCCTCCCTTGTTCTGAGTTAACTTTCCATGCACTGTTGCAGTAGGTCCTTACAGTGACGTGTTAAGGTAAGCCAGATACTGATTCCCATTCTGGAGATGAGGAATTTGTAATTTGATCAGGGTAGTCAAGCCAAGTGTTGTGTTTCTTTTTTGAGACTGAGTCTCACTCTGTCGCCCAGACTGGAGAGCAATGGCTCAATCTCGGCTCACGGCAACCTCTGCCTCCCGGGTTCAAGCGATTCTCCTGCCTCAGCCTCCCAAATAGCTGGAACTACAGGTGTGCCCCACCACGCCTGGATAGTTGTTTTTTTTTTTTTTTTTTTTTTGTATTTTTAGTAGAGACAGCTTTTTGCCATGTTGTCCAGGCTGGTCTTGAACTCCTGATCTCAGGTGATCCACCCGCATCAGCCTCCCTAAGTGCTGGGATTACCGGCGTGAGCCACCATGCCTAGTGAAATCTCATTGTGGTTTTGATCTGCATTTCCCTGATGATTAGTGATGCTGAACATTTTTCATATATTTGTTGGCCATTTTTGTATCTTTTGAGAAATATCTATTCAGTTTTTCTGCCTATTTAAAAATCAGATTATTTGGGGCTTTTTGCTGTTGAGTGGAGTTCCTTATCTTCTGGTTATTAATTCCTTATCCAGTGAATAGTTTGCAAATACCTAAATTGTTTTCTAAAGACTGTATTTCTTGGCTGGGTGCAGTGGCTCATGCCTGTAACCCCCAGCACTTTGGGAGGCTGAGGTGGTTGGATCAGCTGAGGTCAGATGCTTGAGACCAGCCTGGCAATATGGAAAAAAACCTCTCTCTACCAAAAATAGAAAAATTAGCCAGGTGGCCAGGCAAGGTGGCTCACGCCTGTAATCCCAGCACTCTGGGAGGCCAAAGGCAGGCGGATCACCTGAGGTCGGGAGTTCAAGACTAGCCTGACCAACATGGTGAAACCTCATCTTAAAAAAAAAGAAAAAAGAAAAATTAGCCAGGTGTGGTGGTGCACGCCTGTAATCCCAGCTACTCAGGAGGCTGAGGCACGAGAATTGCTTGAACCCAGGAGGCAGAGGTTGCTGTGAGCGAAGATAGCACCACTACACTCCAGCCTAGGTAACAGCGTTAGACCGTGTCTCAAAAAGAACAACAAAAAAATGTAGTTCTTGTTGTGTGTGGTCTATAGAGTATGGTCCTTTAGTTTCTGATCAGGTAGTGATTTGACAGAAATTTCATAAATGCCTAGAGCCAAAAGAAGGGGTGTGGGGGTGGCGTGCAGAAAGAGAAAAAGTACAAAGTACTCTCAGTCTTTGCAGATGGACTCTGAGCCAGGCACTCCTTCAGCACTTATGCAGGCCAGGCGTTCGGGCTCATGCCTGTAATCCCAGCACTTTGGGAAGCCGAGGCGGCAGGTGGATCACCTGAGACCAGGAGTTCAAAAGCAGCCTAGCCAACATGGTGAAACCCTGTCTCTACCGAAATACAAAAATTAGCAGGGGGTGGTGGTATGTACCTGTGTTTCCAGCTACTCGAGAGGCTGAAGCAGGAGAATCACTTGAACCTGGGAGGCGGAGTTTGCAGTGAGCCGAGTGCGCTCCAGACTGGGCAATAGAGTAAGATTCTGTTTCAAAACAAACAAACAAAACAACCACTAATGCAGACTGTTTACAAATCTGCTGTAGACTTTACTGCCTGCTTGTGCTAAGTCTAAAGATCAAATGGAGGTGAAAGCTTTGGGTCTTCTCAGCTGGGTGTGTTGGCTCACACCTGTAATCCCAGCTGGGAGGCTGAGGCGGACGGATCATGAGATCAGGAGTTCAAGACCAGTCTGGCCAACATGGTGAAACCCCATCTCTACCAAAAGTACAAAACATTAGCCAGGCATGGTGGCACGCACCTGTAATCCCAGCTACTTGGGAGGCTGAGGCAGGAGAATTGCTTGAACCTGGGAGGCAGAGGTTGCAACAAGACATGATTTTACAGCACTGGAGGTCAGATGTTCTAAACTTAAAGCATTGATGAGGCTGGTTCCTCCTGGAGGCTCCATTTTCTGCTTTTCCCCAGTGTCTAGAGATGCCCACAGCCCTGGTCTCAGGCCCCTTCCTCCTCCCCCTTCACAGCCAGCAGTGTGCCTCTTCGAGTCTCTCTGTGACTGTGACCCTCCTGCCTCCTTTTTTTTGAGACAGAGTCTCGCGCTGTAGCCAAGGCTAGAGTGCCGTGGCCCAATCTCAGCTCACTGCAACCTCTGTCCCCCTAGTTCATGCAATTCTTCTGCCTCAGCCTCTTAAGTAGAGCTGGGACTACAGGCATGTGGCACCATTCCCAGCTAACTTTTATATTTTTAGTGGAGATGGGGTTTCCTCTTGTTGGTCAGGCTGGTCTGGATCACCTGGCCTCAAGGGATCCACTGGCCTCTGCCTCCCAAAGTGCTGGGATTACAGGCATGAGCCACTGCACCCGGGCCCAGTAATTTCTTTAATTTTTTTGTAGAGACTGTGTTTTGCTGTGTTGTCCAGGATGGTGTCAGACTCCTAAACTCAAGCAATCCTCCCTCTTTGGTCTCCCAAAGTGTTCGGATTACAGGTGTGAGCCACCGTGTCCAGCCAAGGGGGCATTATTTTACTTACCACAGCACCAGTGGGGGTCAAACTCATAAGATGGGGGTACCGACTGGGCGCAATGGCTCCCGCCTGTAATCCCAGCACTTTGGGAGGCCGAGGCGGGTGGATCACGAGGTCAAGAGATCGAGACCATCCATTCAACAAGGTGAAACCCCGTCTCTACTAAAAATACAAAAATTAGCTGGGCATGGTGGTGCGTGCCTGTAGTCCCAGCTGCTCGGGAGGCTGAGGCAGGAGAATGGCTTGAACCCAGAAGGCGGAGGTTGCGGTGAGCCGAGATCGTGCCATTGCACTCCAGTCTGGGTAACAACAGCGAAACTCCATCTCAAAAAAAAAGAAATCGAGATCATCCTGGCCAACATGGTGAAACCCTGTCTCTACTAGAAATACAAAAATTAGCCAGGCGTGGTGGCGGGTGCCTGCAGTCCCAGTTACTCAGGAGGTTGAGGTAGGAGAATCACTTGAACTCGGGAGGCAAAGGTTGCAGTGAGCCGAGATGGAGCTATTGCACTCCACCCTGGGACAGAGCAAGACTCCATCTTAAACAACAAAAAAAACAAGATGGAGGACCCACAGGACACTCTTCGGGAGGTGATGTGTGGGTTTAGTTCTGGAAGATTGCAGGGCTGCAGCGGCAGTGGGGAACGGTGCTATGAAAGTAGAGGATTCCAGGTTGAGGGAGGAGGTCCATAGAACAGCAGGCTCCTAAATGCCTCCCCCAGGCGTGACCTGGAAGCTCTGCTGGGCAGAGTGCAGTTCTCATCTGGGGCCAATTTGGCCTCCAGGGGACACCTGGCCATGCCTGGAGAGAGATTTGGCTGTCTCCACTAGGCGGAGGGGGCAGTGGGTGCCAGAGACTTGCTAAATATTCTAGAATGCACAGGACTGCCCCCTACCAGAAAGAATCGCCCAGCCGGCAGGGTAGCTTAGAGGGGCATAATCCTTCTGTCCCCATCCCTCTGGACTCAGAGGGGCCTTCCCACCAGGGGCAGCTGGAAAGTTTCTACTGGGTGACCTTTGGCCTTTCTAGCCCTGTCCCCCACCCCCCGCCTTTCTTGGGAAAAGCTGATTTTAGTTCCTGGTGACCCTAGGCCTCCTCCGGGAACAGAAGCATTTGTGTGGGCCCGATGGCTGCTACCTCTGGAATGTGTTGGGCCTGGCCCCAGGGCCCTGCAGGATGAGGTATCTAAGAATAGTGACATTTTTCTCCCCACCCCCAAGCCTGGCTGGCTCTGGCCTCTGAATCCCAGGCCCCTCACTGTGCTGGAAGAGGTGGTCAGGCAGACAACATCCAAGGGAAACGTCTCTAGCCTGTGCTAACCACTGGGCTGGGGAATGAGCTGCTTCATTCATGGGAGCGCAGGTCAGAGGTGATGGGATCTGCAGAGGAGGGGCTGGGTTGGGGTGGCGGTTCCACACCTTGCCAGCGCCCCTCACCTCAGGCCTGCCTTGTTCTCCCTGCAGCTCCATGTCCCTGTGACCTCTGTAGGACTTATGTCACCGATCCCCTCAATGGCCACCCCTTGGAGTAGGCAGGTTTTCTTTGGGCTGGAGCGGGAGTGGGGTGCCTCTCTGGCCTACTGGGAAACGGACCCCAGGCTTGGGGGGGGGCTAATCCAGAGGGGCAGGGGCCCTGGTGCCAATGCCAGAGGGGGACACGTCCCTGCGAGCCTCATGTCCACTGGGATGTCATAAACCAGCCTGGTGTCCTCAAGACAGCTTGTTCATCCAGTCAGCAAGCCTTGGCTGCCTTATGGGTGCCAGGCCCCCCATGCTGGGCATTGGGGATGCCAAGGGGAACAGATCCCTGCCTCCTTCCTGAAGGAACCTGCAGTGACTCAGGAGAGCAGGGCTCACATTTGTTGATGTGTCAGTCAGGAGCCAGGCCCCGCACTGGATGCAGGGGCTGTGGTTGAGGGCAGAGCAGCTGCATTTCTGGAGGACAGGGTAAGGCGTCAGCCACAGGAAGGGAAGGCAGCAGAGATCTGGGTAAGGAAAACTCTGGGGCCCAGGCGTGGTGGCTCATGTCTATAATCCCAGCACTTTGGGAGGTCGAGGCAGGAGGATCACTTGAGGCCAGGAGTTCAAGACCAGCCTGGCCAAAATGGAGAATCCCCATCTCCAATAAAATAAAATAATAAATAAAATAAAATACTAGCTAGATATAGTGGCACACGCCTGTAATCCCAGCTACTTAGGACGTTGAGGCAGGAGAATCACTTGAATCTGGGAGGCAGAAGTTGCAGTGAGCTGAGATTGCACTCCAGTCTGTGCAGCAGAACAAGCCTCTGTCACTAAAAACAAACAAACCAGGGTGCAATGCTATAAAGAAGAGGACGAGGCTGGGTGCAATGGCTCACACCTGTAATCCCAGCACTTCAGGAAGTTGAGGTGGGCAGATCACAAGGTCAGGAGTTTGAAACCAGCATGGCCAATATGGTGAAACCCCATCTCTATCAAAAATAATACAAAAATTAGCCGGGCCTGGTGGTGTGCACCTGTAGTCCCAGCTACTGGGGAGGCTGAGACAGAAGAATCGCTTGAACCCAGGAGGCGGAGGTTGCAGTGAGCCAAGATCATGCCATTGCACTCCAGCCCAGCCTGGGTGACAGAGCAAGACTCTGTCTCCAAAGAAAAAGACCAACGCATCCCTTCTTCCCAGCCTCAGTTTCTTCCTCTCCCATCTGGATCTGAAGCCACTGTTTTAACTGCACCATTGAGAATATCTCTGTCTCCCCCAAATTCAAGCCTCAAGCCCTTGATTGGATGGAGTAGAAATAGCACCCACAGATGGCACCATGAACCCATGACCTCCCACCCAGTTGAGCTCCTCCTCTCCCCCAGAGTGGCCCCTTGCTGTAAAATGAGGCTAACAGAATGAAACAGGATGTTACCATGAAGATTTCAGGGCATCAGCACAGTGCTCCGCCCAGGGTCCCAGAGCCACTACTACTCTACAGAGTCACAGGCCTCCTGACTGTCACTCCTAGTGGATGCCTGATTTACAGGGCCAGCCTGATTGCTGGGTATTTAGCCAGTTTCCAACCAGAAGGTAACTCACTTTTTTTTTTTTTTTTTTTGAGACAGAGTCTTGCTCTGTTGCTCAGGCTGGAGTGCAATGGCACAATTGGCTCTGCAAACTCTGCCTCCCAGGTTCAAAGGATTCTCATGCCTCAGTCTCTCCAGTAGGTGGGATTACAGGTGTACACCACCAGGCCCAGCTAATTTTTGTATTTTTAGTAAAGACAGGGTTTCGCCATGTTGGCCAGGCTGGTCTTGAACTCCTGACCTCAGCCTCCCAAAGTGCTGAGATTACAGACATGAGCCACACCCGAACTTTTTTTTTTCTGTAGAGACAGGATCTTGCTATGTTGCCCAGGCTGGTCTTGAACTCTCGGGTTCAAGTTATCCTCCTGTCTCAGCCTCCCAAAGTGTTGGGATTACAGGCAAGAGCCCCCATGCCTAGCCTGTGAACGCTCTCATAAGCTGGGTATGCATTGTCAAAAGGGTTTCTCTCACTGAAGTGGCAGCCACCCCTTTGATAGCAACTGTTGGGGTCCCGGGAACATTGGAATGATCCTTTGCTGTGACCAACCCTGGCCCATAGGCCCTCTCTCACTTCATGCCCGATACATCCTCCCTCAGGCTCCTAGATTCCCCTTCTCCTCCTGTGAATTGTCCGTTTCTGATCTTTGCTCCTTTGGTGTTTATCAATTTGAATGAGCTTTTCATAGACTGGTAACACCTGGTGCCACGGTTTCAATGTTCGTTCCCTCCAAAACTCATGTTGAAACTTAATCCTCAATGTGGCAGTGTTGACAGAGGTGGGGCCTTTAAGAGGTGACTGGGTCATAGAATTCTGCCCTCATGCACAGATTAATCCATTCATGGATTAATAGATCTATGGGTTAATACATAATGGGTTATCATAGGAGGGGAACCAGTGGCTTTGAATGAACAGGAAGAAGGCTGGGCACGGTGGCTGACACCTGTAATCCCAGCACTTTCTGTAGGCTGAGATGGGCAGATCACCTGAGGCCAGGAGTTTGAGACCAGCCTGGCCAACATGGTGAAATTCTGTCTCTATTAAAAATACAAAAATTAGCCAAGCAAGATGGCCCATGCCTGTAATCCCAGTACTTTGGGAGGCCGAGGCAGGCAGATCGCCTGAGGTCAGTAGTTGGAGACTAGCCTAACCAATATAGAGAAATCCCATCTCTACTTAAAAAAGAAAAGAAAACAAAACAAAAATTAGGCATGGTGGCGCATGTTTGTAGTCCCAGCTACTCAGGAGGCTGAGGCAGAAGAATAGCTTGAACCCAGGAAGAGGAGGTTGTGGTGAGCCGAGACCGTGCCACTGCACTCCAGCCTGGGAAACAGAGCAGACTCTGTCTCAAAAAAAGAAAGAAAAAATGAAAAGAAAGAGAAAGAATAGAGAGGGAGATCTGGGATAGCATGCTCAGCCCCATCATCACGTGATGTCCTGCGCTGCCTCGTGACTCTGCAGAGAGTCCCACTAGCAAGATGTGGCCCCTTGACTTGGGGCTTCTCAGCCCCCAGAACTGTGAAATAAATTCATTTTCTTGGCTGGAAGTGATGGCCCATGCCTGTAATCTCACAACTTCTTTTTTTTAGATGGAGACTCACTCTGTCACCCAGGCTGGAATGCAGTGGCATCATCACAGATCCCAGCAACCTCCGGTGTTCATGCAATTCTCCTGCCTCAGCCTCCTGCGTAGCTGGGACTATAAGCGCCCACTACCACGCCTGGCTAATTTTTGTATTTTTAGTAGAGACAGGTTTTCACCACGTTGCCCAGGCTGATCTCGAAATCCTGATCTCAGGTGATCCACTCGCCTCAGCCTCCCAAAGTGCTGGGATTACAGGTGTGAGCCATGGTGCCTGGTCTATAGTCTCACAAATTTGGAAGGCTGAGGTGGGTGGATACCTTGAGCCCAAGAGATTTTTCTCAAAAAAAAAAAAGAAAAAAGAAAGAAAAGAAAAAGTGAAACATGGAATAACCACATGCCCCAGCAAGTGGTATATGCCCACCCCCCAAATGAAAATGTATGTCCACACCAAAACTTGTAAACGAACATTCATAGCAGCACTATTCCCAGTAGCTAAACGGTGAAAACAACCCATGTCCAAGAACAGATGAATGAACAAACAAAATGTGGTCTATCCATGCAATTAAATACGTGCATCTATTTTACAGAGATGGTGTCTTGCTCTGTTGCCCAGGCTGGAGTGCAATGGCATTACAGTTCACTGCAGCCCTGAACTCCTGGGCTCTAGTGATCTTCCCACTTCAGTCTTCTGAGTAGCTGGTATTACAGGTGCATGCCGCTATTCCCAGCTAAGTGCTTTTTTTGAGATGGAGTTTTGCTGCAATGGTGCAATCTTGGCTCACTGCAACCTGTGCCATCCAGGTTCAAGCAATTCTCCTGCTTTGGCCTCCTGAGTAGCTGGGATTATAGGCACCTGCCACCACGCCCATGTAATTTTTGTATTTTCAGTAGAAATGGGGTTTCACCATGTTGGCCATGGTGGTCTCGAACTCCTGACCTCAGGTGATTAGGCCACCTCAGCCTCCCAGCGTGTTATTACAGGGGTGAGCCACTGTGTCCAGCCAATTCCCACCTAATTTTTATTTTTAGTTATTGAGATGGAGTTTTGCTCTGTCACTCAGGCTGGAGTGCACTGGTGTGTTATCTCCACTCATTGCAACCTCCACCTCCCAGGTTCAAGCAATTCTCCTGCCTCAGCCTCCCGAGTAGCTAGGCTTACAGGTGCCCACCACCATGCCCAGCTAATTTTGTATTTTTAGTAGAGATAGGCATTCACCATGTTGGCCAGGCTGGTCTGGAATTCATGACCTCAGGTGATCTGCCTGCCTTAGCCCCCCAAAGTGCTGGGATTACAGGCGTGAACCTCCCCGCCCAGGCTTAATTTTTAAAAGATACTTTAAAGTTAGAGTCTTGCTATGTTGCCTAAGGGAACTCCTGGCCTCAAGTAACCCTCCTGACTCAGCCTCCGGCATAGGATGAAATTATATTCAACCCTAAAAAGGAATAAAGTACTTACTCCTTCTACAATAGTGCATAAACCTTAAAAACATCTTCAATGAAAGAAGCCAGATACAAATGAAAGCATTGAATAATATTCCATTTATATTTAGTATCCGGAGTAGAAAATTCCATGGCGTCAGGAAGTAGACTAGTGGGTTCCAGGGATGGGGAGTGACAGCTAATGGGTACAGGGCTTCTTTCTGGGGTGATGAAAATGTTCTGGAGACCGGGCGTGTTGGCTCATGCCTGTAATCCCAACACTTTGAGAGGACAAGGTGGGTGGATCTCTCGAGGTCAGGGGTTCAAGACCAGCCTGGCCAACATGGCGAAACCTAACCCTGTCTCTACTAAAAGTACAAAAAATTAGCTGGGCACGGTGGCACGTGCCTGTAATCCCAGCTACTCAGGAGGCTGAGGCAGGAGAATTGCCTGAACCCAGGAGGCGGAGGTTGCAGTGAGCCGAGATTGCGCCATTGCACTCCAGCCTGGGTAACAAGAGCGAAACTCCATCTCAAAAAAAAAAAAGTATATATTTTATACATATATATATAAATTAGGCCGGTGTGGTGGCACATGCCTGTAGTACTGGCTACTCAGGAGGCTGAGGCGGGAGGATCACTTGAACTCAAGAGAAGGAGGTTGAAGTGAGCCAAGATCGCACCACTGCACTCCAGCTGGGTGACAGAGTGAGACTCCATCAATGAAAGAGAGAGAGAGAGAGAGAGAGAGAGAGAGAGAGAGAGAGAGAGAGAGAGAGGAGAGAGAGAGAGAAGAGAGAGAAAGAAAGAGAGAAAGTAAAACAAACGAAAGCAATTGGAATGGAAAGGTTATATATAGGTTAGATCCAGAAAGTGAACTCCGGAAAACTTCCCAAGCTGGCTCAGGCCAGTGACCTGCGTTATCTCACGCGTAGTGTTAGAGAGGCTGCAATTCTGTGACAAGCAGTGGAGAGGTCTGTGTGGCTGTCCTCTGTGTGGCTGACCCCCGTGTTGTTTACTGGACAGCCACCAAGACGGTACATTAAGTGCCCTGCTGGGTGCCTGCTCTAAACAGGCTCTCATGGTGGTGACATGGGTACTGCCTGCCTTGTACAAATAAGCAAACTGGGGCTGGGGAAAATAAAGTGACTCCTAAAAAACCTGGTGGCCAGGTGCGGTGGCTCAGGCCTGTAATCCCAACACTTTGGGAGGCTAAGGCGGGTGGATCATTTGATATCAGGAGTTCAAGGCCAGCCTGGCCAACATGGTGAACCCACATCTCTGCTAAAAATACAAAAAAAAGTAGCTGGGAGTGGTAGCGGGCACCTGTACTCTCAACTACTCAGGAGGCTGAAGCAAGAGAATCGCTTGAAACCAGGAGGCAGAGGTTGAACTGAGATCTCACCACTGCACTCCAGCCTGGGTGACAGAGCAAGACTCTGTCTTAAATAAAGAAATACAGCTGGGCACAGTGGCTCACGTTTGTAATCCTAGCACTTTGGGGAGCCAAGGAAGGCAGATCACGAGGTCAAGAGATCGAGACCATCCTGGTCAACATGTCTCTACTAAAAATACAAAAAATTAGCTGGGCACGGTGGCGCGTGCCTGTAATCCCAGCTACTCAGGAGGCTGAGGCAGGAGAATTGCCTGAACCCAGGAGGCGGAGGTTGTGGTGAGCCGAGATTGCACCATTGCACTCCAGCCTGGGTAACAAGAGCGAAACTCCATCTCAAAAAAAAAAAGCTACAAAAATTAGATTGGCGTGGTAGCAGGTGCCTGTAATCTCACCTACTTGGGAGGCTGAGGCAGGAGAATCACTTGAATCTGGGAGGTGGAGGTTGCAGTGAGCCGAGATTGCACCATTGCATTTCAGCCTGGGCAACAAAGCGAGACTCTATATAAAAAAAAAAAAAAAAAAAAATCTTGAGATGGGAGATCATTCTGGATGATCTGGGTGGCCCAATGTCATCACAGGGTCCCTATAAGAGGGAGGCAGGAGGGTCAGAATCAGAGATTGGAAGACACTGCACTGCTGGCTTGAAGGTGGAGGAAGGGGCCATAAGCCAAAGAATTCAAGCGGCCTTTAGACGTTGGAAAATGCAGGGAAATGGATTCTCCATTGGAGCCTCTAGAAGGAACCAACCCTATGCACACTGATTTTAGAACATAGTAAGAACTAATTTCAGACTTCTGACCCAAGGATTGTAAGGGGAAGATTGGAGGCTTGATTTTTTTTTTTCCTCAGGCAGTTGAGTTTCTTTTCAGGTAGGTTAGCAGAAGTTTGGAGTTCATGTCCCAGATGAGGTCAGAGTTGGAGTGGCAGGTGGCCACGGTGTGCTGTGTGCAGAGTCCTTGCAGCCAACGGGTCACTGGCACACAGTTCTGACCCAAAGAGGCTGGTCCTGGAGCAGGCACAGAAATACCAGGCTTAACTTTATTTATTTTTAAATAAACGATCCACCTGCCTCGGTCTCCCAAAGTGTTGGGATTATAGACATGAGCCACCACACCTGGCTCATTTCAAGATCTCAGCTCACTGCAACCTCTGCCTCCTGGGTTCAAGGGATTCTCCTGCCTCAGCCTCCCAAATAGCTGGGATTATAGGCATGTACCATCACACCTGACTAATTTTTGTAGTTTAGTAGAGACAGGGTTTCACCATGTTGGCCAGGCTGGTCTCAAACTCCTGGCCTCAGGTGATCCACCAGCTTCAACCTCCCAAAGCATTAGGATTATACATATGAGCCACCACGCCTGGCTCATTTCAAGATCTTTAACCAGGTTGGCATGGTGGCTCATGCCTGTAATCCCAACACTGGAAGGCTGAGTTGGGAGGATTGCTTGAGGCCAGGAGTTCAAGACCAGCCTGGGCAACATAGTGAGACCCCATCTCTAAAAAAAAAAAAAATTTTTTTTTTTAATTAGCTGGGCATCATGCCTAAAGCCCCAGCTTCTCAGGAGGCTAAGCCAGGAGGATCACTTGAGCTTATAAAAGTTTGAGACTATAGTGAATTGTGGTCATGCCACTGCACTCCAGCCTGGGTGACAGAGTAAGACTTCATTTCATTAAAAAAAAAAAAAAAGACCCTGCCGTGTGAGGTACCATATTCATGGGTTCCAGGGTATTAGGAGAAATCTCTGGGGGAGAATCCACCAATGCTTTATTTAAAGGGCCTAATAGCAAATATTTGGGGCATTGTACGGTACATGGTCTCTGTTGCCAGGGCCGGCTACATAATTTCCATGGCCTGATGCAAAATAAAAACGAGGGGCCCTTCATTCATTAACTATAAAGAACTTCAGAGAGGCAAAAGTGGGAGAGCAGGGCCCCAAGTGATGCAGTTTGCACATTCATGAAGCGGGTCCCATCTGAACAACTTCTGCCTGTTACAGCTCAAGAGCGGCCCCTGGCCACACACAAAGGAGAGGCGTGGCTGTGTTAAACTGTCAACTTTTATGGACGTTGAAACTTGCATTTCATGTAATTTTCACGTCACAAAATACTATTGTTATTTTTTCAACCATGGAAAAATCATTCTTGGCTCACGGGCCACCAGAAAACAGGCATGGGCCGAATTAGGCTGACTACATGGGCTATGGAATCCCACCCCAGCTTCTCTGCCCAACTTTCCAGGCCCCTCAAGGCCAGTGCCACCTCAGTTATCTCCCTTCCAAGCTGGCACCTCTGCTCCCTGAATGATCGTCCCCGATAAATCTGTGCCGTTGCTCCTGCAGGTCCCGCTATCCGGAACTCTCCACCTCTCTTCTCTGCCCAGCCGACCCTTCCTCATGGATTAATGTGGCCCAACACTGCCCTCTGTGAGAGGCTGATCTGTGCCCATCTCTTGCCACCCTAGGTGGATATATGTGTCCATGTGTCCATCTCTGCCTCAGGGCAGTGATGTCCTCTAGAGCAGGGACTCAGGCTCAATCAGCTTCTGTGTCTCCTGACTGTCTGGACTCACAACAGCTTATGCTGAAGGAATGGACAGGGACTGAGAGGAGTGTAAGAATGTCCAGAACTACTGTGGCTGATTCCTACTCCCCAGGATCAAAACTATGCTTTTGACTAAAAAAAAAAAAAAAAAGCAAACCAGAGCCAGATACAGTGGCTCAAACCTGTAATCCTAGCATTCTGGGAGGCCAAGACAGGTGGATCACTGGAGGTCAGGAGTTTGAGACCAGCCTGGCCAACATGGCAAAACCGTCTCTACTAAAAATACAAAAAAATTAGCTGGGCGTGGTGGTACACGCCTGTAATCCCAGCTACTTGGGAGGTTGAGGCAGGAGAAT
The DNA here is from genome assembly GCF_049354715.1 of Callithrix jacchus. Taxonomy (NCBI): domain Eukaryota; kingdom Metazoa; phylum Chordata; class Mammalia; order Primates; family Cebidae; genus Callithrix; species Callithrix jacchus. The sequence continues at coordinate 7,551,434 of NC_133523.1, read as the reverse complement.
CAGTTGAACCCAGAAGGCAGAGGTTGTGGTGAATTGAGACTGTGCCACTGCACTCCAGCCTGGGTGACAGAGTGAGACTCCATCTCAAAAAAAAAAAAAAAAAAAAAGCAAAACCAGACAAGAACTTCCTATCTCAAAATCAGAGAAGGAAAATAAAGATATTTGAGACCAAGCAGACCTAGGTTTTAATTAAAAAAAAAAAAAAATTTTAGAGACAGGGTCTTGCTGTCACCCAGGCTGGCGTGCAGTGGCACAATCATGGCTCATGGCAACCTCAAACTTCTGAGCTCAATGGATCCTCCCACCTCAGTCACCTGACTGGCTAGGACTACAGGCCCATGCCAGCATGCCTCGTTAAGTTTTATACATTTTTGTAGCGATGGAGTCTCGCTTTGTTGCTCAGGCTGGTCTCAAACTCTTGGTCTCAAGGGATCTTCCTGCCTCAGCCTCCCAAAGTGCTGGAAATACAGGTGTGAGTCCCAGCACCTGCCTTCAGTTCCAAAGATTGTAAAAGTGGGTTATTTAATTTAGTTCTCACAGTGCCCTCAGGAATTACAGCTGACCTTGAACACATACTCCCCCAGAACTTAACTGCTAATAGCCTACTGTTGACTGGAAGTCTTACTGATAACATAAACAGTCCATTAACACATATTTTGTATTTTATTTATACCATATGCTCTATTTTTATTACAAAGTAAGATAGAGAAAACAAGATGTACTTTAAAAAATAATTAGGAAAAGGCCAAGTACCATGGCTCGCACCTGTAATCCCAGCACTGTGGGAGACTAAGGCAGGTGAACCACCTGAGGTCAGGAGTTTGAGACCAGCCTGGCCAACACGGTGAAACTCTGTCCCTACTAAAAATACAAAAATTAGCCAGGCATGGTAGTGGGTACCTGTAATCACAGCTACTCAGGAGGCTGGAGTGGGAGAATCGCTTGAACCTGGGAGGCGAAGGTTGCGGTGAGCCAAATCACGCCACTGTACTCCAACCTGGGGGATACAGTGAGACCCTGTCTCCAAGGGAAAAAAAATCATTACGAAGAGAAAATACATTCATCATCCATTAAGTGGAAGTGGATCATAATGGTTTTTATCTTCGTCATCATCACTCAGAGTAGGTGGTGGCAGCGGCGGGAGAGGAGGGGTTGATCTTGCTGTCTCACGAGTGGCAGAGGTGGAAGAAAATCCCGTTGTAAGTGGACCTGTGCAGTTCAGACCCGGGTTGTTCAAAAATCACCTGTACTACAATCATCCCCGTTTTATTTTATTTTATTTTTGTTTATTGGAGACAGTCTCACTCTGTTGCCCAGGCTGGAGTGCAGTGGTGCCATCTCGGCTCACTGCAACCTTTCCCTCTCGGGTTCAAGTGATTCTCCTGTTTCAGCCTCCCGTGTAGCTGGGATTACAGGTGTGTACCACCATACTTGGCTAATCTTTGTATTTTTAGTAGAGATGGGGTTTTACCATGTTGGCCAGGCTGGTCTTGAACTCCTGGTCTCAAATGATCTCCCTGCCTCAGCCTCATGAAGTGCTGGGAGTACAGATGTGAGCCACTGCATCCGGCCCACCCCCATTTTAGAGATGAGGAAACTGAAACTCAGAAAGAATAAATGATGTGAATGCAGACCCTCTCTAAAAAACAGAAAGAAAAGAAAAAAAGCTATTGATGTGGGTTTGGTGGCTCACGCCTGTAATCCTAGCACTTGAAAAGACCAAGGTGGGTGGATCACTTGAGCTCAGGAGTTTTAGACCAGGCTGGGCAACATGCTAAAACCCTGACTCTACAAAAAATACAAAAATTTAGCTGGGTATGGTGGTGTGCGCCTGTAGTCCCAGCTACTCGGGACGCTGAGGTGGGAAGATGGCTTGAGCCCAGGAGGCTAAGGCTGCAGTGAGCCAAGACGGCACCACTGCACTCCAGCCTGGGCAACAGAGTGAGACTCTGTCTCAAAAAAAAAAAATCTATTGGTAATCAAAATATCTAAAGAAATGACATTCCAGTAGCCATGAACACTCTTGGCGTGACAGATGTTGCCTTCCCACACCGTTCTCTATGAAAAGGAACCACAGCCCCTTGGAAAAATGGCTGCTACTAGAATAAAGGCCAGAAATATACAAGACAGGCCTGGAGCATTTTGTGCTGCCACAAAGTAAGGAACTGCTCCAAATAAAACAAACCAACAAACAAAACTCTGAAAAACACATTGATGGGACTATGTCAAAGGGCCACAGAAGCCAAATTAGAGTGGTTGATGGCCAAAGCTGGGACAATCTGACAGACAAAATAAAGGAGTATTGGGTTATAATCTAAAGCATAAAATAAATATCCAGCAGTCCATGCTGATAGAATTCAATAAATGGGGGAGAGTGAGATAAATCTCCCATGCAGGATTCTAGAAAACTTGTTTCAGCTGTGGGCAAGCTTAAAAAATAATAATTTATGTAGGGCCAGATGCAGTGATGCATACCTGTAACCCCAGCACTTTGGGAGGCCAAGGCTTGGACTGCTTGAGGCCAGGAGTTCCAGACTAGCCTGAGCAACACAGTGAGATCCCATCTCTACAAAAAAATACAAAAAGTAGCCAGGTGTGATGGTACGCACCTGTAGTTCTAGCTACTAGAGAGGCTGAGGCAGAAGGATCTCTTCAGCTCAGGAAGTTGAGGCTGCGGTGAGCCATGCACTCCAGCCTGGGCAACAGAGCAAGACTCTGTCTCTAAAATTAAAAAAAAAAAAATTACACAGACAATCCATCCTTAAGGAAATGGAGTATAACCTCCCATACCATAGGTATGAGTTACACATAGTGACTTCCTTCCACAATATCCAAAATGAAAAGGAGGGTTGGGCATGGTGGCTCATGTCTGTAATCCCAGCACTTAGGGAGGCCGAGGCGGGTAGATCAGCTGAGGTCAGGAGTTCAAGACCAGCCTGGCCAACATGGTGAAACCCTGTCTCTACTACAAAATACAAAATTAGCTGAGCATGGTGGTGCACACATAATCCCCAGGCTGCAGTGCAGTGGTGCAATCTTGGTTCACTACAACCCCTGCCTCCCACTACAACTCCACCTCCCAGGTTCAAGCAATTCTCATGCCTCAGCCTCCAGAGTGGCTAGGATTACAGGTGTGCATCACCACATTCAGCTAATTTTTGTACTTTTTTAGTAGAGACTAGGTTTTACCATGTTGGCCAAGCTGGTTTCAAATTTCTCACCTAAACAGATCCACACACCTCTGTCTCCCAAAGTGCTAGGATTACAGGCATGAGCCACCATGCCCAGCCAGGACCCTGTCTCTTTAAAGAAATAAATAATGAAGTTGATAGGATGTACCCTTGATATGGTGTGATGAAAACAGCACTTTACTTCGTTGATCTTGGTGCCAATAACCCATCATCCCATTCTTACAAAAAAAACACCAGATAAATTCCAATAGAGGGATGGACACTGTACCAAAATATTTGACTGGCTGGCACTCCTCAAAACTGTCAAGGTCATCAAAAACAAGGGAAGTCTGAGAATCTGTCACAGCCAAGAAGAGCCTAACAAGATCCCTGAAAGTGAGATGGACTGGCCAGGCACGGTGGCTCACACCTGTAATCCCAGCACTTTAGGAGGCCGAGGCAGGTGGATCACTTGAGGTCAGGAATTCAAGACCTGGCCAACATGGCGAAACTGTGTCTCTACTAAAAATACAAAATTTAGGGAGGCATAATGGTGCATGCCTACAATCCCAGCTACTTGGAAGGCTGAGTCAGGAGAATCACTTGAACCCAGGAGGTGAAGGTTGCAGTGAACAGACAGCACCCCTGAGATCGCACTACTGCACTCCAGCCTGGGTGACAGAGTGAGACTCCATCTCAAAAAAAAAGAAAAAAAAAAAAAGTGAGATGGTCTGCTGGGTGGGATCCTGGAAGAGAAAAAAGATATTAGGGAAACACAAAGGAAGACTAAATAAACTATGACCTTTACTTAACAGCAAAGTATCAGTATAGGTCCATTAAATTATAGCAAAGTATCAGTATTGGTCCATTACATTATATTAATTTGTTACTAATATGTTAAAAATTTGTAATTAAAATATGTTACTATTAGGGAATAATGGTAACTCTGTTTTTTGCTTGTTTGTTTTTAACACAGGGTCTGGTGGCTAATGCCTATAATCCCAGCACTTTGGAGGCCAAGGCAGGTTAATCACCTGAGGTCAGGAGTTTGAGACCAGACTGGCCAATATAGTGAAACCCTGTCTCTACTAAAAATACAAAACTTAGCCAGGTATGGTGGTAGGTGCTTGTAATCCCAGCTATTCAGGAGGCTGGGGCTGAGGCTGGAGAACCGCTTGAATCCAGAAGGTTGCAGTAAGCCAAGATCACACCATTGCACGCCAGCCTGGGCGACAGAGTAAGACTCAGTTTCTAAAAAAAGAAGAAAAGGGAAGAGTCTGGCTATGGTACCCAGACTCTAGAGATCCTCCTACCTTAGCCTCTAAGTAGCTGAGATTATAAGTACCTGCCACTGCAGCAGGCCTGGTAACACTCTAGTGCTACTTTGGCAGTATTTCTGCAAATCTAAAATTTAGATTTTCTTATTTCTTCTTTCTTTCTTTTTTCTTTTCATACTTTGTCACCCAGAATGGAGGGCAATGGTACAATCATGGCTCACTGTAGCCTTGACCTCCCAGGTTCAACCAGTTCTCTCACCTGAGCCTCCTCAGTAGCTGGGAGCATAGGTATGTCACCACACCCAGCCAATTTTCAGAATTTTTACTAGAAATGGGGGTCTTGCTACATTACCAGGACTGGTCTTAAACTCCCAGGTAGGTGTGATCAGCTTCCCAAATAGGTGCCCACCACCATGCCCGACTAATTTTTGTATTTTTAGAAGAGTCGGGGTTTTACCATGTTGGCCAGGCTGGTCTGGAACTCCTGACCTCAAGTGATCTGCCTACCTCAGCCTCTCAAAGTGTTGGGATTATATGCATGAGCCACAGTGCCCAGCTTAAAAAATAAAGTCTATCAACAATACTATAGATGAATGGATGAAGTATCTTATTTTCCATTGTGGCAACAATGATTACAACTCCTATGTCACAGAGCTATTTCTTGAATTTCACAGGGGGATGTCCATAAAGTGTTTGCCATGGACCCATTCAATTCAGAGTGCTTACCACAGTACTAATCCTATGCCATCCACTACAGGAGCCACTAGCCCTATGTGGTTATTTAAATTTAAATTTGAATTAATTAAAAAATTACAGTCAATTTTTTTTTTTTTGAGATGAAATCTCTCTCTATCACCAGGCTGGAGTGCAGTGGTGCAATCTCAGCTCACTGCAACCCACCTCCCAGGTTCAAGCAATTCTCCTGCCTCAGCCTCCCAAGCAGCTGGGATTATAGGTGCCCACCACAATGCCCAGCTAATTTTTGTACTTTTGGTAGAAACGGGGTTTCACCATGTTGGCCAGGGTGGTCTTGAACTCCTGACCTTGTGATCCATCCGCCTGGTCTCCCAAAGTGCTGTGATTACAGGTGTGAGCCACTGTGCCCAGCCTTTTTTTTTTTTTTTTTTTTTAAAGACATGGGATTTTGCTCTGTTGCCCAGGTTGAAGTGTTATCGCATGATCACAACTCAATAAAGTCTCGAACTCCTGGTGTCAAGTGATCCTCCCACCTCGGCCTCACAAAGTGCTTGAGATTACAGGCATGAGCCACTGTTGTCTGGCCAGAAAGTCAGTTCTTTAGTGGTGCCAGCCATGTGTCAAGTACAAAAAAAAAAAAACAAAAACACATAAAACACACACACACACACACGGAAGCCAGGTGTGGTGGCTCATGCCTGTAATCCCAGCACTTTGGGAAACCGAGGTGGATCACCTGAGGTTGTGAGTTCAAGACCAGCCTGGCCAACATGGGGAAACTCTGTCTCCGCTAAAAATACAAAAAAATTAGCTAGGCATGATGACAGGCACCTGTAGTCCCAGCTACTCAGGAAGCTAAGACATAAGAGTTGCTTGAACCCGGGAGGCAGAGGTTGCAGTGAGTCGATATCACACCACTGCACTCTAGCCTGGGCAACAGTGAAAGACTCCATCTCAAAAAGTAATAATAATAAAAAATGAAAATAAAAATATAAAAATTAGCTGGGCATGGTGGTGCATGCTTGTAGTCCCAGCTACTCGGGAGGCTAAGGCAGGAGAATCGCTTGAACACAGGAGACAGAGGTTGCAACGAGCTAAGATCATTCCACTACACTCCAGCCTGGGTGACAGAGCAACTGAGACTTTGTCTCAAAAAGAAAAAAGAAAAGAAAACCCTGTGGACCCAGGGGCTACTGAATTGGACGGTGTGATACAGAACATGCTCATTATCGTGGGAAGTTCTTCTGGATGACACTGCACCAGACAATGAAGAATGTAACTATTTGTTCAGTGCTCTCAACTCCTTTGGGTCCAACTGCAAATGACAGCTCTTCAACCATCCCAACCATCCTCTTTCAAACAGCAACTCCAACATTCCCCAAGCTCTTTCCCTAATTTACTTTTCTTCTTAGCCTGTTCAACACTTGACATGGAATCCACTTGGTTTCCCTTCTGACTCACCAACCAGCGTGGCACGGTCTAATGCAGCAGCCACTGGCAACATGTGATAGTTTAGCCCTTGAAATGTAGCCGGTCCAACTTGAGATGCACTCGCTGTGGAGTATAAAATACATACTGGATTTCAAAAGCATGCAGGGGTCAGGTGTGGTGGCTCACATCTGTAATCCCAGCACTTTGGGAGGCCAAGGCAGGTTGATCATTTGAGGTCAGGAGTTCGAGGCCAGCCTGAGCAACATAATGACTGTTTCTACTGAAAACACAGAAAATTAGCTGGGCACGGTGGCACGTCTGTAATCCCAGCTACTCAAGAAGCAGAGGCAGGAGAATCATGTGAACCCAGGAGGTGGAGGTTGCAGTGAGCCAAGATGGCACCACTGCACTCCAGCCTGGGCAACAGAGTGAGACTCGATCTCAAAACAAACAAACAAACAAACAGCCAGCATGCAGGACAGCCTTGCCAACATGGTGAAACCTCATCTCTACTAAAAACACAAAAATTAGGCTGGGTGAGGTGGCTCACGCCTGTAATCTCAGCACTTTGGGAGGGAGGCCAAGGCAGGCAGATCACCTGAGGTCAGGAGTTCAAGAGGAGCCTGGCCAACATGGTAAAACCCCATCTCTACTAAAAATACAAAAGTTAGCCAGGCATGGTGGCTTGTGCCTGTAATCCCAGCTACTTGGGCAGGCTGAGGCAGAATTGCTTTGAACGTGGGAGGTAGAGATTGCAGTGATCTGAGATCATGACACTGCACTCCAGCCTGGGCAAGACAGATCGAGATTCATCTAAAAAAAAAAAATTATTAGAGGGGTGTGGTGGCAGGCGCCTGTAATCCCAGCTACTTGGGAGGCTGAGCCAGGAGAATCTCTTGAACAAGGGAGGCAAAGGTTTTCATGAGCCAAGAACCCGCCACTGCACTCCAGCCTTGGCAACAGAGCGAGACTCTGCCAAAAAGTAAATAAATAAAACACATTATTACAATTAACATTACCTGTTTTTTATTTTATTTTCATTTTAAACAAGGCTAACAATTTAATCAATTTAAATTACATACCTCACTGACCAATCTGTGGCTGGCTTATACTTCTACTGCACGGTGATGACCCAGAATGCTGGCTACTTTAAAATTTAACAATTATGGCCGGGCGTGGTGGCTCGCTCCTGTAATCCCAACACTTTGGGAGTCCAAGGCAGGTGGATCACCTGAAGTCCGGAGTTCGAGACCAGCTTGACCAGCATGGAGAAGCCCTGTCTCTACCAAAAATACAAAATTAGCCAGGTGTGGTGGCACATGCCTGTAATGCCAGCTACTCGGGAGGCAGAGACGGGAGAATCACTTGAACCAGGGAGACGGAGGTTGCAGTGAGCTGAGATTGCACCACTGCACTCCAGCCTGGGCAACAATAGCAAAACTGCATCTAAAAAAAAAAAAAAATTTAACAATTACCCATGTGAGCTAGGTGTGGTGGCCTGTGCCTATAGTCCCAGCTACTTGGGAGCCTGAGGCAGGAGGATCAGTTGAGGTCAGGAGTTAATCCTGTGGGATGACTGGGCCTGTGAAGAACCACTGCACTCCAGCCTGGGCAACACAGTGAGACCTAATCTCTAATAAACTTTTCTAAAAACATATAATTAAAAAAATAAATAGGCTGAGCACCATGGCTCACGCCTGTAATCCCAACACTTTGGGAGGCTAAAGCAGGAGAATGGCTTAAGTCTAGATGTTTGAAACCAGCTTAGGCAACATAGCAAGACCTCATCTCTACAAGAAATAAAAAATTAGCTAGGCATGGTGACATGTCCTGTAGTCACAGCTACTCAGGAAGCTGAAGTTGGAGGATTGCCTGAGCTAGGGAAGTTGAGGCTGCAGCGAGCCATGATCACACCATTGCACTCCAGTCTGGGCAAGAGTGAGATCCTGTCTCAAAAAAAAAAAAAAAGGGTGGTGTGGAAGAAAAGGAAAAAATAGGCATAGTGCAGTTACACCTGTAATCCTAGCTCTTTGGGAGGCAGAGGCAGGAGAATCACTTGAGCCTAGGAGTTCAAGACCAGCCTGGGCAACAGAGCCAGACCTCATCTCTATAAAAAAAATTAGACATGTATCTTGCATCTATTTCTACTAAAGCCAGCGCTGGCTTAGAATGTTAGCCCAATAAGGCCAGGTATTTTTTTTTTCTGCTCACTGCCCATACAGTGACTGACACACAGTAGGCGCTCAATGACATTTTAATGAATAAGAGGCTGAGCTTTCAGAAACTGGCTTGCTCAAAGAGCAATGTGAAGCTGACCACGTTCCATGCCCCGCCTCCTCAGTACACCAGAGAAGGAAACTGAGGCCCGGCGAGATGACGTCAGCACCTGCTTAACGGCACGTAGTGCAGAAACATCTGGGCCGGGATTCGAACACAGGTCCTGTCCCCGTAACCTCGGCGTGCTGACCGTTCCTACCTTCATGGGAGGCGGCGGCAGTAAAGGTAGGTGCGGAACACACGGCGAGCGCTCGACTAGAGGCGCCTCTCAGTCACCGCCTTCTGTCAGCCTCCAAGGTCCAGACCCCAGCTCGCCCCCTCCGCGGCCATAGCTGGCCGCCCGCGTCTCCGCCGGTTGCGGAGTCCTTCGCAGGCGGCGCCGACCGGAAGTCCCGCCTCCCCCGCTCGCCTGGGGGCGCCGCGACAGCTACGCTGACCAATGAGCAGCACGCCATGGCGGATGCCGACCAATGGGCGCGCGCGCCGGGGGGGCGTGTCCGGGCCGCGGGCCGGAGCGGGTCGTGCGCGCTGAGGAGGAGCCGCTGCCGCCGTCGCCGTCGCCGTCTCCGCCACCGCCGCCACCGCTACCGAGGCCGAGCGGAGCCGTTAGCGCCGCGCCGCCGCCGCCGCCCGCCCGCCCCGGAGCAGCCCCGGGCCAGCCCGCCCGCGTCCAGGTGAGGCGGTGGGGAGCCTTCGGCGGCGCCCGACGGGGTAGGCCGCGGCAGGCCTGAGCTCGCCTGGCCTGGCCGCTGGGCGCCCGCGGGCCTGCACCGACTGAGGCCCAGGCCGCGCCGGACCGAGGGAGGGGACGCGCATGGGGACCGTGGCAGTCAGGCCGGGGCGGACCGATGTGGGCGCCGGCCACAGGCCCCGGGGCTGGATTCCTCGGGCACCTCGAGGGACGGGCCAGGGGGACACGGCGTGGGCACGCGCCAGGGGGCCGGGCTGCACCGCCGGGGCCCCGGTCGTCTTGGAAGCCCGGGCTCCGGGGGCGGAAGAGTGAGGCCAGCGGCGGGGGAGCGCGGGGAGCGCTTTGAGCGCGCGGAGGTCAAGGCCCACGGGCTCGCTCCCCCGGGAAATCCCACAGATTCTTTTGTGGTCGTTGTCAGAGCACCGTGGCCGGTGCGAGGTCCTTTGAGAAGCATGCAACCCTTCAGTAGGCACACTGGGAGTCCGGGGGGGTGGGGATCTAAACTGCATCTATTTTTTTTTTTTTTTTGAGCGCCATCTCTAACAAAGCTGTTTGTGGGGCGTGGGACGTTAGGATTTGTGAAATATGTGTGTGTCTTGGAGATACAAGCTGCCCGGAGTTGAACAATGGAGGATGGATGCTCTTTCTTCCTTTTCCGGTGCTCTGGGTTGCGGGGCTTGTTAAAATGGGTTTTGGTCCCTGCTGTGTGCAGGGCAGGTTGAGAAGGAGAACTTCTGCTCAACTTCTACACGGGCTTCCCGCGGCGGGACTGAGCCCCCTTGCTAGAAAGTGTTCATCTGGGATCCGGATGGCCAGTGCTCCAGAAGTAGGAAGATCAGGAGAACGATCTGGCTAGGCAGAGGTTTCTTAACGTTGGTGCTACTGATGTTTGGGGTCAGATAGTTTTTGGTTGTGTGTGGTGGGGGGGCTTCCCTGTGCAATTTAGGAAGTTGAGCAGTATTTCTGGCCTCTACCCACTAGATGCCAGCAGTATCCCCATCCCCCAAATCGTGAGGATCAACAATATCTCCAAACAGTGCCAGATGTCCGGAGTTACGTGGGGGGTGTGTGTGGCGGGGGGGGGGGGGGATGGGGGGATGGGGGGGCGGGTGGTCGCGGTCTCCTCCGCGCTCGCGCACACACACAGGTGAGAACCATCACTGAACTAAATAACCTTCCTGCAGAAGTTCCTGTAGCCCCAATCTGAGGCGATTCTCCTGCCTCAACCTCCCGAGTAGCTGGAATTACGGGCCCCCTGGAAGATGTTTCCAAGACCTCAAACATGCGCGACTCTGTTGCCTCTTAGTTTTCTTGTCTGTAAAATGGGAAGGACAAAAGTGTGGTGCACATTGAAGGGTGTGAGAAACCCGTTGCATTGCCGTGGTCTGTGCCTGGTAGGCACTGAATAAATGTTACACATAACCACCAGTTTTTATTGAGGATTTACTATGTGCTTGACACTTTGTGGACGTTCGTCTCCAGTCCTTGAGGCAGGTGATGTTACAATTTCCATTAATTTCCATTTTAGAGATGAAGAAACTGAGGCTTAGATGGGTTGCTTGATATGACCAGTCTCATGCACTAACGTGGCTGAGCCAGGGCCCTTTGATTAAAAACCCTTATTCGTAACTACCGGGTTGTGCTGCTCCTAAAATCTCAAGGCTCCAGGGCACACCACTCAGTTGTCATCGAATACCTTCTGTATGCAAAGTTCTGTGCTGGGATGTATTATGAAATTTTGCAACTTCAAAGCCCACAAAGAGTCTGAGATATATGAACGTCTCCAAATGTGGAAGGAAATAATACTGTTCATGTTGACACATTGGTTTTGAGCAGGCAGAGTTTCAGTTCGGATGTATTGAGTCTGAGATCATGGTGCTATTTCTTTTTCTTTTTATTTTTTTTGAGATGGAGTTTCACTCTTGTCACCCAGGCTGGAGTGCAGTGGCGCCATCTGGGCTCACTGCATTTGCAACCTCTGCCTCCTGGGTTCGAGCAATTCTCCTGCCTCAGCCTCCTGAGGAGCTGGGATTACAGGCGCCCGCCACCATGCCTGACTAACTTTTTGTATTTTTAGTAGAGATGGGGTTTCACCATGTTGGGCAGGCTGGTCTCGAACTCCTGACCTCAGGTGATCCACCCACCTTGGCCTCCCAAAGTGCTGGGATTACAGGCGTGAGCCACCATGCCCAGCCCTTAATGCTATTTCAAGTAAAAGAAATGAGAGAATTATGAAAACACTGGCCTCCTCGTGCTTTCTTGCCTCTCTCACTCTCTGCTTCCCATCTCTTCCCTCTTTCTACACTCCTGCAGGAGTTTTCTTCTGTAAATGCACATCTCATGTGTCCTTTCTGGTTTAAAGTCTTTGGGCAGAAAAAAGACACGTTTTCTTGACCTCTTTGGTGGCTTAAAACATAAAGCTAGAAGCCCTTAGTTTGGGGTGCCAGTTCCTTCACACCCTAACCCTCCCTGTCCCTGGACATAGACCCCAAACTCTAACCCTTGCTGCTGGTTGCAACCTCCACCAGGAGACAGATCTCTTCCACTTGGATATCGGTTGCTCATGCTCCATGGCTCAGCCCAGAGCTCACTGGCTGTTTGAAGCCTCGTCTGATGGCCACCCTTCCTCCACCCCCACCGGAATCAACTGCTCCCTCCTTAGTGTTTCTATCCCGTTCAGTTTATTGAATCGAATTCAAGGCTGAATGGTGAGAGAAGCACAGCAC